>NW_006399791.1:18620283-18621110 GCF_000299155.1 Elephantulus edwardii
TTTTTGTGGATTTGTTTTTATTTTCTTCACTTTCAATTTGAACTTGCACATGGTCTATTCCACAGTAAGCACCTGGTCTGATTTTGACTGCTGAAATTGAGCTTCTCTAGTCATTCTTCCTTTATATATAGTCTATCTGATTCCTGTGCAGTCCATCAGGTGAGGTCCATGTGTACAGTCATCATTTGCATTTCTTTTAAAAGGTATTTGTGTTGAATATATCATTAAGCATGCAAAATTCAATCATTCATTCTTCGGCCTCACTTCTTTTTTTCAATCTCCTTTGTTTCCAGCCTCACTTCTGTGACCAAGTTTGAATTTTTCAACTACCATTCCTTCTTCATTTATACTCCAGCTTCTGATAACTATTATTAATGCATCTTAATTCCATATTTGGTCAATTTAAGATTACTCAGCTCAGTAATGCCTAGTATCTTTATGTACTCCCATTTTTCACAATGTCCAATCTTTCTGTAATCATATTTCACACATTCCACTTTCTAATTATCAACCCATGTTTGCAGCTTTTCTTCCTCATTTTGAGTGTCTTCCAAGTTGAGAGAGCTATCAGCTGTGAAAACTAGGCCAGATGTTGATTGTGGAACAGACCATCAACTACTCATATCCAAATTCAAATTGATGATAAAGAACATTAAAATAAATCCAAAAGAATAAAATTTGACCTTGAGCCTATCACACCTGAATTTTAAAACCATCTTAAAAGCAGGTTTGCGGCCATGAACGCTAATGAACGAAGACTAGATGAGCTGTGGGAGGATATCAAGAATATCATCCATGAAGAAAGCAAAAGGCCATAACCAGAAAAG
>NW_006399791.1:18621210-18628366 GCF_000299155.1 Elephantulus edwardii
TACAGAGACTTTGGATTTCCATTCATTCATTATTGCACTTTTCTCCCCTCCCAAACCTCCCCCCCCAGTACACTACCCTCTTGGAAAAGTAAAACAAAAATTCTTTCATTGTTTTACAAACCCTCCCCCAGGTCCACTCCACCACGTAGCCTTCACTCTAGACAACCTGTCGTGACAGAAATACCTAATCACATATCCCTTTTCAACAGTTTTCTCCCTCATCTGTTTCAATGCAGTATACATTCTTGAACCCATCTTTCTCAGCCTCTCCCCAACCCCGACGTCAGGCATGTTTTACAACAGTGGCGCCATGCAGTATTTGTCGTTTTGTGACTGAGATACTTCACTCAGCATAATGTCCTCCAGGGTCACCCATTTTTAATAATATTGCATGAGTTCCTTGGTTTTCAATGCAGCGAAGTATTCCATTGTACACCATAGCTTCTCTATCCATTTGTTTGTTGATGGGCACTTAGGTTGTTTCCAACTCCTTGCTATTGTGAACAAAGCTGCAATAAACATGGGTGTGTATTATATCTGCTTGGATGTCAGTTACGGTCTCTTTGGGGTATATTCCCAGTAGTGGAATTGCTGGTTCAAATGGTATCTCTATTTGCAACTTTTTGAGAAAGCGGCACACCGCCTTCCACAAAAGGGCTTCCTCTTCACTTTCTGTTAAACAACGCAGGCATGATGAGGGTCCCCAGAGGACCACCCAGGATGGCTTCGAGGAGCATTTTGGTCTCAACTACTTGGGCCACTTCCTGCTGACCAACCTCCTGCTGGACACACTGAAGGCGTCGGGTCAGCCTGGGCACTGTGCCCATGTGGTCACCGTTACCTCCGCCACCCACTCCATTGCCGAGCTGACCATGGGTGACCCGCAGAACAGCTGGGCGCACTCACCCCGCGCAGCCTATGCCCAGAGCAAGCTGGCCCTTGTCCTCTTCACGTACCACCTCCGGCACCTGCTGGCTGCCTCAGGGAGCCCCGTCACAGCCAACGCTGTGGACCCCGGCGTGGTCAACACTGACCTCTACCGACATGTCTTCTGGGGCACCAGGCTCATCAAGAACCTGCTCGGCTGGCTCCTGTTCTAGACGCCCGAGGAAGGGGTCCCACTTCTGTGTACGTGGCCGTGGTCCCCGAGCTGGAAGGCGTCGGCAGCCGCTACTTGTACAACAAAAAGGACACCCTGTCCCTGAAGACGACCTATGACTAGTGGCTGCAGCATGTGGGCCTGGAGCTGCCAGCTGACGGGCATCCAGGACTCCAGCATCATCTAGGACGACGCCCCCGGGCAGCCACGTGTGTCCGACCGCACAGCTCAGGTGGCTGACAGACAAGACAAGGAGAAGTCAGCTGGACACGGGAGAAGGTGGACGGAGGGGTCAGCCTTGTCCGCCTCCCACGGCTGATTCCCTCTGAGCAGAGCTGGCTCTTCCAGAGCACCAGGTGCGGGGGATCCAGGGCTCCATGACCGCATCCAGCCTGGTCAGGGGGAGATACCCAGGTGGGAAACCTCTCCGAAGGCCAGCAAGCAGAGACACTCGAGCCCCAATTCCGCTTGACCAGCACACACATGAGTGCTTAGAGACCACGAGAATTAAACTATCTGGCTGTTGTTGTTGTTGTTGTTGTTGTTATGTGCTGTTGTTATGTGTTGTTATGGCTGACTCTGAGAAGAATGGGAATCCCAGAACACTTGATCGTTCTAATGCGAAACTTATACTTGGACCAGGAGGCAGTCGTCAGAACAGAGCAAGGGAACACTGCATGGTTCAAAATTGGGAAGGGCGTACGCTAGGGATGCATCCTATCTCCATACCTTTTCAACCTATATGCAGAACAGATTATCCGGGAGGCTGGGCTCTATGAGGAGAAATGTGGGGTCAAGATTGGTGGACAATTTATCAACAACCTGCATTATGCGGATGACACAACCCTGCTTGCTGAAACTGAAGAGGACCTGAAGCACCTGCTGCAGAGTGTCAAGGACTGCAACCTCCAATATGGATTGAGGCTCAATGTCAAGAAGACAAAGATTCTCACCACTGGACCAACTGGCAGAAAAAAAAAAAGGTGCAAAGGACTAACACCTGTAATTGAGTCAGAGATGATCTACATGTTCCAAGCACCCCTTCATGTTTTCATTTATGTTGGCATTTTGTGGCCTCCTCACATTTCTGAAGTCAACAGATTCGAAGCTAAGCCACATAAGCTCAGGATGCCATCAGGTGTCAAGTGACTCTGCCTAACATGGTTTGGGGGAAGGAAACCTGGCACAGGTGTTACACCTGGAAGAATGGGTGTGGACCCAGGGCCTCCAATACTGTTCCTAAGAGTGACGTGAGTGACATTGGTTTATTTGGATTGAAACTCCAAAAAATCAGATTCCAGCACTAAGAGGGACTCTGAAAAACACGCAGGGCAGGGCGCGAACAGCCTCTCCTTCACTGAAGATGCCTCCTGTGGTGACAACAAATAGACACTTTGAGAAGGGGATAAAGAAAGGAGATGAATATCTCTCCACGAGCACGCCAAGCCAGGTGCTTCCCAGGATAAATCTTTTCTTTACGGTGCTTCTGTGTACATAGCTCTGGTGGCATAGTGTGTTGCATGATGGGTCCATAACCAAAAGGTAAGTAGGTTGAATCCACCAGCCCCTTCATATGAGAAAGATGATGCCCTCTCCTCCCATAAAGATATACCACCTGAGCAACTGGATAAAGGGTCACCATGAGTCAGAAACACTTGAAGGCTGTGGACTTGGTTTGAGGTTTTGGTAATATTAGGACCAAGAACTCTGCGGAAGGCATTATATGCCTTAATTTATATATTCCTCTGGACACTGCTTGCTGGTAAAGAAGCTAAGACATCCAGTGGTTGTGACTTGGCTGTCCTCACACACCAGTATTTTCTGTCAAGCCTGTCACACACAGGACCCCACAGCCTTAACTACCAGGCCATGCTGCAAATACTCTTGCCTGGAAGTGTTTATAAAAACACCATCTGGCCTCTTTTAACATCACAGAGGAAAGGAGAACCAAGATCAACAGCCCAAGATTGACTACATTAGGCCAAGGTCAAAGATGCCTCCTCTCTCCACTTTTTATTAATCTGGGCACCAGCTTCATACTTCTCTGCTAAATGCCATAATCCATTGCAATGGCTATACAAAACCCACAGAGCATTCCCGTAGTTATGGGGTTTATTAGGGAAGTAACAGGTTACAATCCAAGATCAGGAATGACCCAGCATCTAGTGTTTGTTCAGAAGAGTCTCTTTTCAGCTGTGCCTGAAGGCAGGCCCCTCACAGGCCCTCAACCTTTCTACTCCTCAGCCTAGCCTTTGCTCTGACTAGGCAAGTGTTACACAGAGTTCTTTAGCTCTCCCAGTAAGAACCCAGGAGCATTCCACTCTGCCAGAAAGACTTGGCCTGAAGGCGCTCTTGATTCTTGGATCAGCAAACCTAGCCCCACTGAGTGCCCAGAGGCACCTGCTCTACCAACAAGCCTCCTGTGGACTGTATTCTGCCTCTCACTCCGAGGTTAGTTGGCACCTCCATTGTAACTGCCTTGCTCTTCCCGCCATCTTGAGCTATCTCCGATGTTGTAGTTCTCATTCTCTCTCTCTCTCTCTCTCTCTCTCTCTCTCTCTCTGTGTGTGTGTGTGTGTGTGTGTGTGTGTGTGTCTTCCTCTATCTGCCTATTTATCTTTCTATCTATAGCCCTCCCTTTCTCTTTCTCTTGGGGGTTCTCAGTGAAAGGTCCCCAAGTACAAGGGAGGCACTTCACTTCCATCTCTTCTTAGTGCTAATGAAGTCCACCCCACCCCCACCCCCACTTTCTGACTCTGAGATTGCGCATTTTAAGCTTGACTGGGTGGCAAAACTAATCAGTCCCCTCATCAGAATTCTATACACTTTATTTGCATGGTTCCATCCCACGAAGATGTTAAACATCTTATTTACCTTATTGGCAATCTCTCCAATCCCCTCAAGGGTCACAGGAACCTTATTCACATAATCCTACCCAGTCATTTGGTAAGAGTTAGAAGACCATAGCTAGAAAGACCAGATAAAAATAGTTTATTGCACCACAGAGTTTTGTGGCTTAAAAAAAAGGCCAAAAAAGTTAATTTTGGGGGGATAGTTTAGGGAACTCTGGTGACCTAATGGGTTAGGGAACAGCACTGCCAACCCAAAGGAACAAGGTTTGGATCCACCAGCTGCTCTGCAGGAGAAGGATGGGCAGTCTTCTCCTGTGTGCTTTATCATCCCTGAAAACCCACTGGAGGGTCAGTTATGGGTCAGTTCCGGCTCAAAAGCACACAACAACAACTCCTCAGAAGAACAAGATTTTCCTTGTGATTTTCTTCACCTTCACTTTAGCTCTCTGTCACCATCTTGTGTTATTTTCTTAAACAGTCATGAAAATATCATCTTTATCTTAAATACAAGGTTTTGAGGATATTGGTCGATCCATGCAAAGGTTCTGGGTTAGGGTCCAAGACAAGTGCGTAGCCACCACTGTTCTGTCTAGAAACTGACTTGCATGTTGCTACAATGATAAATATGTTTCAGCAGAGTGTCCAGACTAAGATGGACTAGGGGGAAAAGGTACAAAAATTTCCCAAAAATCAGTCAGGGAAATCTCTGTGTTTCACCTAGAATAACAAAGTTGAGGTGACTACAACAGAATAATAACACTGAAATTGTTATATAGGAGTTATATTTTAATGTGTACATTTTCACCAAAAATAAAGTTATATGAAATTGAATATAAAACAAACAAAAGGCCTGACTTCTGACCCTCTGTTACAAAGACACTGAAAAATACAGATGGTAAACCAAGAATTTTGAGGTCCAAAGAAAGAGATAAAAGGTAATTCAAATACCCACTGAAAGAAGAAATTGAATTAAAACACAGTTGAAGGAGACAGATGAAGCCGCTAAGCATGAAGGGACCCAGTGCAGCAGGCCATTTGGATCTTCCTTAAAGGTGGCTTTCGGGGCCTCCCAGCCTGGTACAGAACATCACTCTCCAAGCACTCTCAGCATAGTTCTTGGGCCTCTCCAGGTCAGCAGTGCCTAGCTCAGGCAGGGTCTTCTACAGCTTTAGTATTAGGAGCTCGTTGCCTGAATGGAGGTTGGCAGCATTCCTCCTGCTGTGGCTGGAGCAGTGCTCCATCGCAGCTCCAGCTCACCCACCCCACAGCCCAGCTACCGCTGCTAGTCCTGCACCTGTGGAGATCAGGCACAGTGTCATCAGCCTGACCTTTTTTCGTTTGTGTGTGTGAGAGAGAAAAATGTTGTATTTTGATTTCTTTGCTGCTGACTCCAAGAGGGTTAATGTGGACCTGGGCAAGCTAAAACTGTTAACAATCTTAATCTCATCTCCGTCTGTCATACTACTGTCAATTGGCCCATTGGTGAGAATCTTTGTTTTCTTGAAATTGAGCTTCAATCCATATTGAAGACTACAGTCCATAGAAATCAATTAAAAATACCGTGACCTGGATCAGATGTACCTTACTCTTTAAACTGACTCTCTTGTTCTTTAGAATTTTAGAGAGGTCTTTGACATCTGACTTCCCCAATGTAACATGTCTTTTAATTTTTTAACTACTAGTTCCAAGGGTGTTGATTGTGGATCCAAGTAAAATGAAATTGTTAATCAATTGTAATTGTTAATCAAATGAATTGTAATCAATCTTTACCCATCTATCATGATACTGATTATTGGTCCAGTGGTGAGAATTTTTGTTTTCTTGATGTTCAGAGGTAACCCATATTTAGAGTTCAAAGAAGTTGGGAAATATATCAGTCTGCATTTACAATAATAATTGTTGCTATTGTTGTTGTGACCATAGTGTCAGAACTGACCCACAGCTGACCCTCCAGTGGGTTTTCAGAGGCAGCAAATCACACAGGAGGAGACTTTCCACCCTTCTCTTATGGGCAGTTAGTGGATTAGTACCGTACACCTTGAGCAGTTGATGGGGTTCTACCCCATATCTTTGGCATTGTCAGAACAATTCCTGACCACGAAGCCACCAGATCTCCCTATAGTTAGCAACTTCAGAACCTTGCCAGGAAGCTCTGGTGGCTTAGGGTAAGGAGTTGTGCTTCTAACCCAAGGAACCCGGTTCAATCCACCAGTTCTGCAGCAGCTTTTCTCAGGAAAGACAAATGACCAGGGATTGGCCAGCTAAGGGCAGGACAAAGCCTCCTTAATCAAGCAACCATGGAAAACAATAGGTCCTCAACAAGGAGCAGATCATTGTTCTAAATGAGTCTTTTTTTTTCTTTTCTGTTTTGTTTTGCTATTTGGTATTTTTCCATTTCCCCACCAAAAAAAAAATAATAATAACACTGACTGTCGCTGGGGAAAAACTCCAAAACTGTTCAATTATTTACACTCTGCTGGTCACCAAAGTCCATTGACTTTGAAGTTCTGCTTCATCTAGGAGTGACCTTGCCACTTGATTTTGCCAGAGATGGGGAGGGAAATAGATTTCTGGGGCAAAATGGAGATGGAAGGAAGTCTCATCAATCCTCTAGGTCCTCAAAAGGCGCTCCAGAAAGGAGCAAGCTCAGGTCTCTGACCGGCCCCATCTGTTCTCTTTGAAATGCAGCAGGCTTAGAATTAAAGGAAGGTGTGGAAGAGAGATCTGGGTTTCTCAAAAGGATCAAAGGATAAAGAAATGTTCAAAATCCCAGATATCACAGAGATGTAAATCAGAACAATGACAAGATACCATCTCATCCCAGCAACAACAGCAAAGTTCAGCAGGTCAGCAAACAACAAATGCTGGTGCAGCTGTGGAGGTTATATCCACTGCTGGTGGGAATATAAAATGGTACAGCCACAGTGGAAAGCATTCTGGTGCTTCTTCAGAAAGTTGGAAATAGAAATACCATTTGACCCAGAAATTCCCCTACTGGGAATAGACCCTAAAGAAACCAGAGCCACAATTGCTTCATCTATTTCTAGACTTCTTTCTTTTGTGCTGTATTCTCTCATCATGTTCATGAATATTGTACATTCATTTCGGGAATAAACATTTCTCGAATCAAAACTTTAAAAAAAAATAATTCTGATTGATTTACTTTAGTGTGGGACAGAAATACTTATTAAATCTTTCTGTATCT
>NW_006399791.1:18628541-18630219 GCF_000299155.1 Elephantulus edwardii
TATGACAACAATCTAGAACAAGGGGTGCATTGTAAGGAGGGCTGGTTGAGGTAGAGGGTAAAGAGGAGGAAGAAAATGTGCAACAATACAAAAATTAAAATAAAATACACACAAAAAATAGACTCAAGGATTGAGTGCCCCACAAGCACATCCAGAAATGACTTTTGAAAGAGGGTTGCAATTATGGGTGAAATAGGTTTGGGGAAGAGTCTGTAAATGTCAATAAGCCCAGGGTGCTTCTTGCTCTAAGCTTTTGCTTGGGTTTCCTTCATTTGTGGGTTTCCTTCTCAGGCATTTAAGATCAGTGTTTCATCACAGCTTGAATGACACAAAATATCCAGTATTCAGTAACGACTGACCTGCAAAATTGGCAATTTTACTGGGTTCAATCTAATGAAAGGGAAGAGATTTGATGAAAGCCTGAAGCAAGATAAGCTGGCACAGTGACTGCAATCATGGGCTCGGGCACAACAGTGATTTTGCCGCATACACGGTGGCTATGAGACAGAGACAACAGGAGCAAACACACACACACTCCCAATAGTCATGCTGACACAGTAGTTAAATGCTTAATTGTGAAAGGTTAGTGGTTCAAACCAACCAATAATTCCATGGAACAAAGATATAGGAGTCTGTTCCCGTAAAGATTTAAAGCCTTTGAAACCTTGTGGGGCACTTTTATTCTGTTCGTGTAGCATGACTATGAGTTGGAAGCAACTCAACCACACCAAGAACGATTCGCTAGTTGTCTGGTGGAGGGTGGCTGGTTGCTGACTGGTGGCTGGTTGGTTGGCTGGTTGATTGGTTCGTTGGTTTTGTGCGCCCTTAGTTGGGTATGGGAGAAACTCTGGTGGTAAACCCCAGAGTGTGTTATACTGTTAACCAAAGGGTGACGTGTGTCTGGTGGTTCTAATCCACCAGCAACTCTGTGAGGATACAATGGGCAGTTTCCTCCTAACAATATTTACAGCTTCAGAAACCCAATGGATGGTTGCTATGGGTCAGAGTCAACTCAGTGGTAATGAGTTTTTGAGAGAGAAGTAATAAGTCAGGAGTCTAGTTGCATAGTGTGAAATATATGGGGTGCTAACCAAAAGTTAACAGTTTGAATCCATATGGAGCTTCCTTATAAAGGTTTATAGCTTCTGACACCCATTGAAAAGTCACTGTGTGGTAGCTTTGGATTTTAAGAGGGTATCACTGTTGTTGTTATTGCATTAAAGAGGAATAGCTCAGAAAAGTTAAGGCACATTATATGAGGATTTGAAGACTGGTCATCTAGTCATAAATTTATAAACATGGAGATGACCACAGAATGCCCTTTCATCTTACATATGAGATAGCCAGGCCTATTGTTAAAAGAGTGCTCTGGTGGGCTATCTAATGGTAAGGAGTTGAGATACCACACAAAAGGCATGCAATTCACGCTTGTCATTGCTATGTGCTGTTGAGTAGACTACAATTCATAGCAATCCTATGAACAACAGATAGGAACATCATCTTACCCCATCTCATCCTCATCATTTCTAATATACTTGAGCCCATTTACACAGTCACTGTGTCAATCCATCTTGTTGAGGATCTTCTCTTTCGCTGACCCTCTACCTTTCCAAGCATGATGTCCCTTTCTGAAAAATAGCCTTTCCTAGCAAGGTGTCCAATTTATGTGACAGGCTAA
>NW_006399791.1:18632744-18634415 GCF_000299155.1 Elephantulus edwardii
AAAAAGCAAAGTATGGGAGAGGCAGCTTTGCAGCCTTCCCTCAAAGGGTCACTTTGGCAGCAACTTCTGCAAAACATATCTGATTGTTCTTTTGACAGTCCAGGGAATATTAAGTACTTCAACACCATAATTCAAAGGCATCGATTCTTCTTCTGTCATCCTTTTTCATTGTCCAGATCTCAGATACATAGCAAGTGATTGGAAAGACCATGGCCTGAATCAGGCACACCTTTAGCCCTTAAACTGACATTACTTTTCTTTAGGACTTTGGAGAGGTCCCTTAAAGCAGACTTTCCCATTGCACTCCATCTCTTTATCTCCTGACTGCTGGTACCAAGTGTACTGGTTATGGATCCAAGTGAGAGTAAATAGTTCATTATTTCAATCTTTTTTCCATCTATCAGGATGCTATCTATCAGTCCAGTGGTAAGGATTTTTGTTTTGTTATACTGAGATGTAATACATATTGAAGGCTATATAGTCTTTTATCTTGTGCACATGTGTCTCAAGTCCTCCTCACTTTCAGTCAATAAGGATGCATCATCTGCATTAAAACAAGCTGTTGATGAGTCTTCCTCAAATCCTGATGGTACGTTCTTCTTCAGAATCTAGCTTCTCGAGTGGTTTACACAGCATTCAGACTGATCAGGTATGAAGAAAAGATACAATCCTGATATACACCTTTCTTCATTTTAAACCCTCCAGTATTCCCTTTCTCTGAATAACAGCCTCTTGGTCTAGGTATAAGTTTTGTAAGAACATAATTAAGTGCTCTGGGATTCTAATTCTTCTTAATGTTAACCACAATTTGTTATGATCCACACAGTCAAATACTTTTGCATAGTCAATAAAGCACAAATAAACATTCCTCTAGTATTCTCAGCTTTCAGCCAGGATCTATCTGATATCAACAATGACATCCTTGGTGCCATGGCTTCTTCTAAACCCAGCTTGTACTTCTAGGAGTTCTCCCTCAATGTACTACTGTTCTAGCTATTTTTGAAAGATCTTCAACATTATTTTTCTTACATGTGACATTAGAGATATTGCTCAATAATTTCTACACTCTTTTAGATCACCTTTCTTGAGAATGGGAACAAATATTGATCCCTTCTAGTCAGTTGGCCAGCAGTTGTGCTCCAAATTTCTTGGCATAGATTGATGAGTATGTTCACTAGTTAGTTAAAACATGTCAACTGGTATTATACCAGTTCCTGGGCCATATCTTTTGCCAATGCCTTTAGTGTGACTTGAACTTCTTCCTTTATTACCATGGGCTGTTAATCATATACTTCCTGAAATTCTTCCATGTCACCAATTCTTTTTGGTGTTATGATTCTGTGTATTTCTTCCATCTTCTTTGATGCCTCCTTGATCTTTCAAGATTTTGCCCATAGCACCTTTAAATATTGCAACTCAAGGCTTGAATTTGTGTTAAGTTCTTTCAGCTTGATAAACACGTATGGATTTCTTCCCTTTTTATTCTTCAACTCTAGCTCTTTGTATGTTTGATAATAATATTTTGTCTTCTTGAGCTGTCCTTTGAAATCTTCTGTTCAGCTCTTTCACCTCTTCATCTCTTCCCTTTGTTTTGGCTTCTCAATGGTCTAGTGTGATTTTCAGTCTCTTCTGGAATTCATTTTGGTTTTCCTTTTCTATCTTTGTTATGAC
>NW_006399791.1:18634685-18637958 GCF_000299155.1 Elephantulus edwardii
TCCATCATGTGAATGTACCGTAATTTTTCAATCCATTCATTTGTGGTTGGACATTTGGGCTGTCTCCATGTTCTTGTGATGGTGAATAATGCTGCTATGAACATTGGTGTATAAATCTCAGTTTGTGCCTCAGTTCTCATTTTCTCACGGTATATTCAAAGTAGCCGAATAGCTGGGTCATAGGGAATTGCCATGTTCAGCTTTTTGAGGATGCACCAAACTGCCTTCCAGAATGGTTGTACTAATTTACAATCCTACCAGCAATATATAAGAGTTCCTTTCTCACCACATCCTCTCCAAAATATTACTTGCTGCCCTGTTAAACGTTGACACTCTCTTCACAGATGATATCTGTGATGTCATCCCACAAACACATCTAGTCTTCAATCATTGGTGTCCAAATTTTCAAACCAATTCTAAATATGATTCAAGTTAGTATTAGAGTAAATTTTAAAAGATAATGACAAATGTATTTTCATGATATAGGTAATCTACTGTCACCAGTCAGGAGATGAGGAGATGTATTGCACTGGGGACGTCTGCAATCAGGGACCTTTCCAAATTATGAGAAGCAACGAATGACATTAGTTTGCAGACTTAAGTGTACCTGGTTCAGACCATGGTCTTTTCAGTGATTTGCTATGCTGATGAGAGGTGCACATTGAATAAGGATGACAGGAGAAGAATTGATGTCTTTGAATTGTGGTGTTGGAGGAGAGTGCTGAATATTTCATGGACTGACAAAAGAATAGACAGATACCTCGTGAAGAAGGTGCAGCCTTCTGAGAGGCAAGGATGGCATAACTTCACCTCGCATACTTTGGGCATGTTGCTAGGAGAGGATATTTCTTGGAAAAGAATAACATGCGTAGAAAGGTAAGGTAAAGGATGGTAAAGGAGAGGAAGATTCTTGGCCAGGTGGATTGACACAGTACCTGCAGCAATAGGCTCAAGTGTGTCCAAGATTGTAAGGTTGGCACAGGCTAGGACAAGGTTCAGATCTGTTATTCATAAGGTCACTATGAATCATACTCAACAACAATCTCACCAGTGACAGCTCATCACTTCTGCTGTAATCTATTTGCTAGAGTCATAGGCCCGGCCCACACTTAAGAGGATGATGTAAGAGAATGAAGAGGAAGAAGTAACAGTTCTCTGGAGCGCTCTGAAAAGCTATCCATGGATCTCTTCATGTCCTTTAGCACTAAGCAACAGATCATCAGATATTTTATTAAATATTTCTTCTACAGTCTGAAGATGAGAGCATATTTCATCCTCTTGGGTTCTCCCAATTCTTTTGAAGATGCCTTTTTTGTGCTTGACTATCTTTGTTCAAGTATCTGAGAAACACTTCAGCACATTTCTGGTGAGGTTGCCCAAATCAAAATCACCTTCCTCGATATGCTCCCCCCAGTAGGTTCAAGACACAGACAGCCATCCTCACATCCTCCAATTGAGCCCTGAAATATTTGCACACAAATATTTGCTACACGACCCATATCCCTTCTTTTTCTTGCCCTCTCTCTCCAACTTCCTGTTCTCCTATAAAGAGAGGTATCAACGCAGGAAGAACATCTCAAGGATCACTGGAAGTCATTAGATGATCCATATAGCCAAACTGAAGGCCACAGAAAACTTCAACCGTGAGAAGAGGGCTGAGGCCCCCAGAAACTAGGACAATGGGATATTTGGGGGGGGTTAACTATCAGAAAATCAGAATCCTAATAAGGGACAGTGTAGGAGAGGAAGCCCCTGGATGAGATGGATTGATACAGTGACTAGGGCAATGGGAGTTGGTGTGTTAGATTTGTTATACAGGCTCAGGACAGGGCAGGGTTCAGGGCTACTGTACATAGGGTCATTATGGGTCGCAGGTGACTCGATGACATATAATTACAACAATAAACAAAATGGAGATAATCAGAAAATGTTTGGGTTTGTTCCACCGAATGCCACCTCATTCCCCTTGGAAAATAATTCCCTTAGAAGCTTGTTCGAGCTCAGCTCCCCAGTGCTCAGCAAACCCTCTTCCTGTCCCGATATGCTTTGACTTTATCCCAGAAAAAAAGAAAAGAGAGCACAAGGCAGAGGGCTAAAGGGCATGTTTCAGAAGCAGCCAGAGTATAGAAACATCAGCTCTGCTTTGAGGATGCCTCCTGTACCTCCTCTCTAGACCTCAAAGACCCGTGTAAACACAGTGTCACAAATGAGTTCCCGAGCCTCGCTGTGAGTGATAGCATGAAACTGGAGCCTCTTTTTTTCCCCTCTTGTATATTTAAACACACACACACACACATTGCTTATATCCTTTATCTGAGTAAATACTTTCAAATTACCAATACAATAATAGAAAGAACACATATAATATAATCAGTTCTTGGACTTTATATACACTTGTGAGTCGTTTCATGCCCTGCCTACAATATGATCTGTGAAATGGGACATTATGTGCTTTGGACATTATATATATTATACACTTAGCAAACAGACATGTCTAAGTTGAGAACAACAGCATTCATTGATTTTCAATCTATGTGTTGTTGAATAGTATTTTCTTTTACTTCCAAATCGATACTCCTCCTTCACTTCTTACTGTTTTCAATAGCACTGATTTTGCTGCATATGGGAGCCATGATGCACTTTGTAGTAAAAATTTTTTTTAAGTATTAAACAAAGATAGCTTTAAAAACACTCATGAGATTCATGATACACAGAATTGGAGGCTGCTACCCACAAACAAGGGAGGTCGGGGATGGAGTCCATGGGTAGCTCCCGTGCTAACCCAAAGGCCACACCTTTCTGGGGTCCATCAGCTGCTCCACAAGAAAAAAATACACAATCTCTGCTCATGTGACTTACAGCATCAGAAACCCATTGGTGGGTCAGCTGTAAGTCAGTTCTTATTGGACAGCAAGGGGTGAGTGACCTATGAATAAAAGCACACAACAATAGCAACCTTTTGTTTATAAATAAGGAAAGTTCACCTTAAAAGAAACATAGAATTTGGTCTGAAAAACAATGTATTCAAATTTTGTAAATAACTAGTATAATTTTTAAAAAGTACATAGTGTACATGATATACATATTGTTGTTGTTCTGTGCCGTCGAGTCACTTGCAACTCATAGCGACCCTGTGTACAACAGCCATAAACTCCAAGAGCCCTAAGCTTTGTCCTGTGCCAATCGCACTGTCTCTGACACTCCCATCCCGATTACCCCATTCACCGAATCAATCCACCTCATAGAGGGTCTTCCCCTCCTGCGCTGTCCCTC
>NW_006399791.1:18639068-18640437 GCF_000299155.1 Elephantulus edwardii
GGAACAAATATAGATCTCTTCCAGTCAGCTGGCCAAGTGGTTGTTCTCCAGATTTCTTGGCACAACTTGGTGAGCACATCCAGGACAGCATCTGTTAGCTGAAATATCTCAATTTGTATACTGTTTATTCCTGGGGCCTTATTTTTGCCATTTCCTTCAAAGCAGCCTGAGTTTCTTCCTTCATCACCATACATGATATCCATAGTATAAATAAATTAACTAATACAATAAAAAATTAACCACAGGAAGTACAGTACATTATATACATAGGTCAATAACATAACATGGGTATTTATGAGGATTATGAAGGTGTATATATCAAATATTATATATGTTCGATTCCAGAAAACAAGCATAACATATAGGGAAAATTCTTCAACTTATAGTTTAATGATGAAAAAGTATTTCAAATACTGACTAAAGGAATAAACTGAATTGGAATATCTAATAAAGAGAGCAAAAGAACACAGACCATAAACAGAACAGCACAGCTATAGTGAACAGGCACCCACTTGGCTTGGAAACCAGGGAACCCAGGATAGCAGCGCAGATGTAGCATGATCTACAGCACCTGAAAAGGCTGCAAAACTAAATTGAAATATTGGATAAGAGGAGAAAGAGAACACACCATAAACAGCTCAATGCGACCATCTTGAAAGCTAGCCACATGGCATAAGAACCTAAGAAAGAGGCTGCAGTAGAAGCCACAGAATTCACACAGCTGAAAGGTCCAATCCCCACCTTGTCCCTGTGCCCACCTTTCCTCACTACTCACCACATGATGGGCAGTATTCTCCCCACCCTTCTACACCTCCTCCAGGCCATGCCCACACCATCCTGTTTCAGATGACAGAGGCTCCTTCAGAGCCTGCAAATTGTGCCGTTCCTGGCCTGCAGTCAGTCCCCAGATTAGATGGGCACCTCTTCTGTCTGAGAGGCATTCATCCCCTGACTGTCAAGCATGTCATCTTTAACCAGACAGACTAGCCTAGGCTCATCTGAGGCCAGCAGAAACTCTGTCTTAGGCTGAGCATTCCATCTCTTGACACCCTCCATATACCTTTGCCATGGTATGCATGTTTGTTTTCTAATATTTGTGTGCTTTCTGGTTTTATGGTTTACTCTCAGTTGTTGTTGTTATGTGCCCTTGAGTCGCTTGCGACTCATAGAAACCCTATGTACAACAGCTCTAAACTTTGCTCTGTCCTGTGCCAATCTCACTGACTCCGACACACTCCTCCCGATTACCCCAGTCACTGAATCAATCCATCTCCCAGAGGGCCTTCCCCTCCTGTGCCTGCCCTCCACCCTCCCAAGCATGATGTCCTTCTCCAAGGACTGGTCTCTCCTTACAACATGACCAAAGTAT
>NW_006399791.1:18641142-18643541 GCF_000299155.1 Elephantulus edwardii
GTTTCCTTGCTCTGTTCTGATAACTGCCTCTTGGTCCAAGTATAAGTTTCACATTAACATGATCAAGTGTTCTGGGATTCCCATTCTTTTCAGAGTCAGCCACAGTTTGTTATGGTCCGCACAGTCAAACGCCTTTGCATAAACTTATTTGTCAGTGTTCTGTATTGGGGAGGTAGTGACTTGTGTATTCCGTGTGTATATGCTTGCTTGTTTCTATGGGTACAGCACTTCTCTGTCACTGTGTTGTACTGGGGTGACTTGCAGGTTGCTGTGAGACTGCAAGCTATGCCATCAGTATTTCAAATACTAGTAGGACCATCCATAGACAGATTTCAGAGGATCTCACAGATCACAGGCTCTGATGCAGAATTGGCCCTCTAATTCTACAATAACAAGCTCTCTAAATCCTATGAATAAGAAAGGAACTTGCTAGATACTACTACCAATAGACCCTCTCAGACTGGAAAACACTAAAAAATAAGGAAAAATAGCTGTTGAAATACATTGATAATTGGAACACAGAATGTAAGAAGTATGGATTTAAGAAAATTGGAAGTTGTAAAACATTAAATGGCATGCCTTCTGGGCTTTAATGAGTTGAAATGGACTAGTACTAACAACTTTGAATCAGAAAAGTATATTAATCAACTTTGAATCAAAAAAGTATATTAATCTGTTATGTCTGGAATGACAAATTGAGAAGAATAATGCATTCACAGTTACAAAAGACATTTCAAGATCTAGCAATGCTATGAGTGATAAGATACTATCTACATACATACAAGGAAGACTTGTTCATGTAACTATTATTCAAATATACATGCACCATTGACTAAAGGCAAAGATTAATAAATTGAAGTCTTCTAGCAACTTTTGCAGAGCTTTGGTGGCCTAGTAGTAAGAAGCTATGCTGCAATCCCAAAGGCACACAGTTTGAATCCACCAGCTGCTCCACATGAGAAGGGAGTGTAGTCTCCTCCCATGACATTTACTGCCTCTGAAAACCTACAGGAAAATCAGCTATGAATTGGTTCCAACTCAAAGACACACAACAATAACAACAGTAATATTTGCACTTTGAAATTTACTGAACATGCAATTAAGATGCATTAATGATGTGGCTAGAATGCAAAAGTTGGAAACAAAGAAGACTACTAGTTGGAAAATATTAACTTGGTGACGGAATTAAGGCTGGGGACCAAATGACTGAATTTTATGCAATCAATTATTAGCTTATAACAAGTGGCTGTTGCTGTTGTTATGTGCTGTCGAATCACTTGCAACTCATAGTGACCCTATGTACAACAGCCCTAAACTCTGCTCTGTCCTGTGCCACTCGCACTGTCTCTGACACTCCCATCCTGATTACCCCAGTCATTGAATCAATCCACCTCATAGAGGGTCTTCCCCTCTTGCTCTGTCCCTCCATCCTCCCAAGCATGATGTCCCTCTCCAAGGACCAGTCTCTCTTTAAAACATGACCAAAATATGTCAGATGAAGCCTCAGAATCCTTACCTCCAAGGAGTCACCCAGTTTAACCCTTTCCTGGATGAATGTGTTTGTTTTCTTAGCAGTACTTAGCAATACTCTTCTCCAGCACCACAGCTCAAAGGAATTAACTTAATGAGCTACACAGAATTGAGACTGAATAGATTTGTGGAAAGAGTCAAAGAAGAAGGTCAGAATCTGCAGTTAACAGCCAGGAACTAACTGTGGAACAGACTATCAAATCCTCATGTTCAAACTGACGTTTAAGAAAATGAAAACAAGTTTATGAGAACCAAATATGACCTTTAATCTATCCTAACTGAATTTTAAAATCATCTTAAGAATACTAATGATTAAAGATCATATGAGTTGTGGGATAATATAAAAAACATCATCCATAAAGAAGACAAAAGGTCATTGCAAAGACAGAGAAGAAAGAAAAAAATAAAATAGATGTCACAAGAAACTCTGAAAATTGCACTAACTTGGAGATGTCAAAATAAAGAGAAGAAATGCTGAAGTAAAAGAGGTGAACAAAAGATTTTTTGTTCGACGTGAGTTATGAGTGAACAAAAGATTTCAAAGTTGTTAGCCACACACGCCACCAACAACAGTGCCCTGTGGGTGGGACACCTGCTCAGAGTGGACTCTCTTCACGGACAGTGGCTTTGGGAGCTCCCAAGACTTTGCTCCTGTTTGTTGCCAAAAGCAAATAAAGCTTTGCTTTGTAAATTTTTCAGAATACTTGGAAGACTCTTTATATTGTGGATTAGGACTACTAAAGTTCTTCCAAGCTTTTCTTGAATGAAGTTTATAGTCCTTGGTTTTAGTCCTAAGTCCGTGATCCACCTTGAGTTGGTTTTTGTATATGGAGTGAGGTGGGGATCTTGTTTAATTCTTCTGCAGATAG
>NW_006399791.1:18644866-18651451 GCF_000299155.1 Elephantulus edwardii
AATGAATGAATGAAATTCCAAAATCTCTGTAGATGTTCATTGAAATGAAAAATAAAGAAATTTTTAAAAATAATTGTAAAGGGGGAAAAAAGGCTTTGCTTTGCCCTCAATTTCTCCTTCTATTTCCTTTGAAGGACCGATTTTTCATGATACTTGTTCTGAATGTTTTCATAGTGTTCAAATCTGTATTTTTGTATGTAGAGGAAAATAATTTTCTCAACACCAACTTAGAACAGAGCAAGGAAACATTGCATGGTTCTAAAACAGGAAAGGAGTGTGTCAGGGATGCATCCTATCTCCATAACTTTTCAATCTATATGCAGAATGGATCATTAGGGAAGCTGGACTTTATGAAGAGAAATGTGAGATCAGGATTGGAGGAAAACTCATCAACAACCTATGTTATGCACATAATACAACTTTGCTTGCTGAAATTGAAGAAGACCTGAAGCACTTACTGCAGAAGGTGAAGGACTATAGTCTTCAGTGTAGATTGAAGCTCCACATCAAGAAGACAAAGATTCTCACCACTAGGTCTATTGGCAGCACCATGATAGATGGAGAAGAAATTGAGTTCTTAACAATTACCACTTGCTCGGATCCACAATCAGTACTCTTAACAGCAGCAGTCAGGAAATCAAAAGATGAATTGTATTGGGAAAATCTGTTAGGGACCTCTTCAGAGTGCTAGCTAAAAAGCAACAATGTCAGTCTAGATACAAAGGTGTGCCTAATCCAGGCCATGGTCTTCTCAATTACTTGTTATGTTCAGAGACCTGAACAATGAATAAGGATGACAGAACAATTGATGCCTTCAAGTTGTGGTGCTGGAGAAGAGTCTTGAACATACCATGGACTGCCAAGAAAACAAATAGATCTGTCTTGGAGAGGGTGAAACCAAGTCTCTCCTTGGAGGCTAGGATTTTGAAGCTCTATCTCACATATTTTAGGCACGTGGCCAGGAGGGACCGAAGGACATCATGTTTGGAAGAGTAGAGGGACAGTGCAGGAGAGAAAGACCCTAATGAGATGGATTGATACAGTAACTGAGGCAATGAGGGTTGGTGTGTTGGAATTAGTGAGACTGGATCAGAACAGGGCAGGGTTTAGTGCTGCTGTACATAGGGTTGCTATGGATTGCAAGTGACCCAACAACACATAACAAAACAAAAATTAAACAAAACATTAACAACAAAAATTATAATAAATGTTGAATTAAATTGTCACAAAGGTGTTTTTTAATAACTGGACATGGTGTGGAAAAGTATTAAAAGGCAGTTCAAGAAGACAAAGCAAAGTATTATAACAAAATATACAAAAAACTAGTTAGGAAATCAGAAGGGAAGAACATGCTTATCATCTCAAGCTGAAAGAGCTGAAAAACACAATCAAGCTTAAAGGTTTGGTTTTGTTTTAAATGATTCTATGGACAAAATGATTAATTAATGATGCAGAGTATCAAAAAATGATTGAAAGAATACAGAGTGTCACTGTACCAAAAAGAATTGGTTAACATGGAACCATTCAAAAAGCCATATATATAATCAAGAACCAACAGTAAAAAAGGAAAAAGTTGAACCTGCATTGAAAGTATTGGCAAAAAATAAGGCTCCATAAATTGATGGAATACCAATAGGCATGCCTCAGTAAACAGATACAATTCTGGATATGCTCACTAGTCTACACCAAGAAATTTGGGGGGAAAACCTACCTGACCAACTGGCTGGAAGAGATCCATATTCCCATTTAAAAAAAAAAAAAAAGATCGTCCAACTGAATGTACAAATTGAGTAATATCATATGCAAATAAAGTTTTGCTAAAGATAATTCAAAAGCAACTGGATCAATACATAGAGAACTACTAGAAATTCAAGCTGGATTCAGAAGAGATTGTGTGGCAAGAGGATATTACTGATATCAGATAGATATTGGCTAAAAGCAAAGAATTCTAGAAAGATGTTTATTCATGTGTTATTGACTATGTAAAGGCATTTAACTGTATCAATCATAACAAATCATACCTAATATTGAGAAGAAAGGGAATCCTAGACCACTTAATTATTCTTGTACGAATTCTATACATAGACCAAGAAGCAGTTGTCAGAACAGAACAAGAGGACACTGCATTATTTAAAATCAGGAAAGGTGTGCATCCATACATCTTTTCAATCTGTGTGTTGAGAAAATTATTCAAGAAGCTGGGTTATACAAAGAAGAATGCATCAAAAAGACTCATCAACAACCTGCATTTTGCAAATTACATACCTTGCTTTCTAAAAGTAATGAATACTTGAAACACTTTTTGTAGAAGATCGAAGATTACAGATTTGGATATGGATTACATCTAAACATAAAAAAAACAAAAATTTTCACCCCTAGATGAAAAGGTAACATCAAGATAAATGGAGGAATGATTGAAGTTGTCTACAATTTCGTTTTACTTGGATCCACATTCAGCACCCATGGTAACAGCAGTCAAGAAATCAAAAGACATGTTTCATTGAGGAAATCTACTGTCAAGGACCTCTCAAAGAGCTAAAGAGTAACGGTGTCAGTTTAAAACTAAGATGTATTAGATCAAAACTATGATATTTTCCATTACTTTCTTTGCATCTGAAATTTGGCCAGTGAAGGATGGCATAAGAAGACTCGAGGCCTTGATTTCTGGTGTTGGGAAAGAATTCTAAATATCCTGTCGACTGCCAAAGAGCAAACAAGTCTCCCTTGGGGGAAGTGCAACTGGGAGCTCCTTAAAGGCAAGGTTGATGAAACTTCATCAAACATACTTTGGGCATGTTGTTGGGATGGGCCAGTACTTATAAAAAGACATCATGCTGGGAAGGATGACGATCTTTAACAAGACGGATGGATACAGTGACTGTGACAACAGGTTTGAACACAGTGCAGATTGTGAGGATAGCACAGCATTGGGAAAGCTTCAGGTCTGTAGTTCCTAGGGTTGCTATTAGTTTTAGTCAACTGGATGGCACCTAATAACAACCACACACAAGGGTGGCAGTACAGTCAGTTACTTGGCATACTAGAGAGGTGAGATACACATGTTCCAAGTGGGAAGCTCTTGTTGTTCGTGGGGATTTCTGATGATGAACTTTACCATAACCTTACAGGATCCCTAGCAACATAGTGGCTGCTAACTGAAAGGTTAGTGGTTTGAATCCACCTGGTATTCTGCGGAAGATAGAAATTCTCCTTCTGTAAAGATCTACCAACTTGGAAACCAGATGGAGGGTCATGAAGAGTTGAAATCTCCAGCAGTAGATTTGGTTTAGTTTAATTATTACCTTATGAGACACAAACATATAGGTAATAAGGCATTATCCAAAGATGTCATTACACGACGCATGGCTGTGCTTACACTCTGGTACAATGCTCAAACGGGTTTTTCAAGCACAATTAATTTCATCAAGAGAGTTTAGCAAGTGCTTCACTTCAAATTCACTCTGTGTGTGTGTGTGTGTGTGTGTGTGTGTGTGTGTGTGTGCGTGCGCATGCATGCACACTCAAAACAAACTGCTATCAAATAAATTCTAATTCATGACAACCTTTTATCAAGTTTCTGAAGTTATAAATCTTCACAGGAGGAAAGTTCTCATCTTTCTCCCATGGGAATTGGAACCACTGACCTTTCATTTAACAGCACAACCCATAAAGCACACATAAGACCAGAGGGAAGATGTATGTTGTTGTTGTAGTTGTAGTTGTTGATCACACAGGAGGAGACTGCCCATTTTCCTCCCATGGAGCAGGTGATACATTCAAACCAAGTTCCTTTGAGTTGGTGGCACAACTCCTTACCCCTAGGCCATCAAAACTAGATAATCTAATTTGTTGTCATGTTGTTGATTCTAAGTCATGGCAAAAGTCAACATCATAGTTATATTCTAAGTCAAGTTACATTACAAAGTAGAATTCTTCTACGGTTTTCTTGGTTGTATGGGTTTTCCTGTCAAACATTCTTCTAGGTGGTATAGCACTGGTCTGTCTGTTGCTGTACAGAGGGAACTCGTGGTTGCTGTGATGCTGAACACTGTGACACTGATTTGCCAGTTGTGGTAATGGGAACCCATGGTGGACAGTGTTGGCTGGAGCTTCCCAACTAAAACAAGCCTGGAAGCAGGAGCGGCATCCACTTCCAAAATGGCTTGCCTCCGGAAACTCTATGTACGAACAGTGCTCAAGCCGTTCGTTCATAGGGTCGCTATGAGTCGTCTACGACTCGACAGCATTAAACAACAACAACAACATGGGTGTGAATCACAAATGTTCAGTTAATTGTTGTTAGCTGCTGTCCAGCTGACTACAACTCAGATCCTATTAACAAGGGAACTGAAATTCACCCTGCACCATCCTCATGACCTCTGTCCTTCTCAAGCCCATTGTGGAAGTCAGGGTGTCAATCCATCTTTTGAGGGTCTTCCTCTCTTTCTCTGACCCCACACTTTTCCAAGCATGTCTCTCTTCAAAGATGATTCTTCCGCAGTATACACCCAAGGTAAGTGACGTGAAGTTTCACTATCGTTGCCTTTAAGGAACACTCTGATTGCACTTCCTTAAAGATAGATTTCTCAGTTCTTTTGGCAGTCCCTGGTATATCCAATTCTCCAACATCACAATTAAATTGCATCCATTCTTCTTTCTTATTCTTTGTTCAATTTTCAAATGTACAGAAAGTAACCGAAAATAGCATGCATGGCTTGGATCAGGTTCACCTCAGTCTTTAAACAGGCATTATTGCTCTTCAGCACTTTGAAGAGAGAGGTCTCTAATAGCAGATTTCCCCAATGCAGCAAGTCTTTTGATTTATTGATTGCTGCTACCATGGGTGTTGATTATGGTAAAGTATAATTAAATCATTGACAATTTCAATCTTTTCTCCATATAGCATAGCATGATGTTGTCTATTGGTCCAGCAGTGAGAATTTTTTTTAGTTAGTAGGAACAAACTGTTTGTGTGATCTGTTGCTGTTGTATACTGTTCAGTGGACTTGGACTCATGGTGACATTATATAGCAAAGTAGTGAGTGAGCTCTATGAGATGTTGCATTGAATTATGCAACCCAAACACCAGAGAGGAGACTCTTTCAAATACGATGGCGTGGTATGGCCATTTTGAAAAGCTGTGCATATGGAACATCTGTAACTTCCACCTCTTCTAATTCAAAGTCATTGCTGTGGAGTTGGAATCAACTCACGGCTGACCCTCCTGTGGGTTTTCTGAGGCTGTACATCACACAGGAGGAGAGGGCTCATCCTTCCTCCTCAGAGCACGTGGTATATTTGAACTGCCAGAGAGGCATTGCTTTTGGATAAGCAACACACTCCTACAAAATACACCAAAATCTTGTCCTGATCCTTATAAAAGAAAGTATTGACTAATAGATTACTCTGTATTTTTAAGATCTATACTAGAGAGCCCAAGAATGAACCTTTACATTCTAGGTTCATTTATAAATTCTATTTGTGCCTAGAATTATAGTATTTCTATTGTAAACATTGGAAGCAGGAGTGGCATCCACTTCTTAAACCATCTGCCTCGGTAAACTATGAAGTTTGATAAATTACAATAGTTATAGAAAGGCTTCAGGCCTTTTGTTCATAGGGTTGCTATGAGTCGTGTTCGACTGGATGTTACTCAACAACAACAACATTGTAATCATACGGAAAAATCCCATTTTAGACCTTGAAGCTTAATTGTTGTAAATATGCATCTCTCCATTAAAACTGAAGTTCTGAGACTTCTAAAGCTAACAGAGGAATTAACAATGTTGCAGAATATAAAGTCAACAAACAAAAGTCAACTAGGTTTATATACATTAGCAATAAGAAATCTAAAGGGAAATTAGGGCAACAAGCCTATTTACAATAACATCTAAGAGACTAAAATATCTAGTCATAAATCAACCTTGGGACATAAAAGAACTGTTGTTGTTGTCATTATGTGCTGTCGAGTTGCTTGCGTCTCATAGAGACCCTATGTACAACAGCCCTAAACCCTGCTCTATCCTGTGCCAAACACACTGCGTCTGACACACCAATCCCGATTTCCCCAGTCACTGAATCAATCCACCTCATAGAGGGTCCTCCCCTCCTACGCTGCCCCTCCACCCTCCCAAGCATGATGTCCCTCTCCAAGAACTTGTTCCTCCTTACAACATGTCCAAATTATGCCATATGAAGTCCATAACAAGTGATTGCAAAGACCATGACCTGTATCAGGTGCACCTTAGTCTCCAGAGACACACCGTTGCTCTTGAGTACTTTAGAGAGGTCTCTAAAAGCAGACTTTCCCATCGCAATATGTCTTAATTTCCTGGCTGCTAGGGCCCAGAATGTTGATCGTGGAGCCTCATAAACCAAAGCTGTGAACAATCTCAATCTCTTCACCATCCATCCTGATGTTGCCAATTGGTCTAGTGGTGAGAATATTTGCCAATTGGTCCAGTGGTGAGAATCTTTGTCTTCTTGATATTGAGCCTCAGTCCATATTGAAGGCTGCAGCCCTTGACCCTCTTCAGCAAGCACTTCAGGTCTTTCTCAGTTTCAGCAAGCAGGATTGTGTCATCT
>NW_006399791.1:18672576-18680017 GCF_000299155.1 Elephantulus edwardii
CACAGCTGATACTGAGCTTCTCCAGTGGTTCCTTCCACAGATGTAATCGATCTGATTCCTATGCATACCATCAGGTGAGATCCATGTGTATAACCTGTGTTTATGTCTCTTAAAAACCGTGTTGGTGATGAATAAGTCATTGATTGTGAAAAATTCAATCATTCTCTCTTCAGCTCCATTTCTGTCTCTGAGTACATGTTTTCCAACTACTGATTCTTCTTCTCTGTTCCCAACTTTTGCATTCCAGTCACCCATTATCATCAATGCATCTTTTTTTTTCATCAATGCATCTTGATTGCATGTTCGATCGATCTCCGACTGTAAAAGTTGGTAGAAATCCTCAGATTCCCAGCAACAAAACCAAATTCCACAGGACAGCAAACAAGTGCTGCCGAGGTTGTGGAGATATTCGAACACTTATTCACTGCTCGTGGGAATATAAATGGTACAACCACTATGGAAGACAGTCTGGCATTTTCTAAAATATTGGAAATAGAATACCTTTTGACCTAACAATTCCACTACTGGGAATATACCCTAAAGAGACCAGAGCCATGACTCAAACAGATGTATGCACACCCATGTCTATTGCTGCGTTATTGGGAGCAACCCAAGTCCTCATCAGCAAACGAATGGGTAGAAAAACTATGGTACATTCACACAATGGCATATTACATAGTATTGAAAACAAAACAACTCATAAAAAATTATACAACATGGGTGAGTCTGAAAGACATTATGCTGAGTGAAATATCTCAGTCACAAAAGAATACTGTGTACACTCCTGTTATAGAATGACATTCATATGACAACAATCTGGAACAAGAGGTATGTTGCAAAGTGAACTGGGGGAGGGAAGAAAATGGGCCACAGTGAATGAATGAAAATCCAAACTTTCTATAAACTTTTGTTAAGATAACAATTTAAAAAGTATTTTTTAAATTTTATCAAATTCTGTATTGCAAAGGAGGAATTTTAGGAGGCCAAAACTCTTAAAGTCCAAGATAAACTTTGTCAGTTTCATGCTACCTGTGGGAACACCCCTGGGTGTCTTTGCAGTAGTAAGGGGTTGAGGTAGTAATGTGACACTAGGGATACTGCCTTATTCAACATGAACTGGATCCAGAATGTAAGATGTGGACATGAAGGCAACAGACAAAACTTCTTGCCTTCACAGAGCTTACAACTTGTGAAGGGAGACAATTAGTTAATAAGACGGTTCTAAGAGCCTTGACAAAAAGGAAAACGGTGAAGTCATAAAGACTATGCAAGAGTAGGTGTGTTAAAAAAACAAAAATTTTAAATAAATTAACAGAAACCTTTCCAAGCACGGAGGTCACTCAACGAAAAGGCTCAAAGTTAGGTGCAGGAATAAGAAGGTCAGTTTGATGAGAACCCAAATTTTTAACCTAACTCACCACCATTAGGACGGTTCTGATGTGAGATGGGCCTCCATTGTATGTCTGAGATAAAAAACAAACAAACCCAGTAATTCTTTTTTGTAATTAAGTGAAAGTTCACAGAGCATGTTGGGATTACAGTGAGTCGTTCATCCGAGCTCTCTTTCACCACACTGACAGCAAACCCCACTGTGAATCATGACTTTTCCCACTCCCTCTCTGTGGTTTTTGCTTCCATTCATCCTTCCATCTTTTCCCTTACTACTCTCTGAGCTTTATCTTTGGACAAACGCCGCTCTTATGATCTGGTAAGGCTGTCTTCTTTATGGCCTGAGGACCTCACTAGTACCAGTGTTCACCTTACATACATTGGCCTGTTGTTTGGCTGCAGATGGTGCCACAGAGGGGAGTTCAGTCCCAGGTTCAGACAGCTAAGGATCACTGTCTCAATGTCTGCATCCATCAGTCTCTGTGAGACCAGTGAGCCTGGCATTACTGGGATCTTGAGTTTTGTTCTGCACCAAGCAGATAGCAGTAGTAGCTGGGGACCACCTAGTTCTGGCCTCAGCATCAAGGGAGTTGAAAATGGCAAGGGCCCTGGTACTACATATCCAGGCACCTTTTATTTTCTTCATTTGCACTGCCAACTCAAACGCATGTGGTTCAAATCCACCAGCTACTCTATCTGAGAAAGACGGGCAATCTCCTGCTGTGTGATTGGCTGCCCTGAAGATCCACAGTAGGGTTAGCTGTGAATGGGTTTTGACTCAGTGGTACACAATAATAACTTCCTTCATACTGGGAGAGACCAATGACTACACCTTAGAAGGTCACTCACAAGCTTTTAAATCTCTAGGAGTTTCTCACCAAGGCAGGGTACAAAACATTGTCCTTGTGTATTGTTATGCTGATTGACCTTGATGTCCCCTAAGACTATCTAAAGGTCCGTGACCAGGAGCTCATTGCCTCAGGTGCTTGGTTATGGTTAAGAAGCTTATGTCATATTGCCCCCTATTGGCAAAGCTGGGAAACTTAACAGGAACATTCTTCTTTCTGAGAAACTGCTAACAAATTCAATAAAGGACCTGTCAGCAGCAAACGTGCATTCAACTCAATTTACCACTAGGGCTCCTTAAAAAGAACAGTGAGAATATACCCTAAAGAGACCATAAATGACATCCAAGTAGATATATGTATACCCATGTTTATCGCGGCTTTGTTTACAATAGCAAGGAGTTGGAAACAACCTAAATGCCCATCAACAAACGAATGGGTAGAGAAGCTGTGGTATATTCGCACAATGAAATACTATGCTGCATTGAAAAACAAGGAACTCATGCAATATTATTCAAAGTGGGTGACCCTGGAGGACATTATGCTGAGTGAGGTATCTCAGTCACAAAGGGACAAATGCTATATGGTGCCACTGTTGTAGAATGAGGCTGGCATTGGGGTGGGGGTAAGACTGAGAAAAACTGGATGAAATATGTTTACGGCATTGAAGTCTATGGAGGAGAGAACAGTCTAAAAGTATTATATTTTAGGGCATTATTTTTATCGTAAGAGTATGCAATGAGGGTTTCAGAGTGGATTATATTTGGGGGTAGGGGGTGGGGTTTGGGAAGGTGCGGGGGTGGGGATTGTGTACCAATGAGGGAGTTTTTCTTTTGCTTTTCAGGGAGAGGAGCAAATGGGGGGGAGGGGTTTGTGCGGGGAGAAGGGTGCAACAATGAATGAATGGAATCCCAAAATCTCTGTAGATGTTCATTGAAATGAAAAATAAACAACCTAAATTAAAAAAAAAAAAGAACAGTGATTAAAATGGAAGCTAATTGAAAATGAAGACAGAGAGAACAAGTAAAGTCACGTTATATAGGACATTGTAGTTGGTCACAAGGATTTGGGTGGCCAGTTATTGTTATGTGCCGTTGAGTCATAACTGACTCACACCTGACCCTCCCGCGAGTTTTCAGAGGCTGTAAATCATGAGAGAGGAAACTGCCTATCCTTCTCCTCTGGGAAGCTATTGGACTCAAACCACCTACCTTTAAGATGACAGTACAGCTCTCTACCCACTGGGTCACTAAACAGAGGGTGTCGTATCTGCAGTGCATTTCCCAAGCTGCTTTTCATGGCAGATAAAGTCTGAACAAAAAGCCTGAAGTTTTATTCACTACAGAGTCAGAGGAGAAAGATCAAGGATGCTGAAGCATCTGAATCTTTAAAGGAAGCAGGGTGAGGAGAGCAATGCAGGAATCCACAGAGGATGAAACTCAACATCTGCTCATAAAATCCCCTAATCACTGGCTAAGTCCTGAACTGTGCATGTGTGGGACAAGAGTACAAAGAATCAAAGAGGGGAAAAAACAGCCATAAAGATCAAAGGGCTGAGTTGATATTTCAACAGCTGCCAGCTGCAAGAGGTAGTGTTTAGAAATTTAAAACTTACCAGGTTGGAGAGACTTGGTAAAAACCACAGGCATTCCATTAAAACCCCAGAAAAGCTACCCCCCACAAGGAAAGGCCACCTCTTCAGTCAAGACATTCACCCTACAAGTAAGAGTAAAACCAAAACATGCCAAATTCACACATATCTCTCTGTGCTCTGTAGCTCTAAGTTCCAAAAGACAATGAAGTAGCATCTATTAAATTTTGAGCAGAAATGTTATAAAAAAAAATATTAAAACTAGTCAATAGGTTTTCCTAATAGAAAGGCAAGAGAAGACCTTCCTCAGATATTAAAGACTAAAAATCATAGCTTCCACCTGGCTTTGGGAATCAATTGTCTTGAAATTAAAACTGCAGGAGTCAACGTTAAGAAATTAAAAATATCAATAACAAAATGACAAATACTGCATAACACCACTGTTATAAAAACAGGACTGAAATGGAGATTAGGAGGTAAACTAAGAAAAGAGGGGATAAATAATGAACACTCATTGAAACCGGTGAAGGAAAGAACTATTTAAAAGGAATATATGATTAGGCATTATTTTTATGATAATAGTCCAGAATAAGAGATGCATAACAAAGTGTATGGGTGGGGGAGGAAATTATACAACAATGAATGAATATTTTCAATAAAAAAGTGAACTGGGGGTAGCAAGGAAAATGTGCAACAATGAATGGATAAATCACAATAAAACTAAAAAACAAAACAAAAAAAAACCAAAACCAGGAACTCCATAGTATGTGTGATGCTTCAGTTAACATGCACATTAGAATCACTAGGTTGTTGGCAAGCTCTGGTGGCTTAGTGGCAGGAAACTGCACTGCAATCCCAGAGGTGCGCAGTTCAAATCCACCAGATTTGACGGTACACACATTAAAAAAAAAAAAAGAATCACTAGGTTGTGTTGGGTTGGCTTTTTAATCTACACATTACACACTTGGGGAGAACATGGTCTGTACTGACTGACCCATATCTCTCTCCTTCTAGAATAGAAAAGGAGTTGAGAAGGCTTAGATGTTCCAAAGGATCAGAGAGTTGGGGGAAAATACCCTTGTTAGATATTGGGAGCTCTAGAGGTATGGCCCATAAAGAGCTGCTCTGCAAACCCAGAGGGGGTACCTCTTATGTACAACCTCCTGAAAACCTGCTGGAAGGCCAGCTATGAGTCAGCTCTAACTCAACAGCAATGAGTAATGAGTATCACTACTAAGATACTAACTCCCAGTCTGAGATCCAGCAGAATAATGGGTCTTTCCCACTTGCATCTGCACGACAGACTCATCAATCCTGCCATGTCTCTTCCGATCTGATAGATCCCAAAGCTCTGGCAGGATGGGCCCTGTGTGCTTTACTCAGTTGTTCAAATTCTGTGTCTGTTCTTTCCCACTTAGATACTCTTTACCTCTTCCTGGGTTTGATTATCTTAAAACATTAAGGGAGGTTGTCTCTCCTGCCCCAGTACTTTCTAACAATGGCTAAGTTGGCTATGGGTTAGGACACTATGCAAAATATTACTGAATGAATACAAAGTCTTTTTTTTCTTTCTCCACAAAAAGAGTTGTAATGACTTCATAGAGTAAAATCACAGAGCTTGCTTGACTAAAAAGCAAATCTTTTTTATTTAAGGACAGAGATGGCACAGAGGAGGTGTTGTCACAAAGTGAAAATGACTGCTCAGCTGGATCATAAAAAAAGAACACATTTTTATGTTGTTAGAGTGGAAACCAGAGATTGTAAATTGATATATAGCTGAATGATCATCACAGGAGTTAGAAGAAGGACAACTATTATCAAGACTTGACAGTCTTCTCCTGTGCAATTTACCACCTCTAAAAACCCTCTTCAGGGTCAGCTCTGAGTCCAGTCAGACTCAATGGCACACAACAACAATTCACATATAGGTTCAATCTCTATGCTGAGCAAATCCTTTGAGAAGCTGGACTTTATGAGGATGAATGTGGCATCAGGATAGGAGGCTCAACAACCTGCATTATTCAGATGACACCACCTTGCTTGCTGAAACAGAGGGGGACTTCAAGCATTTCTTGCAGAAGATCAAGAACTACAATATGGATTCAAGCCTTCAATATGGATTACAACTCAACATCAAGAAAATAAAATCTTCACCATGGAATCAATGGGCAACATAGTGGTAGATGAAAAAAATATAGAAATTGCTAATAATTCCCTCTCATTTCTATCTACAATAAGTAACCTTCATACCAGGAGTGAGAAATCAAAAGATGTGTTGCACTGGGAAAGTCTGCAGTCAAGGACCTCTCCAAAGTGCTGAACAGCAAGGATATAAGTTTAAAGACTAAGGTTCACCTGATCCAAGCCATGGTCTTTCAATGACTTCCTATGCATCTCAGAGTTGGACAGTGACTAAATATGACTGAAAAGAAAAAAAAAAGATTATCGATGCATTCAAGTTAATAATGCTAGAGAAGAGTACAAAATGTCCCATGGACTGCCAAGAGAAAAAAACTAATATGTCTTCGAGAGAGTGCAGCCAGGGTGCTCTTTAGCGTGAAGGATGGTAAAACTTGATCTCACGTATCTTAGATATGGAGGGGCCTCTCTTTTGAAAAGGGCATTATGCTCGGAAAAGTAGAAGATCAGTAAAGGAGGGGAAGACCCTCAATGAGATGGATTGATACAGTGACCTTAATAATTTGGGCTCAAGTGTAGCAGAGATGAAGAGAACGGAATTGGACAGGGTTCAGAAATTTCATTTACAGGGTCATTATAAATCGCAGCCAATTCAATGGCACCTAACAACAACATTTACACACAAGCCTTTTGCCTGTTATTAGTCTCTTACATATGAGTAATTACATTGCATTCTCACTGCTAAATAACTGAGAAATAACATTCTTTCTAAAATAGAGGATGATAATCTGTTGAATGTATTTCAGATAATTAACAATGACCATCTCAGGTAGTAAACCCAAGTCATGAATGGTTATCTTCCACCAATTTGCAAAGGTGTAAATCTTAATGAGAGGAGACTGCCCGTCTTTCTATGGTCAGCGTACCTTTCAGAGGATGATGCTCTGACAGCATCATCCATAGCATGCCACCCCACTAACTAACAGACTCAGGTCTTGAGCCACTGGGAGAAGAAGAAAGATGGGAAGTTTTCTCTAGTATTTACAGCCTTGGAAACTGAATGGCAGTGAGTTCTTTTAGAGTTCTTATCTCTAGGGGTGACGACAGTTCTAGAACAGGGTTCATATCTTCTGTTCATAGGGTTGCTATGATACTCGATTTGATGACACTGAACAACAACAACATCTCCAGGAGTAAGATTTGAAGAAGAGTTTTACTTTCCAATTACCATAAAGATTTTTATGTTTCCATTTCTTTGCAACAATTAATAAAACCCGTTTTAGAAAACACTTTGAAGATCACTTTAAAGTAAAACATTCTGTAGGACAATTGACCTCATTTCTTCCAGAAGTCAATGCCAGTGAAAGAGAAGCTAGTCACTTCACCGAAGACGACATTCAGATGGCTAACAAACACATGAAGAAATGCTCAAAATCCCTAGCCCTAAGAGAGATGCAAATTAAAACAACTATGAGAT
>NW_006399791.1:18685067-18698213 GCF_000299155.1 Elephantulus edwardii
CCAAAAGGCTGCTCGGAATGACAAAGCAAAATACTACAATGAAATGTGCGAGGAGCTAGAGTCAGAAAATCAAAAGGGCCGAACTCACTCAGCATTTCTTAAGCTCAAGGAACTGAAGAACAGATTCATACTGATTTATATTCAATTTAATTAGGTTTGATAATGATATTGTGGCTGTATTCTCCCCCGAAAAAACAATCTATGTTCATTTCATGAAATAGCTCAGTTAATTGGCCTAATAATGTGTTTAGTACTCTGTACTGCCTTCTAGCTTATCATGTAGTGCCTCAGGCCTTAAAAGCTTGCAAAAGGTTATCCAAAGCATAATAATGTGTTTCTATTCCCTTGTACGTGGACTAAAAAGCAATTGTTTGGACAAAACAACTCAATATGCCATGGTTTAAAGTCAGGAAAAATGTGTGTTGAGGTTGTATTCTTTTACCATATCTTTTCAGTCTGTATGCTAAGCAAATAGTATAAGAAGAAGAAATGTGGCATATGATTGGAGGAATAAAAAGAAAATTAAAAGCCACACTTTCCTTACTGAAAATGAAGATTTGAAACATTTATTGGTAAAATTCATGCCCGGCCAAAAGAACGAACAGCTCTGTGTGGGGGTGGAAGTGTCTCCAGAGTGCTTTCGACTTCAAGGATGGTGAGACTATAGACAGTTCTCCTATTTAGACCATATCTAGCATTAAAAAAAACTTTTTTTAATTTAATTTAATTTTAGCAAACTTAGTGATGTTTCTGAGCAAAACTTTCAAAGATGATGTTCATTCACTAGTACTATGTTTGTTCATTTTTAAGTCACTCAATGCCGTACATTATTCAACATGCTCAAGGGCAATTCTCATATATAAACAAGATTTTTTTTTAAATGGCTAAATTCTTCTCATACTGCTTTTTCAAACTAATTAATAAATTCTTTCCATTAAATATTCCATTATTTCCTGGATGTTTACTGCATTTACTGGATAGTTACTTAGTATTAGGAATCAAGTGCTTTTACAGGATTAAATTCAGTTGATCTTCACCTTAAACTGAAGAAGCAAATACCACAACTATTTCCACATTATGCTGAGTCAAGGGCTGACTCTATGTAAACTCAGACTCATCGCTTCAAGTTGGGACCGACTTCTAGCTGACTCTCCAGCAGGTTTTTGGAGACTGTAAATCACATGAGAAGAGATTGCCTGTCTTTCTCCAGTGGAGCAGCTGGTAGATTTGAACTGCCAGAGAGACCTTTGGGTCAGCAGTACAACTCCCCACAGACTAGGCCAGCAGAGATCTTCATAGCTAATAATAAAATAGGAGGAGATGTAGACACAGCTGGAAGTTAAAATCTCCATAACTAATAAGAAAATAAGGGAGACCGAAACACAGAAGTTAAAAGCCACACGAGAGAAGGAGCTCTGGTGAACTAGTGGCAAGAAGCTGGACTGCCATCCCAGAGGTGCATGGTTCAAATCCACCAGATACTCTGCTAGAGAAGGAGGGACAATATCCTCCTGTACCTGTCAGATCCGATTTGACGGTACACACAAAAATAATAATAACATTTTTTTAAAAAGCCCCGTGAGATAAGAACTCTTTCTTATACATTGTCGGTGGGATTGGAAATGGTACAACCACTCTTGAAGGCAGTTTGGCATTTCCTTTAAAAGCTGAACATAAAAATTCTCAGTTCTTGGAATACACCCTGAGAAAATGAGAAATGAGGCACAGAAACTTGTACACCAGTGTTCAAGCAGTGTTACTCACCACAGCAAGAACATGGAAACAGCCCAACTATCCAACCATAACTGAATGGATTGAGAAGTTGTGGTACATTCAATGGAATTCTACACATCATGCAGGAGTAATGAGTTTGTAAATTACTACCTAACATGGGAGGGACTTAAGAGCATTATGCTAAGTGAAATAACTCAATCTCATAAGGACAAATACTATATAAGACCATTATTTTAGAACAAGTATGGGGATCCAAGGAGGGGAGGGGGTTACATAATTTGATGGTGGATGGAGGGGTGGGTAAAGGAAAGGGGAAAGAGCTGGTGTGAAAAACAATGTATACAAACTTCGTAGTTAAACTAGAATAAAAGGGGGGGGGGTGTCAGGTGGAGAAAGCCTCATAAGCCATTTTTCACAGATGGCGACTGGTAGACCGGGCCTCACACCCAAGTCTCTAACCTCAATGTACACATTTAAACTTCATTCTTACCTGTCCCTTTCTGAATAAAGGAGTTACAAAGCATTATTCTCACTTCAGTGACTATTTTATAATTGTTATTGTTGTTGTTTCAGTGACTATTTTATAACTGTTATTGTTGTTGTTAGGTGCCATCGAGTCAAGTTCGACTCATAACGACCCTATGAATAGCCAATCTGAACCCTGCCCTATCCTGTGCCATCCTCATCATCTGTACACACTAGAGCCCATTGCTGAAGTCACCATGTCAACCCATCTCATTGGGGCTCTTCCTCTCCTTTGCTGACCCTCTAAGAGAAAAAAAATAAGTCATCTCTTGTCCTTTATAGATTTCCTACAATTGAAATTTATGTTCCTATTTTAGCATTTAGTTTGGCTCGGGATGAAATGTTTCAGCCTAATAGTAGAGGTGGGCCTCGGCTTTGGAGGCAAACCTGTGATCCCAGCACAAGTCTGCAGTGTGCTCAGCACAGTGTGCTGCATTCTGGGTCAGGAGGATTATCAATAAATACATCAAGCGCCTGCCTGATACTCAACCCATGGCAGTGCTTATTAATATTAAAATTCTATTTACAAAAGAGATTTCCTTCCCGTCTCCCCCACCCAATTGAATTGGCCCTGCAAAGCAATCCTGTTAAAAAATAAAAACCTGTCTCAAGAGGCCCGGAGAGGAACTGCACATCATTTGCATAGATTTGCATTTCAATCTGTATCTAGTGAATTCTTCATTAAAGACAGATTTCTCCAGCCTGCCAAACTCCACAGAAAATAATTTTAATCAACCAGCTTAATAGATCAAGTCTATCCTCTTTCTCTGCTGTCCACCTCACCATTCCAAAAACAAACAAGATTTTCTTTTCAAAGTCTAATTTTAACAGAGAACTGACTGAACTGCACGCTGGGTTTAGAAGAGGCTGTGGTACTAAGAATATTATAGCTAGTGTTAGATAGATCTTGGCTGAAAGCAGAGAGTACCAGAGAAACGCCCATCTGTTTCATTGACTATGCAAAGGCATTTGACTGTGTGGATCACAACAAACTGTTGTTGACTCTGAGAAGAATGGGAATCCCAAAATACTTGATTATGCTTATGTGAAACCTATATTTGAACCAGGAGGCACTCAGCAGAACAGAGCAGGAAAACAATGCATGGTTCAAAATTGGGATGGGTATATGTCAGGGATGGGTCCTATCTCCATATTTTTTCAATCTGTATGCAGAACAGATTATCCAGAAGGCTGGGATCTAGGAGAAATGTGGCATCAGGATTGGAGGAAGACACATTAATAATCTGTGTTATGCAGATAGCACAACCCTGCTTGCTGAAACTGACTCAGACCTGACGCTCTTGCTGCAGAAGGTCAAGGACTGCAGCCTTCAATATGGACTGAAGCTCAACTTCAAGAAAACAAAGATTCGCACCACTGGGCCAATTGGCAGTATCATGATAGATGGTGAAGAGATTAAGATTGTTAACAGCTTCATCTTCCTTGGCTCCACAATTAACACTCTTGGTACCAGCAGCCAGGAAATCAAAAGATGAATTGCACTGGGAAAAATCTACAGTCAGGGACCTCTCCAGAGTAGTGAAGAACAATGAGTCAGTCTAGAGATTAAGCTGTGCCTGATCCAGGCCATGATCTTTGCAATTACTTGCTATGCTTCAGAGAGCTGGACAATGACTAAGGACGATAGAGCAAGAATTGATGCTTTTGCGTTGTTGTGCTAGAGAAGAGTATTAAATGGACTATTAGGAGAACAAATAGGTTTGTCCTGGTGACGCTAAAACCAGGTTACTCCTTGGAAGCAAGGTTTTGATACTTCATCTGACATACTTTGGGCATGTTGCAAGGAGGGACTAGTCCTTGGAGAGGGATGTCATACTTTGAAAGATGGAGGGACAGAGCAAGAGAGGAAGACCCTTGATGAGATGGGTTGACTCAGTGACTGTGGTAATGGAAGTAGGTGTGTCAAAGACAATGAGGTTGGCTCAAGATAGTGCAGGATTCAGAGCTGCTGTAAGTCACAAGTGACTCAATGACACATAACAACAACAACAATGCCTGGGAAGGGAGCAATGGTAGCCTAGTGGTAAAATACTGTACTGTAATCCCCAAAGCACTCAGTTCAAATCCACTAGTTGCTTTACAGAAGAAGGATAGACAATCTTCTCCCGTGCAATTTACTGTTTCTGAGAACTCAGCTGGAGGGTCAGCAGTGGGTCAATTCTGACTCGACAGCACACAAGAAGAATAATGACGCGTAGAAAGAATGATGAAGGAAGAGAGATATGTTAACAGGCTTAAAAAGGCAGTTTGAGAAAACAATGTACTACAACAAAATGTTGAAAGACCTCTAGTTAGAAAACCATTTGGAAAGAACATACTTAGCATTCCTCAAGCTGAAAAAACTGGAGGGAAAAATTCAAGTCTCGAGTTGCAACATTGAAGGATTCTAAACGTAAAATATTAACTGTGTTGAGAGCATTAAAAGAAGATGGGGGAAAACCACTTCTACCCTCTCCATACCCTCCATGGTTTTCAAGAAGACAATACATTTCCGCACTCTCTAATCTATGCATTCCTGCCCTTGAACCTTCCTGACTGCAACACACAGAGAAGCCTTGAAATTTCTGAAGCCAAGGGGAACAGGAGTATACCACCACAGTTTTTAGGGTACAATATTTGCCCCACTTTTGGCCCTGGGCCAAAAGGGGAGCACCAATATACACATTCTTGAAAGAACATCACCCTTCCCTGAGAAATTACAGTTATAACAGCCTAACATTTACCAAGAAAAGATTCACATAATGTCAAGAAAACAGCAAGAAGCCTCAAACTTTATGAAAAAATAAAATAAGCCTCCTAAAAAAGTAAAACATATTGCAGACTCAATGAACAACCCAGACACAACCAAAAGAAATATGTTGATGCAGAGTTATTTGAACAGCTACAGAAGAAGGTTCAAATGTTGGAGGAAACACTGGAAGCCATTAAGAAAGCAAATACTCCAGAGACAAGGAACCAGAAGAAATATATCAATGAGGAGCAACTTGAACAACTACAGAAGAAAATGCAAAAGATGAAAGAAAATATAGGTAGAGAGGTACAAGATTTTTTAAAAGTATCACGAGACAGAGAAGGTACAGTTAACATGGTACTGGAAATAGCAAAAATGAATAAAAATGTAATCCAGAATATTAAAACTGAAATGGCAGAAGTCCAACATGCTGGGGGTACAAAAAAAGTAGAACAAAAAATATGGAACAGAGAGTCAGTGAGGTGGGAGACAGAGCCTCAACAGACACATACTAGAAGAAAAATCTGAAATGACACGTGACGAAAACATTAGGATCATGTGGGATGGCATTAAAAGGAATAACATACATATGACTGGAATTCCAGAACATAAGAGGTGTAGGGAAATCACAAAGAATATTGTGGAAACAGTACTGGAAGAAAATCTCCCAGGTATGATGAAGAATGGAGATATCCATATTCAAGAAACTCAGCAAACACCAAATAGACTAGACCCAAAAAGAAAAATATCAAGACATAGTAAAATCCTCCAAATTAAAATATGGGGTTAGAATACTAAAAGCAGCATGAGAAAAACAGAGTCAACTACAAAGGAGAAACAATTAAGTTCTGCTTTTCACCAGAAACCATGCAAGCAAGAGGACAAGGGGATAGTATATACAGAAAGTTAAAAGATAACAATTGCCAGCTGAGAATCCTGCCCCCAGAAAAAAACCCATCAAACATAAAGGAGAAATTAGATCATCACAGAAAGAAAGAACTTAAGGAATATGTGAAAACAAGACCAACACTACAAGAAATATTAATTAAGGGAAGTCCTTCACACAGAGACATCAAAGGAAAACGAATGGGTCATAGTAACCAGATATTAATCTCTGATAAAATGGGCTTCGGGATGAAAACTCCCTAAAATGTAAGGAAGGGTACTATATGATGATTAAGGCACAATAGATCAAGAAGACATAATCTTGGTCAACATCTATGCACTACCTGATAAGCCTGCAAAATAACAGCTAACAGACATTCCTCTAGGTCGTATAGCCCTGGTGTACAAGTTGCCGTACAGGGGTAACTTGTGGTTGCTGTGAGGCTGAACACTGTGACACTGATGTGTCAAACGCTTTAATGGTTGGTTACCCAATGCGGACAGAGATTGGAGTGGAGCTCCCCGATTAAAACAAGCTTGAAAGGAGGAGTGGCATCCACTTCCATAATAGCTTGCCTCCGGAAACCCTATGAACCTGGAGAGAGGATGAAAGACACCCAAGTGTTGAGGACTCTCCTTCTTGGGGTTGCTATGAGTCACCTGGGGCAGCACTTAACAACAAACAACAACAGAACTGAAGAAAGAAATAGTACCACAATAGTGGTAGGAGAATTTTACACATCATTCTCACCAAACGATAGGTCAACCCAAAAGAAACTTTATAAAATCCAGAAGATTTCTGGCTATAAAGCCAACTGGACCTTGTGGATGCATTCACAGTACTGTACTCATCTAAAAATCAATTTACTTTCTTCTCAATTGGACATGATACATTCTCCAAAATTGATCATATATTGGGACACAAAGCAAGCCTCAACAAATTCAAAAACACTGAAATAGTACAACCAAGTATCTTCTAAGACCACAATGCCATAAAACTAACTAGACATTAATGACAGAATAAAACATTCTGATAAGGGACTTATATCTAGAATTTGTAGAATATTTGAGCGTCACAACAAGATTGAAAACAACCCAATTGAAAAAATGGGCACAGGATATGAACAGATACTTTACTAAAGTCATATGAAGAAGTGTTCAAAATCCCTAGCTCTAAGAGAGATGCAAATCAAAACAGCTATGAGATATCTTCTTACCCCTGTAAGAATAGTAAAATTCAACAGAGCAGAAAATGGCAAATGCTGGTGAGGTTGTGGAGAAACTGGAACCCTTATTCAGTGTTGGTAGTGAAAAATGATGCAACCACTGTGGAAGGCGGTATGGCGCTTTCTCAAAAAGTTGGAAATAGAAATATAATTTGACCCAGCAATTCCACTACTGGGAATATACCCTAAAGAAACCAGAACTGCCAACCAAGCAGATATATATGCACACCCATGTTTATTGCTGATTTGTTCAAAATAGCAGAGTTGGAAACAACCACTTGCCCATCAAAAAAAAAAAGAATGGATAGAGAAGCTCTGGTATATTCGCACATTGGAATACTATGCTGCATTGAAAAACAAAGAACTCATGAAATATTATACAAAATGGGTGACCTTGGAGGACATTATGCTAAGTGAAATACCTCAGTCACAAAAGGACAAATCCTACATAGTGCCACTGTTGTAAAATGGGACTGGCATCTGGGTTGGGGAAAACCTAAGAGGGGAAAAATAATATATATTGCACTGAAACAGATGAGGGAGAGAACTGTTTAAAAGGAATATAAGAATAGGTATTATTTTCATGACAAGATTACAGAAAAATAAATGCATAGTAAAGTGGACTGTGGACTGGGGGGATTGTATAACATTGGAAGAATTTTTTTTCAAAGAGAAAAATGAACTGGGGGAGAGGTGGGTAGGAAGGAAAATGTGCAACAATGAATGAATGGGGGGAAATTAAATGAAAAGAATATGTTGTAAATAAAATAAAATTAAAAAGAGAGAATTAAACTTATAAAACCACCCATGTGAAAGAGCAAGTAAACGCTGTATGGTTTAAAATTAGGAAGGATGTATGCTAGGGACGTGTCCTATCTCCATCTCTTTTCAATCTAAATGAGAAACAGATCATCCAGGAGAGTGGGCTGTAAGAGGAGAAATGTAGCATAAGAAATGGAGGAAGACTCATCAACAACTTGCATTATGCAGATGATACAACCTTGCTTACTGAAACTGGGGAGGACCTGAAGCACTTGCTACAGAAGATCAAGGACTGCAGCCTTCAATATGGATTGAAGTTCAACATAAAGACAAAGATTTTCACCACTGACCTGACTGGGTAGACGGATCATGATAGATTTTCACATGATAGACAGTGAAAAGATTGAAATTATTAGCAGCTTTAGTTTGCTTAGCTCCAAAATCAACACACTTGGTGTCAGCAGCCAGGAAATCGAAAGATAAATGACATTGGGAAAGTCTGCTGTCAAGGACCTCTCCTGACTAATAAAGGGCAAAAATGTCAGTCTGGAGATGCACCTGATCCAGGCCATGGTCTTTGTAATTACATGCTATGCATCAGAGAGCTGGACTAGGGATAATAGAGAATTGATGCCTTTGAGCAGTGATGCTGGAGTGGTATTGAATATACCATGGACTGCTAGCAGAACAAATAGGTGTGTGTTGGAGAGGGTGAAACCAGGCTGCTTCTTGGAGGTAAGGATTCTGAAGCTCCATCTAACATACTTTGGGCATGTTGCAAGGAGGGACCAGTACTTGGAGAGGGACATTATGCTTGAGAGGGTGGAGGGACAGCACAAGAGAGGAAGCCCTTCAGTGAAATGAATTAACTTGGTGGCTGGGGTAATGGGGAAAGGTATGTCAGGGATGATAACGTCGGATCAGGATAGAGCAGGGTTCAGGGCTGTTGTACACAGGATTGCTATGAGTCGAAGACAACTTGATGGCAAATAACAACAACAGCAGAACATGACTGGACTATAGAAGAATGAAATAAAAGTTATTCAAAACAAATGATAATGAAAATATAACATACTAAAACGTCTGGGATGCAGTTCAGGCAGTCCTTAAGGGGCAGTCCATAGCAATAAGCAAACACATTTAAAAAGGAAGTTATTATTGTATATCTTGGAGTCAGAACCAACCCATAGCTACCCTAGAGCAGGTTTTTCTTAATTGCTATGTTAACAAAATTTTACAGAAAACCTGGATTTCCATCTATTCATTGTTGCACATTTTCCTTCCTACCCCCCCCCAATTTGCTTTTCTCTTTAAAAAGATTCTTTCACTGTTACACAATTTCCTCCTTCCTCCCCATCTCCCAGTCCACTTTGCTATGCACCTGTTACTCTGGGTTGTTGTCAGGCAAATAATACCTAATCATATATTTCTTTTAGACAGTTCTTTCCCTCATCTATTTCAATGCAGTGTTCATTATTTATTGCCTCTTTTCTTAGTTTCCCCCAATCCCTATGTCAAGCCTGTTTTATAACAGTAGCATTATGCAGTATTTGTCCTTTTGTGACTGAGATATTTCACTCAGCATAATGTCCTCCAAAGTCACTCATTTTGTATAATATTTTATTAATTCCTTGTTTTTCAGTGTTGTGAAGTATTCCGTTGTGTGAGCATACCATATCTTCTCTCTCCATTCATTTGTTGGTGGGCTCTTGGGTTGTTCCATCTCTTTGCTATTGTAAACAACGAAACAATAAACATGGGTGTGCATATATTTTTTGGGTGGGTGGCAGCTCTGGTTTCTTTAGAATATATTCGTAGTAGTGGAATTGCTGGGTCAAATGATATTTCTATTTGCAACTTTTTAAGAATGTGCCATACTGCCTTCCAGAGTGGTTGCATCATTTTACACTCCCACCAACAGTGAATAAGGGTTCCAATGTCTCCACAATCTTGCCAGCATTTTTTGTTTGCTGCTCTGTTGAACTTTGCTATTGTTACTGGGGTGAGATGATATCTCATAGTTGTTTTAATTTACGTCTCTCTTAGAGCTAGGGATTTTGAACATTTCTTCATGTGTTTGTTTGCCATCTGAATGTCTTCTTTGGTGAAGTGTCTGTTCATATCCTGTTTGGTCAGCTCTTCAAAAGCAGCTAACCACACAGGAGGAGATGGCCCATCCTTCTCCCACAGAGTGGCTGGTGGCCTTCAACTACAAGCCTTTGGGATTGCAGTAAACTTTCTTGCCACTAGGCCACCAGGGAAGGAAGGAAGGAGGGAGGGAGGGAGGGAGGGAATATGCAAAATCCATTATCTAACTCAACACCTTCATCAAATAAAAAAGAAAGAACAATCTAATCCTAGAATCTCTAGAAGGAAAAGAAATTATAAGGAAAAGAGCCAAAATCATTGAGCTAGAAAGCAGAAAAAAAACCTGAAACCATCAATAAGACCAGGAGCAGGTTTTTTTAAAAGGTCCGTAAAATTGACAAATCACTGGCAAACTTAACAAAAGAAAGAAAAGAGAAGATATGGATAACTCGATGAAGGAATGATAGAGGTGACAACACAACAGAACCAAATGAAATTAAATTTGTAATATCACAATATTAATTCATCATGACCAAGTGGGATTCATAGTATGCAAGGATGGTTCAGCATAAGAAAAACAATCAAAGTCATTAATCACATTAACAAAGAAAGTAACAAGAACCACACATGATCGTAGCAATTGATGTAGAAAAGACCTTTGACAAAATCCAATAACTCTTCCTGATTAAAATACTCAGAAAAACAAGAATAGGAGGGAATTTACTCAATATTGTGAAAAGTATATACCCAAAACCAAGAGCCAATATAATTCTCAATGGAGAAAAACTAAAAACATTTTCCTTGTGAACAGGGACCAGACAAGGATGCCCAATGTCACCACTCCAATTCAGTATTGTATTGGAAGTATCTGTTAGGGCAATACAACAAAAGAGGGAAATAAAACACATTCAGATCAGAAAAGAGATGGTGAAACTGTCGCTATATGCAGATGACATGATAGTATACACAGAAAACCCCAAGGACTTAACCAAAAAACTGTTAGAGCTGGTGGACCAATTTAATAGGGTGGTAGGATTCAAGATCAATATCCAAAAGTCAGTGGAATTCCTCTACACTAACAAAGAGACCTCAAAGAGGGAAACCAAGAAAGCAATAACATTTACAGTCAACTACAAATTGAGATACTGGGGAATAAACTTAGAGACAGAAACAATAAAAATAAGTGGAAAAAATATTCCCTGTTCATGGATATTGTTGTTCTTGTTGTTATATGCCATTGAGTTGCCTGTGACCCATAGCGACCCTATGTACAGTACCTCTGAACCCTACCCTGTCCTGAGCCAGTCTCACTGATTCCAACACACCAACCCTATTGCCCCAGTTACTGTAACAATACATCTCATCTGGAGTGTTCCTCTCCTGCACTGTCCCTCCACTCTTCTGAGCATGATGTCCTTCTCCAAGGCTGGTCTCTCCTGGCCATGTGCCCAAAGCATGTGAGACAGAACTTCAAAATCTCAGCCTCCAAGGAGAAACTTGGTTTTACTCTCTCCAAGACAAGACCTATTTGGGGTTTGTTTTTGTTGGTGGTGCTTTTTTTGCAGTCCATGGTATGTTCAAGACTCTTCACCAGCCCCACAATTCAAAGGCATCGATCAATCCTTCTTCTACCATCCTTAGTCATTGTCCAGCTCTCTGAAGCATAGCAAGTAATTGCAAAGACCATGGCCTGGAATAGGCACACCTTAGTCTCCGGACTGACATCGTTGCTTTTCAGTACTCTGGGAGGGCCCTGACAGCAGATTTTCTCAGTGCAATCTGTATTTTGATTTCCTGACTGCTGGTGCTAAGAGTGCTGTTTGTGGAGATGAGCAAGCCGTAATTTTGCTAACAACCTCAATCCCTCAATCTCTTCTCCATCTATCATGATACAGTAATCATTGAACCAGTAATTGAAATCTTTGTCTTCTTGATGTTGAGCTTCAATTCATATTAAAGACTACAGTCCTTGACCTTCTGCAGCAAGCACTTCAGGTCTGCCTCAGTTTCAGCAAGCAAGGTTGTGTCATCTGTATAACGTAGGTTGTTGATGAGTCTTTCTCCAATCCTGATGCCACATTCTTTATCATAAAGCACAACTTTCCAAATGATCTGTTCTACATATAGATTGAAAAAGTATGGAGACAGGATGAATCCCTGAATGCACTCCTCTTCTGATTTTGAACCACGCAGTGTTTCCTTGCTCTCTTCTAAGGACTGCTTCCTGGTCCAAGTATAAGTTTCATATAATTAGGAAGACTCACTACAGCGAAAATGACAATCCTAGCAAAAGCAATTCATATATTTAATGAAATCCTAAAATAAATACCAAATTCTTTTTTTCAAGGATCTCCAAAAGGCAAGTATCAAGTTTACTTGGAGGAGACAGAAACTCCAAATAAGCAAAGCATTTCTAAAAACAAAAATTAATTAGGAGGCAAAGCACTCCCTGATCTCAAAACCTATTATACAGCTATAATAACAAAAACAGCTGGCCTAGTGGCAAGAAGCTGCACTGCAATCCCAGAGGAGCACGGTTCGAATCCACCAGATGCTCTGCCGGGAAAGGAGGGACAATCTCCTCCAGTACCAGTCAGATCTGATTTGACAGTACACGCACACACACAAATAATAAAATAAAAATTAAAAAATTTAAAAAATAACAAAAACAGCATGTCACAGGTATAATGACAGCCACATAGACCAACAAAATAGAATCAAGAATCCAGAAATTAACCCATTTATCTACGGTCAACTGATATTCAACAAGGAAACAAAACCAATCAAATGGGGAAATGACAACCTCCTCAACAAACTGGCAAAATTGGATACCTGCAAAAAGCTGAAGCAGGATCCACATCTCACACCATACCAAAAAAAAAAAAACCACTCAAGGTGTATCAGAGACCTAGAGGTAAAGCACAAAACCATGAAGATCATAAGAGACAAAACGGGAGCAAGCTTAGAAGGTCTAGCCTGTGCTACAAAGACGCTGACAAATAAAACCAGAAATAACAAGCAGGAGAGGATAAAATTGATGAATGCAAAGGGGTTTTTTTATAATTTGAGGGTTTTTTTAAGGGTGTCGGGTTTTCTTGCTGTTCTTTTTCAATTTGCTGGAGATATTGGGTTAGAGAGTCAATAGTCTGTTTTTCCTGTCTTTTGATGTGTTTG
>NW_006399791.1:18698663-18700132 GCF_000299155.1 Elephantulus edwardii
GTATTGAGGTCTCCCAGCACTATAGTAGTGTTGTCGATTTCCTTTTTCAGTTTTGTTAATGTTTGTTTTATGTATTTTGCTGGTCTTTTATTTGGTGCATAGATGGTTTTGTTTTAAACTAATATGCTTTTATCTCAATTTTGCATCATTACAGCTCTATATGTCTTAAGGAACAAATGCACTCTGATGTCTGTAGTCAAAAAGAACAGCTTATAAATTAAAAAAAACTGTGTTTGAGTTAAGATTTTCAAAAGTAATTGTTGATTTTCTTAAGTAAAGCTATTTGCCTTGATTACAACAGATTGGTAAAATAAAATCTCTTTAGTCATATCATAAAGAATAAAAAGCTAAACACAATGAATTAAATACATATGTGTATTTGGAAGCATTTTATAAATCAGTATTCATATCTTTTCAGATGCACTCTGTAGAGTAGAATATGTATCTAAATACATAAACTATAAACTAAACATATGTATTCCACTCATAAATAAATGAAAAGTAGTGGTATAGATAATCCAAAAATAATTTCAATTTGAATTTAAAACCTTTTGCATGATTTTTAGAAGTGTGACACTAACATTCATAGCAGCATTATTCACCATCGCAGGCACAATTGAATGAATTGAAAAATTGTGGTATATTCACATGATGGAATACTATAAAACACTCAGGTGCACCAACTTAAAAAAAATACTACATAATTTGGGAAAGACTGGAGAGCATTATGCTGAGTGAACTAACTCAGTCTCTCAAGGACAAATACTGCCTAAGACCATTATTGTAAAAATAAAAGGATTACTAGTAAAATGTGTATGGGAGCCCAATGGAAGAGGAGAGGTGGGAACAGAGAAGTTAGGATGGGCAGGGGTGAAATTACAAGGTCACACAATATGATGAGTGGAAGAATGGGGTTAAAAGAAATGGTAAAGAACCAGCAAGGACCTGAAAAGATGGTGTTGTGGTAGACATAATTCAACGGGGATTAAGTTTTTAAAACATAATGTATGGGAATGATTTTATGAAACACAGTGAATGAAGGAAAGTGTGAATCACAGTGTATATAAATTTTGTATGCAAACTAATCTAAAATAAAAATTTGACCACAACAAGATAAAAGAAACAATCCAATTGAAAAAATGGGCACAGGATATGAACAGACACTTCACCATAGAAGACATTCAGATGGCTAACAAGTACATGAAGAAATGTTCAAAATCCCTAGCTCTAAAAGAGATGCAAATCAAAACAACTATGAGTTATCGTCTCACCCCAGTAACAATAGAAATTTAACAGAACAGCAAGCAACAAATGCTGGCAAGGTTGTGGAGAAACTGGAACCTTATTTACTGTTGGTGGGAGTGTAAAATGGTGCAACCACTGTAGACGGCAGTATGGCACTTTCTCAAAAAGTTGCAAATAGAAATACCATTTGACCCAGCAATTCCACTACTGGGAATATACCCCAA
>NW_006399791.1:18701257-18711479 GCF_000299155.1 Elephantulus edwardii
ATACCTCAAGAGGATAAGATGAAGCATTGCTCCAAAGTGCAGGTGATTGACATCTCCATGATCCTTGCAGAAGCCATCAGGAGAACTCACAATCGAGAATCTGTGTCTTATCTGTTCAGCCATGTCCCTTTGTAACAAGCTAGTCTCTGAGGCTTTTTAAATAAATAAGAACCCCTCCCCTAAAAAAATGAAATCTGTATTAAACACCTATCAGTTTAAATCTTTAAAAAAAAAAAAGAAACAACCTAAATGTCCATCAACAAACAAATAGATAGAAAAGCTGTAGTATATTCACACAATGGAATACTATGCTGCATTGAAAAACAGGGAACTCATGCAATATTATTCAAAATGAGTGACCCTGGAGGACATTATGCTGAGAGAAATCTCTCAGTCACAAAAAGACAAATACTGCATAGTGCCACTGTTATAGAATGGGACTGACACTGGGGTTGAGAGGAGACTGAGAAAGATGGGATAAATAATATATACTGCATAGAAACAGATGAGAGGGAAAAACGGTTTAAAAGGGATATGTGATTAGGTATTATTGTCATGACAGGAGTCCAGAACGAAGGATGCATGGAGGAGTGGACCTGGAGGGAAGGGATTGTAAAACAATGGAGGAACTTTTCTTTTACTTTTCAAAGAGAAGAGTGTACTGGGGGGAAGTGGTGGGCAGGGAGAAAAGTACAACAATGAATGAATGAAAATCCAAAGTCTCTGTAAATTTTCATTAAAATAAATTAAAAAAAGATTAACAAAAGTTGGTAGGGGAGAAAATAGAAAAAAAATACACAGAATCACCATACCAAAGAGAATTGGCCCACAGTGGCATATACTTTCTAAACAGTATGCCTCCAGAAACTCTGTGAACTTTGATAAATGTCGATAGTTGGAGAGGAGCTTCAGGCCTTTTGTTCATAGTGTCGCTATGAGTCATGCTCGACTTGAGGGCAATCAAGAACAACATTTCAAGAGGTAGCATATAGTCAGAATCAATGGCAATGAAGAAGCCCGAGCTGTACTGATGGTACTGGCAACAAACAAGGCTCCAAGAAGGGATATAATACAAATATAAATGTTTCAACAAACATTTAAATTAGTAAAAACTAAACACGCTTACTGGTTCATCTACACCAAGAATGTTGGAAGACCGCTACCTGGTCAATTTACTAAAAGAAATATTTGAGACCATTCCCAAAGAAAAGTGATGCAATAGAATTATAAACCAGTATCATTGTTCGTCCTTCCTCAGCCGCAGGTGAGCACAGCTCAGAAATGGTGGGATTTGGTGCCACAGAGAAATTTGGGGTTGAATAAAAGAGTGAAGTGAAGAGGAAATTGGCAGAGCACAAATCTAATACCAATACAGCAACTGAACTAACATTAGTTCCTTTTCCTGAAGATCTTGAGAATGGCATTAGGCCTTTCATTCTCCTGAGTATAACCATCAACTATTTGGAGATGATGAAACTGCTTTTGATTACAAGGGTCTGAAGACAATTTTGTATTATATTGCTCGTAGCCTGTCCACAATGTTCCATGTTGAATATGCATCTACAGTTGACTAACACTTTAATTGTTTGGAGGCAGATGAAGTTGAGGGCAAAATTAGATCATTCCACCTGAATTTTACACAAATTATTTTCTTTCTTTGCTGGAAAAGGAAGGTTGATTTCAAACCATTGTGAGCCTTACTTCATACCTATTCTGTTCACAGTCCAACAGGAGGAAAACTTTACCTTTCAGGTTTACAAGGCTGATGTGACATGTAGACGCTTCGAGAATATCATGAAAAGCTTCAGACCTTTTTGATGTACTTTATTGAAACTGCTAGCTTTTTTGACATGGACGATGAAAGATGGCACTACTTTCTAGTATCTGAGAGATATAATAATGACGGAGCTATGCTCTTTGTGACCATAGGCTACACGACAGTCTATAATTACTATGTGTCCCCAGACAAAACCAAGCCACATGTAAGTCAAATGTTGAGACTGACTCCATTTCAAGGTGAAGGCTACGCTACGGTGCTCAACTTCTTAAAACAGTTCATAGATATTACATGAACTCTCCTTCAGTTCCTGATACTACAACAGAAGATCCATCTAAAAGTTATGTGAAAATAAGAGACTTAGTGCTGGTGAAGCTTTGTCAAGGTTTGCCTTGTTTTTTCTCAGGAAAAGTTAATGCAAGGGTGTAATGAAGATATGGCAACCGACGCACAGAAGAAGTTCAAAATCAATAAGCAACATGGATAACAGGTTTATGAAATTCTTTTATTTTAGTAACTGACACGAGTGATGCTGAACAATACAGAAGCTACAGACTGGATATTAAAAGAATATTGATTAGCCGATATGTGAAAAAGCAGAGAGATCTTGCCAAGATGAGAAAGTGCCTGAGGTCAGAAGAACTAACAAATCAGATGAAGCAAATAGAAATAAGTATGCCACACGAACACCTGGAAGAAAGCTTTCAGGAACCTGCGAAAGATCACCGATGTGTTATTGAACAACTGGCTCAAGAGTAAAGATTCTACTGTTTTGTGCAGGAAGTTTGCATATTTCTGTACATTATGCTGCAAAAGCTCCCATGATGATTTTAATTTTAATATCTTGTTACATTTTATTTACATTTAAAGTTATCCATCTTTGGTTGAAATTTTAAATATATTTCATGGTTAAGAGTCTTAGCATATACTGCATTTTAAAAAGAGATACAGTTTCTAAAATGTCACTGCAGTTGCTTCTCATCTCAAACAGTGTAATAAATGCTGAGTTGTGATTTTTAAAAAAACAACCAACACACACCCAAACAAACAAAATATCCAGTATCATTACTATCACAGACAAGTAAAATCTTGCTGAAAATCATCCAGAAATGGCCAGAATAGTGCACCAACCAGAAAATGCCAGAAATTGAAGCTAAATTCCAAAGAGGACCTGGAACGAGGGATGTCCGAAGGATATTGGCAGAAAGCAGAGAATATCATAAAGCTGTTTACCTGTCTTACAGTAACTATAAAAAGGCATTCATAGAGACATATAACATTGGGAGGAACAGGGAAACCAAAACGCTTCATCGTGCTCCTGTAGAACCTGCATATGGACCAAGAAGCGGTTACTGGAATAAAGCAAGGAGAAATTGCATGACTTAAAACCGGGGAAAGTGTGCATGTCAAGATTGTATCCTTTCCCCAGACTTATTCAATCTGTGTACTAAGCAAATAATCATAGCTCAGCTATATGTCAAGGGAGCTCTGGTGGCCTAGTGGGGAGGAACTGCACTGCCCTCCTAAAGGTAATGCAATTCAAATCCACCAGCTGTTCTGCAGGAGAAAGATGGCCTCTGAAAAGCTGCTCCAGGGTCAGCTACAGGTCAGTTCCAAGTCGACAGTACACAACAATGATGTGGCTATATAAAAAAGAATCCAACGTTAGGGTTGGAGGAAGACTCATTAACAACCTGTAATATGGAGATGCACAATTTTACTCAAAGAAAGAAGACTTGAGGCACTTACAGGTGAAGCTTAACTATTCTTTTGTATGAATTACACGTAAATGTAAGGAAAACAAAAATCCTCACAACTGGACCAATAAACTGATAGACTCTAGAACACTCAGCTCAGATCAAGCAACTTACTGGCTGATTCCGCCAGCACAAGCATGTCGGGAATGTGAATGCACCAGGGTGATACAAGCAAGCAGCTTGTAAAGAGGATGCGGGACCAGGATGGAGAAGTGCCAAGAGGGTAGGGAAGTGTGGCAAGGGCTTTCCATAAAGACAGGGCAGGTAACGGTCCTCAGCACAGTTTTGGTTGTTCCTGTTGCCAGGTTCAAAGGAGTAGAGGGGGCATTGCAGTGAGCTCCAGCTGCTAAGTGCAAGGGGAGGAGGATGGTCTGTAGTCATGGGAATGGGTCAGGTCCTCAGGCCTCTACAGTCAGGCTTTCATGTCTCTCGTTCCAGCCTCTTTCTTTATAGTGAGATGGGACACTGAAATCTCATGCTGCTTCCTGCTGGCAGTGGCCATCATTGTGAGCGGGAACTGAGATGTGAGGGCCTGGTAAGGGATAACTTTTATCCTGTTCTATACAAAAGATGTTACAAGCTAAATTAAGCATGGGGGAAATAATAAGATTAAGGTTATGGTCAACAAGGGCCCATGTACGGGGAGTAGCTATAGTCGCCACGGGGAGGAAGTGCGTGCGTCTGAACTGACGATTTGTAGCTGTTTTGCACCATTCCTGACTTTTTACAAAGAAACAGCATTGTTTCTGTAAGACAGTACAGATACTTCCTTCTCCTGCAGCAAGGAAATCCAGACCTCCGAGATTTGGGAGGACAATGGGTACAAGGGAGTCAGCCTGGTCCTGCCAGTTGTATTTTTTATAGGCTGGCTGCTAGTTCTTGTGAAAGTTATCGGTATGTGTAAGGTAGACCCTAAACCTGTTCCTACTAGAGCTACTCCTGAGGTAGCATCTAATGTTATTAAGGGTGGAATAAGTTGATAGCATATATTTCCCTGGTAAGGTCTTTAACAGGGAGGAGAATGGGGTGTATCCTAGTGAGAAAGATATATAAGGGGAGATACACTCTAGGGTGTATGGTCCAGTCCAGTTAGTGGGGAGGCACTTATATATTGTGACGTCCCACAAAAACAAAGCTCCGGCGAGCTCTGGTGGCCTAGTGGCAAGAAGCTGCACTCCAATCTCAGAGGTACACGGTTCAAATCTCTGCTGAAGAAGGAGAACCAATCTCCTCCTGTATCAGTCAAATTTGATTTGATGGTACACACAAAAAATAATGAAATAAAATAAAATTTAAAAAAAAAAGAAAGCTCCATTGCTTGGTTTTAAACATCCTTGGACGTCTTGAAGTAGGAGGACCAGGGGAGTAGTGACTATGGCCCATGGACCTTTGACTCATGTCTGGATGAGAGTACAGCAAGTGGAGAAGGTTCTCATCCTTGACAAAGGAAGGTTCCCCAAGGGGTGTTGGAGGGAGAGAGGTTGGCTGGCTACTGAGTAAACCACAAGCCAAGTTGTTGTTGTTATGTGCCTCAAGTGGCCTGCATCTCATAGCAACCCTGTGTACACTAGCTCTGAAACCTGCCCTATCCTGAGCCAAGTTCATTGTTTCCGGTAGACTTATTCCCCTTTCTCCAGTTACTGAGTCTCAAGTCCTTTGTCTGGGTACTTCCATATGGTGGGAGAAGGGGAAGGGTGTTGTCTAGTTCTTAGTGGTCCATGTTATGTTTAATACTCTTCTTCAGCACCACAATTCAAAAGCATTGATTCTTCTTCAGTCATCCTTAGTCATTGTCCAGGTCATGAGGCATTTGAAAATATGGGTATAGGTCAGGCCCACCTTATTACTCAAACTGACATCTTTACTCTTCAGTACTTTAATATGGCTCTTTGTAGCAGATTTGCCTAATGCATTTGATTTCTTGACTGCTGCTTCTATGGGCCTCTAATGTCAGGTTTTCATGCCTCTCAGAAATAATATAATTAGTAGGAAAAAATTGGATTTCATTTTACTTTAATCCACAATCAAGGCCCAAAGAATAAGGAAGACGAAAGAACGGAAGCCTCTGAATTGTGATATATATTGGCAAAGAATATTGAATACACCATGGAGTGCCAAAAGAACAGATCTGTCCTGAATGAAGTGTAGCCACAATGTTCCTCAGAGTAGCATTATAGAGAATGGAGGTACCATCAAGAGATTAAATTCTTCTTTTCTAGGAATTACGCTGAACAGAGGCAATCACAGACTATCCAATGAAGAGAACATATCTCTGACCTTGCCAACTGCCTAGCTAATATGTATTTCTTTCTTAGTAACTGAAATGCACCCAGGAAAATACTACATTTCCAAGCACCTTTGCAACTAGATATGCTGGACCAATGTGGTGTAAGCAAAAATATTGTCTGGGAAAGCTCCTTAAAGGGCAGTGACTGCTAAAGGCCAGGATGGTGAAACTTCATCTCATATACCTTGGGCATGTTATAAAGAGGGCCTAGTCCTTGGAGAAAGACATCGGCTTGGTACAGTAGAGGACAGCCAAAAAAAAACTAAGAGGAAAATTCTTAAGTTGGATTGTTACAGTGGCTTGAGTGATAACAATATGCTCAAGCCCAGCAGAAATTGTTTGGAAGGTGCAGATCAGATACTGTTTACCTGTTATACTAGGGTCATTAAGACTTGGTGTCAACTTGATGTTCATAACCAATAAATGTCATTTGTTTACATTATGTGTTGCTACATAACAAGCTACACCACAGCTTAGAATAATTTTTTCTTGCTTATGATTCTGTGAGTTAGGAATTCACACAGGGCACACAACAAGATTGCTTTTCTGCTCCATGTAGCAGCTACCAGGGTCATTCATTCAGCTGCTTTCAGCAGGAGGCTTCCTAAGATGCAATTTTCAAGAAAATGTCACTAATCTTTGTACCATTTCTGTTCTTCTCTAGGTGCCCTCCCTCTTCCCATGTAGCTGGTCTGGGCTCCTTCACGGCTTGGTGGTCTCACGGTATGGAGATGTCTTACATAACAACAGTTTGGGATTGGTCAGCACAAGTGAGTCTTCTTTAGCAAATGGGTGGTTGGTAAAATAACTTTTTGCCCCAATGAACAGCCTATTTTTCTGATAAGGGGATTATGTCCCCAAATGAGCAATTCTTTGTTTGAATAAATTGGTTCTTGGGAATTTCCAAAGCAAACAATGAAGTGCTTAATGGTTTACAGTTTTATCTTTCCTGGCAAGAATTTTCTAGACTAAGTGATAGTCATGTTGACACAGGTGGTTTCAGCTTTCAGTCCTGATAGTTAAGCCACAGGGAGCTCTGGGGGGCCTTGTGGGTATGGAATTACATGAATAAGAAGATATTGAATAAGACTTTTTATACTGCCCTAGAATTATCCCTATAGTGAAAAGCTAAGAAATCCCAGATTGCTTGCAGGGCTTATTAAAAAGTAATGAAAATGCCCTTCAGCATTCACCTCTACCCCTCTATCCTACCAGTAGAAGCAAAAATCTCAAGTTTACTATAGAGAGCCATTGTCCTAATTATCTAGTAGTGCCTTTGAAACAAAGATACAAGCAAATGATTTTAACAAATTTCTTCTTTTACAGTTTTAGGAGACTAGAATGCCAGATTCAGGTTGTCCGTTCTAGAGGAAGGCCCACTCTCTCACTGTCAGTTGTGGAAGAAATCCTGTGTTTCCTTCAGAATCTGTAGGCCAGGTGTAACTTGGAGATTTCTATATGCCCTGGTCTTCCCAGCATCAAGGAGATTCCTCACTCAGAGGCCATGATCCAAAAGGACACACTCCATTCCTGGTAATTCTTTCTTGCAGTTGTGATATACCTACTTACCCCTTGGTTCTTTTTCCTCCCATTTTGCTGTTGTTGTTGTGTGTCATCGAGTTGCCTGTAACCCATAGCAACCCTTTGTACAGTAGCTCTGAACTCTCCTCTGTCCTGAGCCAATCTCACGGATTCCGACACACCAATATCCATTACCCCAGTTACTGTATCAATACATTTCATCCTCTCCTGCACTGTCCCTCTACCCTTCCAAGCATGATGTCCTTCTCCAAGGACTGGCCTCTCCTGTCCACATGCCCAAAGTATGTGAGACGGAGCTTCAAAATCCCAGCCTCCAAGGAGAAACTTGGTTTCCCCCCTCCAAGACAGACCTATTTGTTTTCTTGGCAGTCCATGGTATGTTCAAGACTCTTCTGCTGGACATGATGACTGATTATCTGAGACATAACTGATGAAATCTCTAGAAATCAGTGGGGGGAAGACTCTTCTCCAGCACCACAATTCAAAGACACCAATTCTTCTATCATCCTTAGTCATTGTCCAGCTTTCTGATTCATAGCAAGTAATTGCAAAGACCATGGCCTGAATTAGGCACACCTTAGTCTCTAGACCAACATCGTTGCTTTTCAGCACTCTGGAGAGGTCCCTGGCAGCAGCTTTTTTCAATGCAATTTGTCTTTTGATTTCCTGACTGCTGGTGTTAAGAGTGTTGTGCAAGCTGTAGTTGTTAACCTCAATTTCTTTTCCATCTGTCATGGTGCTACCAGTTGGCCCAATGGTGAGAATCTCTGTCTTCTTGATGTTACACTTCAATCCATATTGAATACTACAGTCCTTGACCTTCTGCAGCAAGCACTTCAGATCCTCTTCAGTTTTTAACTCTTGTGAAGTAGTTGAGGCCACATCCTAGGGAAACTCTTGTTACATCAGATTAGGGCTGTGATGGAATTAAAGGATGTGATGTTTTACCTTTAATCCTTTTACAACTATTTCATTCATCAGATAATGGAAAATCATTATACCTGTTCCATATTATCTCATGAGATACATATATATTTGGGAAGTGCACAATTCAATCAATGACATTTGAAAAGGGAAGTGAGTTGTTAGCCTGGTGGAAAGTATTATGACATTTCCCTCTTCAAGTCAAGGATACCATTGTAGAGACAGAAGGTACCATCAAGAAAGACGAAATTCTTCCTTTCTAGATATTATGCTGAGCAGAGGCTATCCAGTGATGAGAACAGATCTTTGAGACTGCCAATTGCTTGGCTATACTAATTTTTTTTTTTAGTAGCTGAAATGCACCCAGAAAAAGATTACATTTCCAAGCTCTTTTGCAGTAAAATATACCTGGCCAATGTGGTGGACGTGGAAAGGTTCCTTAAAGAGCAATGACTGCTTAAATTATTTCCGCCTTAGTTGTCCTTCCTACTTCCTGTGGCTCAGAATGTACCTAGGAGGTCTGGCATCTTGCCCGTCATCTTGGTCCTGGAAGTGAGAAGCTAAAGATGCCTGAATATAAATACAGAAATAGCCCAGATCCCACTTTTACTGTTTTTACCTGGGGGTAGGGGGTGGAGGATAAAGAAAAGAAAATGAAATGCTTATTTTGCTTTCTGTGAAAGTTTACAAAGCAAATCCATTTCCTACTCAATAACTGAAACACAAATTAGGAACATATTCCTTGGATGTGTTATTGTTTATTTTAGAAGCCAACGTACTATGTGGTTGAAAGGTGATCCCCAGGAGTGGCTTCAGTTCCAAGTTAAAAGGCTGTTTTAGGACAGTGTCTCAGAGACTCCTCCAGTCACCTGAGGCCAGTAAGCCTGGTGAATACTATGAATTTTAATTTTTGTTCTATGGTTTTCTCCCCTTCTACCTGGGAACTTCTAAATTGTCCTAGATCAGAAGGATAGTGATAATGGTAGTGGCAGTCAGGCACTATCTAGTTTTAGTCTCAGGCTAAAGGTGTCTATGGCTCATGGGAGCCATTAGTACTGGAGACTAATTGTTTTCCTTTTCTCTAGTTGGTGAGAGATCAAAAGCTGTATCATAGATGACTGACTGGAAGCTTTTAAGACCCAAGATGCTGATCACCAAACTGTAATATAGAACACTATCTTTATGAACTATAAAGTTTTGCCAATTTACCTAAATGTCCTCTTAGGCCATTACTCAAAATGTAGTAATTCAGTCTCAAAAAGTTTTCTAATCCATCTAAGAAGTTTCCATAATTATGCTCCTAGGTACTCTATCTATTGAATATATATGCAGCACATACAACGACCTACAAAGTGATTCTTCCTCCCTCGTCTATCCCCACCCCTAGTAACCATCAAAGAATGTTGCTTTCTGTGTGCAAACCTAGCCTTAACTTTTTTCTAAAAGTGATTTCATACAATATTTGTCCTTTTATGATTGACTTATTTTCTTCAGTATAACATCCTCTAGATCTATCTGTATTTCTTGGATTCATTATTCTTTATCACTGAATATTTTTACAAAAAAAAAAGTTGGGAGACTGGTGCGATTATTCCCCACATTATGAAACAGGAAAACAAAGCAAAGGGGGCAGTTTCAGGAGTCATCCTGATAACTGGCGAAGGGAAGATGATTTTATCTTTAAATATACCATCTCCCATTTAATTGCTTTATCTGCCTTTGTTTTAGGTATTATTGTCATGATAGAAGTCCAGAACATAGGCAGTCCAGCTACATAGTGGACTTAGTGGGAGGGATTGTATAACAATGAAAGAATGTTTCTTTTACTTTTCAAAGAGAAGAGCGAACTGGAGGGGAGGGGAGTTTGAGTAGGGAGAAAAGTGCGACAATGAATGAATGGAAATCCAAAGTCTCTGTAAACTTTCATTAAAATTA
>NW_006399791.1:18712094-18731615 GCF_000299155.1 Elephantulus edwardii
TGTTAATGCAAAACCTATACATGGACCAGGAGGCAGTCGTCAGAGCAGAACAAGGAAACACTGCATGGTTCAAAATTGGAAAGGGTGTACGCCAGAGATGTGTCCTATCTCCAGACCTTTTCAATCTTTATGCAGAACAGATTATCTGGGAGGCTGGGCTCTATGAGGAGAAAGGTGGCATCAGGATTGGAGGAAGACTCATCAACAATCTGATTTATGCAGATGACACAATCCTGCTTGCTCAACCTGAGGAGGACCTGAAGCATTTGCTACCAGAAGGTCAGGGATTGCAGCCTTCAATATGGATTGAGGCTCAATATCAAGAAAACAAAGATTCTCACCACTGGGCCAATTGGCAGCATCAGGATGGATGGTGAAGAGATTGAGATTGTTCACAGCGTTAGTTTGCTTGGCTCCACAGTCAACACTCTTGGCACCAGCACCCAGGAAATTAAAAGACGTATTGTTATGAGAAAGTCTGCAATTAGAGACCTCTCTAAAGTACTGAAGAACAACGATGTCAGTCTGAAGACTAAGACGCGCCTGATACAGAGAGCTGGATGATAGAAGGAGAATTGGTGCTTTTGAGCTGTGGTGTTGAAAAAGAGTATTGAATATACTGCTAAGAGAACGAATAGGTTTGTCCTGGAACGGGTGAAGCCAGGCTGCGTTTTCCTTGGAGGCAAGGATTCTGAAGCTTCGTCTGATATATTTTGCACATGTTGCAAGGAGGGACCAGTCCTTGGAGAGGAACTTCATGCTTGGGACGATGGAGGGACAACACAGGAGAGGCAGACCCTTGGTGAGATGGATTGATTCAGTGATTGTAGAAATGGGGGTAGGTGTGTCAAAGACAATGAGATTGGCACAAGATAGAGCAGGATATAGGGCTATTGTACATAGGGTCGCTATGAGTCACAAGCAACTCAATGGCACATAACAACAACAAGAAGAAACAGCCCAGTACCATGGAAAATAGGTAGGGGATGTGAAGAGGTAGGTAGGTTCAGTATCATTACATACACTGTGGTGGTGGTGGTTGTTTGTGTTGTGCACCATAGAGTCAGAACTAGCCCATAGCTGACCCTCTGGTGGGTTTTCAGAGGCAGTTAATCACAGGGAGGAGACTGTCTAGCCTTCTCCCATGGAGCAGCTGGTGGATTCTAACTGCATAACTTTGGGATTGCAACACAGCTTCTTTGCACTAGGCCACCAGAGCTACCTATACTAGAAAATGCAAATTTTAACTCAATTGAGATATCATTTCTTGACTATAAGACTGGTAAAAACCTAAGAGTTTGACAAAACATTCTTGGTGGGTTATTACTAGAAAACTTCAGAGGCAACACAACTCAATGCAAAAGCAAATTCGACCTAGCAATTCTACATCTATGGATAACTCACACATTTAAAATGGAATTAGTCATTGTAGCATTCATTTGCTGGGGGCTTTTCCTATATTATTTTGACAGGAAATTCCTGGAAACAACCTAAAGGTCCAACCTAAAGGTCCATTCGTAACAAGAAAAGAATGGCATTTGGCTGCCTGTCACTACAAGCCAATTGGTAGATTGAAAGACTGAATTTTCTAAATGCTCTTCATTCAGATGCCTGGCATCTGAGAGAAAACAGCAGGCATTGAGGTCCTCCAGACTATTTCCAGAGATCTCAGACTCAGGACAGGCTTTTGAAAGGAGTGGATGAAGGGGAAAGGAACATAGAAGGGCTCAGGAGAGAAACATTCAGAGTCTGATAAGGTTGTTTGTTCCATGTCCCTCCTCATAATGGTTGTCAGACTTCCTGTGTTTTATGTACGAGGAAGGTGATTATCCTTGCAGCTGATGCATTCTTCAAGTAATTGCTCAGTTAGTTTTTTGGGGTTTTTTTATGGGAAGGTGATTTGATTTTAAATCTTTAGTTCCTGGAATAACAAGCTCACAATAATCAAACATATTGATGGGCCTTACATAGGCTCCTATTCATTGTTGTTTTAGAGTTCTCCACTATTCTGAGCCCCTGTTGCATCATTTGGGACTGGCTAACTACATTTTGGTACCTCCCTGCTATGGAATACTTTGCCACTCATATTATGGATTGAGATGAGACAAATCTTTGATGTTGTTGTTGCTCTGGTTATATGCTGTCAGGTCACCTGCTACTCATAGTGACCCTATGTACAATAGCTCTGAACCCTGCTCTATCCTGTGCCAGTCTATTGTCTCTGACACACCTACCTCCATTACCCCAGTCACTGAGTCAATCCATCTCATCAAAGGTCTTTCTCTCCTGCACTGTCATTCCACCCTTCCAAGCATGATGTCCCTCTCCTAGGATGGTTCCCTCCTTGCAACATGCCCAAAGTATGTCAGACGGAACTTCAAAATCTTTGCCTCCAAGGAGCAGTCTGGTTTCACCTTCTTAGGATGAACCTGTTTGTTCTCCTGTCAGTTCATGTTATATTCAATATTCTTCTCCAGCACCACAACTCAAAGACATCAATACTCTAATTCATTGACATGGAGTCAGACTGACTCATATTATAGCTGACACTCCAGCAGGTTTTCAGAGACAGTCAATCCACAAGGAACAGCTGGTGTATTCAAACCACCTGCTTTTGAGTTGGCAGCAAAACTCCTTACCTACTAGGCCACCAGAGCTCCCTAATATTCAATATGTAGCTATGAGTTAGTTCCATCTCGAAGGTACCTAACAAGAACATGTATGTAAGCAGAATAATAATGGAATATATTTTTTAGTTGACTTCTATGGGCATGAAAAAAAAATACCTTTTTGACAAGATATTAAGTGTACAACTAGGGAAAAAAGATAAGCAGTAGTACTTCCCTAAATGTCTTCCACATTTTTGAGTTTTCAACTATGTATATGCATTCCCTATTGTTCAAATTTACCAAATTTTTAAAAAAGAAAATTGAAGAGTATAAAGTTCTAGTTCTGAGATCACAACTCAATGATTCTTTAATGAGATAGACTTTGAATTAAACTAGCAAAGCTAAAAATTTTTTAAAAAATAGTAAGGTGAGGCTACATCAGAAATAGCCATGGAAGAAAGGAGATTCTGTCATTAAAACCCTGTGTTCCTGAGGCTCATTCAGCAATTAAATTCAAGTAACAGGGACAGCTGGTGATGTGGTGACTGTGAGACATCAGGCTTCACTCCAGTTGTCATAGCAACAAGGATGCTCATCATGGGATTTTCATTGTGAAGTAATTACCAGGCTTTGTGCTGGGCTCCTCCACTGTTGCAGTCATTTACATCAATGACTGTTATGAATAAGCCCAAATTAGATGCAATTTCAATTGAACTGTCAAGAGAAGCTGTGAATTGAAGCAGATTTATACATCTTTCATCACGCCTGGCAAAGCTGATGAACTGTATACCTCAAGCAGCCTACGAGTGGAATGTCCTTTGCTCTGCTACTTCTGATGCTCTGGGGTACCTCATTCCATCTCAAAGGTGCAGTCTCTTCTCTTCTCCCCTTTCTTTCCTTTCCCCCGACAAGGAGTAGAAATAGAACCACCCACCTCCAGTCCCCTTGGTTTCAACCTAGTATACATAATCAAACTTGCTGATTGGCCAGAACTTTGTAGAATGCATTGTGTGCGACTCATAGCAACCCTACGTACAATAGCGCTGACGCCTGCCCTGTCCTGAGCCAATCGCACTGAGAAAATACTTGTTTTCTTAGCAGTCCATATACTCAAGACTCTTCTCCGGCACCACAACTCAAAAGCATCAATTCTTCTTCTGTCATCCTTAGACATTGTCCAGCTCTCTGACAGCAAGTAATTGCGAAGACCACGGACTGGATCTTTCTAGACTGACATCGTTGTTTATCCGTACTCTGGAAAGGTCCCCGACAGCAGATTTACCTAATGCACTTCGTCTTTTGATTTCCTGACTGCTAGCCCTGTTCAATTAGCCCAGTTTTCTGCTGGCGGAATCTCGAGCTTAGATCGCCCAGAGTCCCTCCCCTGGGAAGTTACGGAGCATGCGTTCATACCCCTGGCTCGAAGCTTCTTCCTCTCTACTTCCCTCACTTGTGGGCAAGGATTAAAACTGTCTTTGGTTGGTATGTTAATTGCTAAGGCAGGCATTAAAAATTTACCACAGAGTGGCTTAAAACATACATTTACTTTCTCAAAGCACTGGAGACTAAAATTTGGATTCAGAGGGTACTGGGCCATGCTTTCTCAAACGGTTCTGGGCCAGAATCGGTTCCGCGCCCTTCCCTTAGTTTCTGGTGCCGCCTTTGTTTTGTAGACGGGTCCCCTTCTGACTCTGACTCTAACAGCAATGTTCTCTCAATGTCTGTTGCTCTATCTCATATAATACCAGTCACACTGGATTAGAACTCACCATAATGGTGTAATGACTTAATGACATCTGCAAAAACCCTGTTCCCAAAGAAGATCAACTTTCAGGTACTGGAAGTTGCTGTTGTTGTTGTTGTTGCTGTTGCTGTTGTCATGTGCCATTGAGTCACTTGCGACTCACAGCGACCCTATGTACAACAGCCCTGAAACCTGCTCTATCCTGTGCCAACTTTACTGTGTCTGACACACCTATCCCCATCACCCCAGTGACGACTGAATCAATCCATCTCATTGAGGGTCTTCCTCTCCTGCGCTGTCCCTTCACCCTTCCAAGCATGACGTCCCTTTCCAAGGACCAGTCTTTCCTTGCAATATGCCCAAAGTATGTCAGACAAAGCCTTAGAATTCTTGCCTCCAAGGAGCAGCCTAGCTTCACCCTCTCCACGATGAACCTGTTAGGATTTTGAAATATATTTTGGAGGACAGAGTCAGCTAACAAGAGGCTCAGTTTGTTTATTTATTTATATTTTTTTCCATTGTTACACATTTTCATCTCCTCCTCACCTTCCCCTCCCCCAGCCAAAGCCACAATGCCTTACAGGTTCCAGATTGAACAGCAAGTTTTTTAAGTTACCATTTCATCATGTCCTTAGAAAAACAAGTGCTTCTGCATCTATCATTCAAAGGTGAGTAAGAAGTAACTTGCTCCTGCAGCTGGCAGCCGTGTCCTGGCCATCAGTAGCTCATTTTCTGTGTGTCGTTGAGTCACTTGCAACTCACAGCAACCCTATCTATGTACAACAGCTCTGAACCCTGCCAGCCAACTTTTATCCTGGGCCAACTTTATTGTATCTGACACATCTTCCCCCATTACCCCAGTAACTGAGTCAATCCATCTCATTCAGGGCCTTCCTCTCTTGTGCTATCCCTCCACCCTCCCAAGCATGACATCCCTCTCCAAGGACAGGTCCCTCCTGGAAACATGCCCAAAATAAGTCAGATGGATCTTCAAGGAGCATGTCTTCCAAGAAGCATCTTGGTTTCACCCTCTCCAGGCTGAACCTGTGTGTTCTCCTAGCCATCCATAGTATATTCAGTACTCTTTTCCAGCACCACAACTCAAAGGTATTATAATCTCTAGTCATTCTCCAGCTTTCTGATGCATAGCAAGTAATTGTGAAGACCGTGGCCTGGATCAGGTGCACCTTAGCCTCTAGCTTCTAATGTAGATGGTTACATGATGCTCGTCCACAGTCAACTATATCATCGTCTCTCTCTGACATACATTATTCCAGTGCTATGCTGTGAATCCATCTCGTGGGCCTGTCAATAAAGTATCATTACAGGAATTAAGGAGAGGGAAGAAACCCTTAGGAGTTTGGGAGAAGTACTGATTGCTATACCAACTTTCCTCTGCTCTCATCCTAGGGAGCTTCTTCTGAGTCTTCAAGAGGGGAGAAGGGAATGTAGGCACCACTGCTGTTAAGTTTGGCTGATTCTGCATGTGTCAGAAAACTAGCTTTCTGGCTTCACAAAGAAGCAGGATAGTTCCAAGGAAAGCTCTCACTACTCTGCCTCCTGGAGGTTTACCTGGGCCTACCAGCCCTTCTTGGCAGGTAAAACTGTGCCCTGAGAGACTTGTCTTCCAGCACTGTATAGAAAAATGCTCCACTGATTTCCACGGGACTTTTGAGGACTCATTCTTTCATAAGTGGTTGGCCAGTCCTGCTCCCTAGTCTTGTCTTAGTTGGAAGCGCCATGGAAACCTGCCCACCAACAAGTATGTGAAATATCGATGGCATAGCTCCCAGCACAGGAACATGCAAGCAGTCACAGTACTGTGAACTGATGGAGGAGTTGTGGACAATTAAAATTAGTAAAATGTTCAACAAAACAACAAAAAGATATACATCTTAACATGTAAATATCAAATGAAATCTTCTAAAAATATCTCTCCTGTGAGACGGCTGTGGCCAGCCCATTAGTTCATGCATTTATGGTTGTTTATATCTGGTGGCCTAGTGGCAAGAAGCTGTGCTGCAATCCCAAAGGCACGCAGCTTGAGGCCAGCAGCCGCTCCACAGGAGAAGAATGGGCCATCTCCTCCCATGCAATTAACTGCCTCTGAAAACTCACTGGAGGGCCAGCTATGGATCAGTGCCAACCCCACAGTAAAAGAACAAACAACATTAATAATCACAGATAGTTTGGGTGGCCCAGTAATGAGTTGTGTTGCCAACCCAGAGGCATATGGTTCAAATCTACCAGCTGTTCCATGGTAGAAAGATGGGAAATCTCCTCCCACCAATTTACAACCTCTGAAAACCCACTGGAGGGTCAGCTATGAGTTAGTCCTAACTCAACTTCACCTAAATAACAACAATTAATAATTACAGGAGCCCCGGTGATGTAAGGCATTATGTATTAGGCTGCTAGCCACAAGTCAGTTGTTCAAATCCCTGCATCAGAAGAAAGGTGAACAGTCTCCTCCTGGAATATTTATCGCCTCAGAAATACACTGGAGGGTCACTGTGAGTCAGCATTGACCCAGCCGTGGGTACATTATCGCTCAGTCAGTGCCCTATTTCACCCTTATCACACAGGCAAAAAAAATGTGCCAGGCAGAAGGGACTAGAGGAGGGGATAGTGACCAAGTGCCAAGGAAGTAGAGTGTACAGCAATCTTAGGGGTTCTTGGAGAGGAGACTTTAGTTCAGGGAGCGTTAAAGCTTTCTGTTACCTACAACCAGGATAGAACAAAGTAGATGATTGGGCCTTACTAAGAATCAAATCCCTATGCCCATTGAAAAACTTATCCAACAGGATAAAAAGAAAAGCCACAGACTGGGAAACAATATTTGGTAATGACATATCTGATAAGGAACTTATATCTAAAATGTATAGAATACTCTAGCACCTCAACAAGATAAAGGTAAGTAACCCAATCACAAAATTGGCATAGGATATGAACAGACACTTCACCAAAGAAGACATTCAGATGGCAAACAAACATATGAAGAACAACTTCCTAGCTATCAGAGAGATGCAAATCAAAACAACTATGAGATATCATCTCAATCCAGCAACAATAACAGAGTTCAACAGAGCAGCAACCAATAAATGCCAGTGAGGTTGTGGAGAGATTGGAACCCTTATTCAATGCTCGTGGGAATGTAAAATGGTGTAACCACAATGGAAGGTGATTTGGCACTTTCTCAAAAAGTTGGAAATAGAAATACCATTTGATCCAAGCAATTCCACTACTAGGAATATACCCTAAAGAAACCAGAGCTGCCACCTAAACAGATATATGCACACTCATGTTTATTGCTTCTTTATTCACAATAGCAAAGTGACAGAAGCAACCCAAGTGCCCATCAACAAATGGATAGAAAAACTATAGTATATTCATACAATGGAATACTGCACTGCACTGAAAAAGAAGGAACTCATAAAATATTACAGAACATGGGTGACCTGGGAGGACATTATACTGAGTAAAATATCACAGTCACAAAAGGATAAATACTGCATAATGCCACTATTCTAAAATAGGACTGACATGGTGGTAACGGGGAAACTAAGAGGGAATAAATAAGGAACACTGCATTGGATTGGAAGGAAAGATGAAGGAAAGAACTGTTTAAAAAGAATATATGATTACTCAATATTTGTATGACAACATTCCAGAATAAGAGGCTCATAGCAAGTGTATGGTGAGGGGGAGAAAATTATGCAACAATGACTTTTTCTTTTAAAAAAAAAAAAGCAAACTAGGAGGAGGGAAGGGAGGAAAACATGCAACAATGAATGAGTGAAAAATCCAACTTTTCTGTAAACTTTTGTTAAAATCAAAATTTTTTTTTAAAATGCTTTCTATTAGAAAGCTAGGATGAAAAGAAAAATAGGAAGAGGCAGATGTGAAGGTAAAAAGTAAAGAAATATTTATCAGAAAGTTACATCCCAAAGGGAGAGACCTCGCCCATTGAAAGAAAGTATGGACAGGCAGCAGCGTGCTGGGGAGGTGAAGTCCTTTTCATGACCTCCTTCTCTGGGTGGGCCTCGGGGCTGGTGTCTGGGCCAATGAGATGATGCCATGGAGAGTTCAAAGTTTAGTGGGGGTTCTCATTCTGGTCCCTGTTCTCTGACATCATTTGCATCGACCAAAGTGTCCCCTACTTCTAACATCACTCAAGCACCCAATGCATGCGTCAACTCTATGCATGTCATCATTCGCCTCCTGGTTCTGACAGCTTGATTTTTTTCCAAGCATAAACTTTTGCCTCTATCTTGGTTCTATTCCTAACAGGTAGAGGCTTCCAAGGACTAGTGATCCACTCCCATGAAGTTGAAGGTCAGGGAAATCCAACAGGGCAGTTCTACTCTGTAACATGGGCTCACAATGAGTGGGAATCAGCTCAATCGCTCCCAACAGGTACAATACAGATATGGACTGTTTAAAGTATTTTGGGAGGAGAAAATCTATAATGAGGGGGGAAACAAAAACTGTCAATAGTCCTAAAGAAGGAAAAGAGGTAAGTAGTGATAATAGAGAAAGTGAATCAAACAGTAAAGACAGGCGAGATACAGTGGAATGTATTAAAAGAAGGCAGGAAGAAATCTGAATAATCAGTCATTTTAAAAAAAACTTAAAAGGCAAAATTATCCAATTAAAAGTAAAGAATTTTTCAATATGATGTGTTTAACATTTTGTTATGCCTGTTATTTAAAAGAGATACTCTTTTTAAAAAAACCCACAGAAATAAAACACATTAAAAAGGTAAAAAATCTAAAGAGGGAAAACATTATGCTTGGCCAATACTAACTTAAAGAAAACCTGTATGTCTATATCATCAGATAAAGCCTACGGTAAAACAGAGAGCAACACTAGGGATGATAAGATAAGTTAAAAGGTTCCATTCATCAGGAAGAGATAATGAGCCTAACTTTGTACGTACTTAACATACATAAAGCAAAAATTAGCACAGCTGTAAAAAGAACGTGACAAATATCTACCATCTCACGCTGGGATATTTTAACACTCTTCTCTCAGTGAAAGAAAGCTTGAACTGACAACAAAACTGTAAGAACGTTAGGTAGTGCCATCAACAAGTTCGAACAATGGACATACATTCAACACTACACTCACCAAGTGGAGAAAACTTGCTGAAGCACTTAAGCTCATGCTTATACTTGGACCAGAGGCAGTCATCAGAACAGAGAGCAAGGAAATACTGCATGGTTCAAAATCAGGAAAAGTGTACACCAGGGATGCATCCTTTCTCCATACCTTTTCAATCTACATGTGGAACAGATGATGCGGGTGGCTGGGCTCTAAGAGAAGAAATAAGGTATCAGGATTTCAGGAAGATTCGTCAACAACCTACATTATGCGGATGACACAACCTTGCTTACTAAAACTGAGGAGGGCCTGAGGCATTTACTGAAGAATGTCAAGGACTGCAGCTTTCAATATGGAGTGAAGCTCAACATCAAGAAAACAAAGATTCTCACCACTGGGCAAAGAGATTAAGATTGTTAATAGCTTCAGCTTGCTTGGCTCCACAATCAACATTCTGGGTACCAGCAGCCAGGAAATCAAAAGATGAATTGCATTGAGAAAATCTATTGTCAGGGACCTTTCCAGAGGACTGAAGAATAATGATGTCAGTCTGGAGACTAAGGTGCACCTGATACAGGCCATTGTCTTCGCAGTTTCTTGCTATGCATCAAAGAGATGGACAATGACTAAGGATTACAGAAGAAGAATCGTTGCCTTTAAGTTGTAGTGCTGGAGAAGAGTATTGAATATAACATAGAGTGCTAAGAGAATAAACTGATTCATCCTGGATATGGTGAAACCAGGCTGCTCCTTGAGTGCAAGGATTTTGAAGCTCTGTCTGACATACTTTGGATGTGTTGCCAGAAAGAACCAGTCCTTGGAGAGAGACATAATGTATGGGAGGGTAGAGGGACAGCATAGGAGGGGAAGGCCCTAGATGAGATGGATTGACTCATTGACTGGGGTAATGGGTGTTGGTATGTCAGAGACAATGAGGTTGGCTCAGGATAGAGCAGGCAGGGTTCAGAGCTTTTGTACATAGAGTCACTGTGAGTCACAAGTGGCCTGACAGCACATAACAGGAAACCAACAAGATCTGCTAAAAGAAAAGTCAAAGGGTTAACAGCATGCTCTGAGCACCACACACTTAACTCAAAAATCAATTACAAAAAGATAATACAAACCTCTCTACAGGTTTGAAAACTTAGGACATACTTCGAAATAATCCACGGATTGAAGAAGTCATAATGATTTTTTTAAAAAGCTAAACCATAACAACATAACATTGTGAAATTCGTGGCATATAGTTAAAATGTCCATTTTTAAAGGACTCACATTAGGAAATAAGTCAGAAAATTAGTGTGTACAGCCCCCACCCCCATCCCCACCCCACCCCCGCGAAGAACTTAACCTCTCATTCTTTTTCCTTTTTTCTAAATTGCTGTTGAAAGTATACACAGCAAAATCCTTTCTCCATGTTCAATTCTGTGACACTGATTACCCTCTCTGACCTGTGCAACCATTCTCACCCTTTTCTGAGTTGTTCCTCCCCCTTAAGCTGTCTGCTATTTGCTGTTGTCAACTCTTAAAGAAAGTTCTCCAAAAGGTCTCGCTCTTCTGGGGGCCTCTCCCAGTCTCCCCACTACCACCCACCATCCCGATCATTAAATCTCAGAAAGTATTCGCTCTTCCCACTCAGCACGTTACGGGAACATCTGAGAGGGCAGTGCCCACTGTAACCCCTTTGGCTACACATGACTGAACATTTGCTAACAGCTACCTACCAGTGACATGCTGAGAGCGCTAGGTGCCGGGATACAGAGATGAAGCCGCACAGCTGGATGGAGTGGAAGGGCTATCTCCTAAAAGAGTCCCGAAGACTCAAGACAAGCAGAATGGTAATACTTTTTTTTCCATCTCTGTACTAGCAGAGAGAGAGAGAGAAAGTCACACATCTTTACAGTCTCATCTACGTTTCTAAACAGTGTCTGTCTTTGAGAAGCCCGTCTTGCCCTAAGAAGGCAGAACCAATATACTGGAGCATGCGCAGAAAACAGCTCCCAGTAGAAGGTGGATACTTGTAACCAGAAGGAGGTTACAAACCAAAGGACACCCCTATAGTGCATGCGCCCCATCCCATAATAAGTCATGTCTCTTAGCCCAGAGGCCCCTGCAGAAGATTCCATCTTGAAGGACTAGATGCGTACACATTTATCATAACCCCACCTATGTGAACCCATGTCTGGCAATTTCCCACCTCCTGTTATGAGTAAGTGTAAAGGCCCTACCCACCTGTTGTGTACTGTGGAGTCGGACCCGACCCATAGCTGACCCTCCAGTAGGTTTTCAGAGGTAGTAAATCACACAGGAGATTGCCCAACTTTTTCTGGGGGAGGAACAGGTGGATTGTAATAACCATGAAATTTGCATTTGCAGTTAAGTTACTTAGTGGCAATCACTTACCACTAAGTCACCAGTCCATAGAGAACTGCCAAAAGTTTGAGCTGGGTTTAGAAGAGGCCATGACACCAGGATATCATTATCGATGGGAGTTGGATGCTGCTCTGACAGGCCTGAGGTCACCACGGAAAATATAAACAGTTCGTCAAATATAAAGGAGTAAGCACAGTGCAGTGATCTGGTGCAGTCACTGAGGCCATCCCAACGAACTGGGACAGCCCTTTGAGGGGCATTGGCCCCGAGCTTTACCATCAGGGGAGTTTGCCTTAGCAAAGGGCGGCGCTGAGCTGGGCTCTGGAGAAAGGACTTGACCAGGCAAAGCAGAGCAGGGATGGGCAACCTGGCAGTTCAATGAAGAAAAAAAAAAAAAAAGAGTGAAGGCCAGAAATTAAAGTGTGCTCAGAAAACGTGGTCATTCAGCACCCGGGGTCACTACTGTGAGAGAAGCAGAAGTGTGACAAAATATGAACAGAGAAATGGGGCAGATATCACATCCTGAAACCCTCAAACACCGGTAAGGAGCTTGCTTTCAATATAATGTAATTTTAAAATGCCGGACGCTATAGTGATAAACCTGACTCCTACGTCCGGCACAACTGCACAACTGCCCATAGCCTTTCCAGTGGCTGAACTGTTGGAAGTGGATCACCAGAGCTTCCTTCTGAGGCACCAACATGGACCTGAACTGCCAACCTTTCCATTAGCAGCTGAGTGCAGCGGCCCTTTGCATCTCCCACAGACTGCACCTGAAAGGAGGAAGAAGCTGCAGATGTTAGTCCCTCTTAGTTGTATTCAGAGCCGCTTCAATTCTCTGATTACGGAGCACAATTTCCAAAGAGCTCTTTTTTCAGGAATCGGGAGCATGCTGACTATACTGCCTTGTGTTAAAGGGGAATATTTGAAACAGAAAAAGTAATTTGTCACTGATAACAAATGTTGGGGACACATGGATTTGCTCAGCATCCATCACACGTTGGCATGATTGCACAGTTAAATGAGAGAGAAGATGAAGGATAATTCGAGCAACTCACAGCATTTAATGGGGTAAAAAGCAAATGAAAGATGAGCAGACATGCTATGCTGCTCGGGCACCGATCAGACCATCACACAGAACACAGCATTCAAGGACGAGCTTTAATATTCAGCAAGCAGACTTCCTACAGGAAGATCTACCCACCGCTCTGGAGGTGGAGACAGTGGCCCCACTGAAGCCAGACATCTACTCACACATGGCCATCACGACCATCTTAAAGCTGTGTTCCTTGCATAGAAGATGCAGTCATGCAGAAGTCTGTATATGGGCAGCCACGTTGTGGCTATAATACTTTGTGGCAACTGCAAGTCATGCTACAGGAGAAAGATGTGACGGTCTGTTTCACATCATGATGATAGATTTGGAAACTGTATGGGGCAGTTCCACTCTGTCCTGTGGGCTTGCTATGGGTCAGAGTCCGTTCAACAACAATAGGTTTGATGTTGATCTATTTCTCTGTGACAGAATTCATCATGGGGGTCTCAGAAATGGAGACCCTGGGTGGTGCAGTTAACTCGCTTACTGCTAATGAAAGGCTGAAGGTTCGAGGCCAACCAGAGGTACCTCAGAAAAAGGCCTGGCAATCTGCTCTCAAAAGTTGTTCATTGAAAAACCTATCTGATGCACACGGGGTCCATGAGTCAGAACAGGGTTGAAGGCAATTGAGATTTTTGGGGGCTTTTGTACTTTTTAACATGTACTGTACTTCTCTACCCAATTTACCTACTGAGGTTGGCACTGTATACTTTTCAATCAACATAAAAATTTACTCATTAAGGAAATAATAGGCATCCAAATTAGCAAAGAGGAAGTAAAACTAACTATATCTGCAGACGGTAGGATATTATATAGAGAAAAATCCTAAATTAGTAAGAAAGTGACTGGATCTAATTGCCTATTTCAGTAAAGTGGCAAGTTACAAGATCGACATGCAAAATACCAGTTGTATTTCTCTCGCATAACAAAGAGAACTCTGGTAAGGAAACAAGGAAAATAATGCCATTTACAGTAGTGACCCAAAAGATGAAATATTTAGAAATAAATCTAAAAAGAGATACAAAATATCTTTTCAAACATAACTGTAAAGACTCAAGAAAATACTACTTGACAGTTTCCTCTTCTATCTCCCTAAAGAATGAATTTGGCATCTGTATTGGGATTGCTTTGAATGTGTCGATTGCTTTTGGTAGGACTGTCATTTTCACAATATTGAGTCTTCCTATCCATGAACAAGAAGATTTTCCCATTTATTTAGGTCTTTTGCTGAGTCTCACAAAAATGTTCTTTACTTTTCTTTGTATGGGTCTTTTGTGTCTCTAGTTCGGTTCACTCCCAAGTATCTCAATTTGTGATTGGCTACAGGAAGCTCTGGTGGCCTAGTGGAAAGAAGCTGTGCTACTATTCTGAGAGCACAAGGTTCAAGGTCACGACCTGCTCCATGGGAGAAGAATGAGCACTCTCCTCCCATGCGATTAACTGCCTCTGAAAACCTACCGGCAGCTATGGGTCCGTTCTGACTCTGTGGTACACAACAAACAACAACATTTTAAATAATAGTGCTTTCTTTCTCAGAGTTCTTTTGTTACTGGAGAGGAATGCCACTGATTTGTGGATATTGATCTTATATCCTGCCACTCTACTAAATTGGTCCACTAGCTCTAAAAGGTATTTTGTTGAGCCTTTGGTGTCTTCTGTATACACTATCATATCATCTGCACATAGCAACAGTTGAACCATCTCTTTGCTCTCCTGGATGCCCTTTATTTCCTTCTCTTGTTGTATTTCCCTAGCAAGTACTTCCAATACAATATTGAAAAGAAGTGATGACAGTAGGCATCCTTGTTTGGTCCCTGTTCACAAATAAAATGCTTTTAGTCTTTCACCATTGAAAATTATAGTGGCTCTTGGTTTTGCATATAAACTTTTCACTATTTTGAGAAAATTTCCTTCTATTCCAAATTTTCTGAGTGCCTTAATCAGAAAAGAGACACCAAATAAGCAAAGAACTTCTGAAAAGCAAAAATGAAGTGGGAGGCATAACACTCAAACCTACTAAACAATGGTAGTAACCAAAACAGCATGGTACTGGTACAATGACAGGCACACAGACCAATGGAACAGAATTGATAATCCAGAAATGGACCCAGCTATCTACGGTCAAGTGATATTCAACAAGGAAATAAAACCTATCAAATGAGGAAATGACAACCTCTCCAACAAATGGTGCTGGAAAAACTGGACTGCTACCTGCACAAAGCTGAAACAGGACTCACATCTCACACCATACACAAAAATCACCTTACGGTAGATCAGAGACGACCTGGGAGTAAAGCCCAAAACAATAAAGTTCATCAGAGACAAACTGACAGTGACATGAAGAAATGCTCAAAATCACTAGCAAGAAGAGAGATGCAAATCAAAACCACAATGAGATACCATTTTACCTGAGTAACAGTGGCAAAGTTATAAATGGGCAGCAAGTAATAAATGTTGAAGAGGATGTGGTGAGATAGGAATTCTTACACATTGTTGGTGGGATTGCAAAAAGGTACTCTGGAAGAAAGTGTGGCATTTCTTAAAAAAACTGAACACAGAAATTCCATGTGACCCAGCTATTCTCCCTACTTGGAATAAACCCTGAGAAAATGAGAACTGAGGCACAAATAGAGACTAGTACACCAAAGTTCATAGCAGCGTTGTTCACCATCTCAAGAACATGGAAACAGCCCAAATGTCCAACCACAAGGAATAGATCAAGGAACTATGATACATTCACACAATGGAATACTATGCAGCACGCAGGAGCAATGATTTTGTAAATTACTACCTAACATGGGAGGGTCTGGAGAGCAGTACTCTAAGTGAACTAACTCAGTCCCATAAAGACAAATGATGTATAAGATCATTATAGGAGAACGAGTACAAGGATTCAAAGCGGGGAGGGGAGCACAGAAGGGTGAGGACGGGCAGGGGGCAGGGGGGAATCATTGGCTTGCACAATTTGATGGGTGGAGGAAGGAGTGGGTAAAGGAAAGCGGAAAGATCCAGTGTGAAAAACAACATATATGAACTTTGTAAGTAAACAAAAATAAAATAAAAACTTTATTTAGAAAAAGAAAGTACTACTACCAAACCGTAAAACACCACTACAAAAAGGCCTAAAATTAAGAATGGTATGAGGGCTGTACCCTTTCTCCATACCTACTCAATCTATATGCTGAACAAATTCTTCAAGATGCTGGATGCTATGAAGAACGTGGCATTAGGTCAGAGGAAGACTTATCTGCAAGCTGTGTTATGCAGATGACACAACTCTGCTTGCTCAAAATAAAAAGGATTTGAAACACTGGCTCCAGAAAATCAAAGACTATACCCTTCAATACGGATTACATCTCTACATGAACACATAGACAAACACAAGGACACACACTCACACAAAGATACAAGAACAAGTGCACAGACACACACACACACAAAGTCACACACAGACACAAAGACCTGGAGACACACACACACACATGCAAACGCAGTCAAACATATATGCTCACACAGGCCCAGAGACACTCGAACACATATTCACACTGACACACAAATACACACACGAAGACACCCACATACAGACACAGGAAAGTGCCTGGTGTCAAGTAGACAAGGTTCCTAATATGTCAAAAACAAGGTAAAAAAACAAGAGAAACATTCCACAAATATATTCATGGTATTGTTACACTGTGATAGTGTATCAATACTGTGATATTCTGTGACAGTAGGACAATGATATGAATACTGTAATAGGCCACCAGAGCTCCCTGTGATAGTAGCACAGTGAAAGGACGTACACACCAACTTCAGAGGGAAACCATGGAGTGTGGTCCCAGCGGTATAACATCGGTCACCACTAGATGGCAATAAAGACGCCAAGTAATTGGTTATTAATAGGCTGCTGCTTAGAAGGAAGCATTAGAGGCATGTCTCCTAATGCTGCGCTTTGGTTTATTGAGCACCACAAATGTTGCTCCTTTTACAAATTGACTAGTTTGCATGCTGCAAATCAAGGCGCTATTTTTTCCCAACTATATGTGCTTACTTTATTGTCACTATGTCATATTTCAGTAATTTACAAAATACCACAAACATTTTCAAAACGCTATCTCACTTAATAGACTACAATATAACATGTTACTGTGTATCATCGAGTCGGAACCAACTCATAGCTGACCCTCCTGAGAGTTTTCAAAGGCAGTTAATCTTACGGGAGGAGATTGCCCTTCCTTCTCTCAAGCAGCTAGTGGATTAGAATCGCCTGCCTTTGGGATTGCAGCCCAGCTTCTTACCACTTGACCACTGTTGTTGCTGTTGTTGTGTGCGATCCAATCAGAACTGACCCATAGGTGACCCTTCAGCAGGTTTTCAGAGGCAGTTAATCTCATGGGAGGAGATTGCCCATCCTTCTCCCACAGAGCCTTAAGGATTGCAACACAGCTTCTTGCCACTAAGCCACCAGTGCTCCCTACTTGGCCACTAGTGGTGGTGGTGTGCAGTTGAGTCGCCTGAGACTCAGAGAAACCTTAAGTACAACAGCTCTGAACCGGCTCTATCCTGAGTCAACTTTATTGTCTCTGACACACCCACCCCTATTATCCAGTCACTGAGTCAATCCAGCTCATCAAGGGTCTTCCATACACATAATTTTTATGTGCACTAGAAAACAAAAAAAATGATGTGACTCACTATCCTGTCATATTCACGGCACTTCAGTGACCCAGAACTAAACCCACAGTATCTCCTAGGTAAGCCTGTCCTTTTGTGATTCAGTATTTACTCAACCATTTTGCATTCCCAACAAGCAACTAGGATACACGGTTCAGTGAAGGAAGACACAGTCTTTGCCCACAGGATCTTGTGGACAGGTGGGAAGATGAACAAAGATTCACACCAACAAAATACTTTACAGAAGAAAGTACTGTGACCAGACACAAGAGGGAGAACATTCTAGAGACAGCTGGAAGGTTTCAAACCCAGGGAGGGAGAAGGGAAGTGACTAGGCCTGCACTGTGACGAGGTCGCTCTAGAGAGTCCACTGACTCAGGGAGACCATTTAGAGAACTAGCTGAGGAACAGGGGGAAATAATTCTATTTTCAATTAGGGCAGAGGCAATGGAAATGAAGACAGAGGATCTAGAAGAGGGAGGAAAGTGACAGCAACTCAATGGCGAGGGAGCTACAGGAGAGGGAAATGCTGGAGGCTACTCCACGTCTACCTCAAGACACAAGAGTGGAAGGTGGACCTCACTGAGCAAGGAAGCCAGTGCAGACTGAATGAAGGGGATGGAGGTTAAACAGAGGCTAAGTGAAGAAGGCAGAGCAGACTTGATTCCTAGATACATTGACTAGGAAGGGACTGTGAGATGTTCAAAGAAAAGTGTCCAGAAGGCAATGAAAGCCCAGAGCTCACAGGAAAATTGTGGCCTGAAGATAAAACCAGGTGCGTCAGCTGGGAAGAAGTCACTTGGATCCAGGACTGGACTCGAGCACTTGATAACTGAGAGATACGCTAAAGCCTATGCCAATAAAGTTGGAAGACTGATTGGAAAAGATTCACATTTATTCTGATTTTTAAAAATAAAACTGATCCATTAGAGTACAGAAATTTCCAAGCAATAACATTTTAATGCTGTTGTTGATTGCTATCAAGTCGATCACAACTCATAGTGACATTATGAAGAAAAGACCTGAAGTCTTTCTATCATTATCATCATTTCTCCAAGTTCATAGAGATTTCAGAGGCATGTTGTTTAGGAAGTGGATGCTACTCCTGCATCCAAATCTGTCTTAAACTGGGAGCTCCACCAAACACTGTCTATGATGGGCAACTGTATGGCATTTGACACCCCAATGACACAAGGCTCAGCATCAGAGCAAACCCAGATTACCTCAGGATGGCAAGTTGACAGAAGAATGTTGAATGATTTAGAAGAATGTTCCTCCAAAATATAAGCGAATTTAAATCGAAGGGCCTTCCATGAGGTCATTCATTCTACAATCACTCCCAATCAAACAATCCCATCAGCCCTCACCAAAACAAGAGTGCCTATCTTACAGAGTCCAGCCACTCCCCCAGTCTCCAATTGACTTTTAAATCCAAGGGCCCTCCAGGAGGTCACGGACCTTCAATTAAAAATCTGCTTAAATTATTAAAAAGTGAATGGCACAGTACATTGGCAGGGAACTGCTAGAAATTCAAGCTAGATTGTAAAAAAAACATGGAATGAGTATTATCATTGTTAATGTCAAATGGATCTTGGCTGATGTTTAATTGACCATGCAAAAGCATTTGTGTGAATCATAATATAGATAACATTAAGAAGCATGAAAATCACAAAAAACTTACCTGTGCTCATGCAAAACCTATCCTTAGATCAAGAAGCAGTTGTCTGAACAAAGCAAGGAACAGCTCATGGTTTAAAATCAGGAAAGGTGTGTATCGGGGCTGTATCCTTTCTCCATACCTAGTCAATCTGTGTGCTGAGCAAATTTTTTTAATTTATTTTTTAATAATTTTAATGAACATTTACAGAGAATTTGGATTTCCATTCATTCATTGCTGCACTTCTCTCCCCACCCAGCCCTCTCCC
>NW_006399791.1:18732680-18737518 GCF_000299155.1 Elephantulus edwardii
CAGTTTCTCCACAACCTCGCCAGCATTTGTTGCTTGCTGTTCTGTTAAATTTTGCTATTTTGACGGGGGTGAGATGATATCTCATAGTTGTTTTGTGAGCAAATTTTTTTTAACAATACACTTTTTTATTTTTGTTTCGATGTAACAGGAAAAACAAAATAAATGGGGAGACATGAAAATGCAGAGTAAACACAGGTTACAGATTATTTGACAAACTCTGCTTCGCTGAGAGCCTCCTTCACCCAGGAAGGAAATTTGTAGAAGATCCAAGTTGTCTTGTTTTAAAATTTTGAGCAAATCTTTTGAGAAGCTAGACTATAGAAAGAAGAAGGCAGCTTTAGGATTGGAGACTCTATAGCTTTGCCTGCAGAAACGGAGAGATTTGAAGCACCTGGAGTAGAAGAACAGAAAATCTTCAATGTGGATTACATCATTAATTTGGAAATGCGCCTTCAATATGGATTACATCAAATCCAGGATCTCTTTAAAGTGCTAATGGACAAGGATGTCAGATTAAAGTGGTGATATTTTCAATTGCTTCCTATGCATCTGAAAACTGGACAATGAGTAAGCATAACAAAAGAACTGAGGCCTTTGGATTGTGATGTTATTGAAGAGCGTTGACCATAGATACTACTTGGAAAGGAATAAACAAACCTGTTGTGGAGGAAACACAAGCACAAGCATGGTGGGACTGCATCAGACACAAACTGAGTGTGTTAGCTGGAGGAGACAATTCTTGGAAAATAACTACTCTGGGAAAGTTAAAGGGTCAGAGAAAGAGAAGGCGAACTGGCACCACAAGACTACAACAATGGGCTTAAGCATGGCAGAGATCTGGGGATGACACTGGATGGGGCAGGTTTCCAATATCTTGCTGTTCATAGGGTCACCAGGGGTCCTAAGAACAAGAGAATCCATCACAAAAAGAAAAAGATGCTGAAAGATAATCGGATTATAAAAACCATATGTCTCAGTTCTCTTCCCAGAAAATTCACTTTCAGGGAAACAGGGTTCCATTTATGTAGCAATAACAAAGTGCTACCATGACCCTCCACTGGGTTTTGAGAGGCAATAAACTAAGAATCCGCTGAGAGATTTGAATTAAGTGCTTTTGGATTGGCAGCACAACTCCTCAGCACTAGAGACATAAAATTTAAGATCTGGTGAGAACAGGTGTGAGGATATAGATTAAATAAAGTTGAACATTAGTTGGGAATTACTAAAGCTGGGTAATAGATACCAGGAGGTGCACACAATGTACTACTATTCTCTATTTCTCTTCATCAAACTTTTTCTTAAAACAAGGAGTTTTTTTAAAAAAGGGGTTGGAAAAGAAAGGGGTTGATGTGCTAATGAATAACAGACACAAAGTGCCAGCACATTTACAGTCATAAATCTGCGATTGTTGAGTGAAGTCTATTTCTAACCCCATCTCACTTTCTTTCATTTACCCTTCTACAAACGTGGGTGCAAGGTGTGCCACAAAATGTCATTTTCTACATAGTTACGTTTTAAAACACAAAATATTGAAAACAGCAGGAGACTGCTAGTGATTGAAAGCTTTCACAATCCCTTGTGATTTGTTTGGGGTTTCCTACACGCATCTATATATTTATTATTTTCTTTTCTTTTTTATTTTATTTTACTATCTTTTGTGTGTATACCATCAAATCAGATCTGACTGGTACAGGAGGAGATTTCCCTTCAGCAGAGCATCTGGTGGATTTGAACCATGATCCTCTGAGGTTGCAGTGCAGTTTCTTGCCACTAGGCCACCAGAGCTTCCTTTTTTTTTTAAATTTTCTCTTATACTGGTTTACATACAATGTCCATAAAGTTAATATACATTTGTTTTTCACACCGGACCTTTCCCCTTTGTTTTAAAACTCTGATTGAGGGCTTCTCTCCCATCTGGAGGATCACCAGCCCTCAGGCCAGGAATGCAGTGAGCACACTGTGGGCAGAAATGCAAGGAAGCAGCCACATGCTTGCATCCTGGCCGCACTGCCCTGGCCACCCTGCGCAGGGACGAGGGGGACTCCTGGATGGGCACACTAGCTGAGAGGGAGCACTACCCCAGGTTCAGGTGCACAGGCCGCCTCGTGTCTTTCCTGCCTCAACCCCTCTCCCACTCCAGCATTACCCCAGGCTCCCACCACACTAGCCAACCAGGTTCCAGCTGGCCTCAACTCTCTCTCTGGCCATTAATGGAGCAAGAGATCTCACCAGACAGCCCACTCAGCATTTTCAGACAATTCCTCAAGATTCAGTATAAGCCCACTGTGTTGGGTTAGCTTCCTCGTCACTGTTTTAAAGAAATCAAACATACACACACCAAACACTTTTTGCCATTGAGTATGACTCACAGTGACTCTAGAGGACAGGGTGGAACTGCCCATGAGGTTTCCAAGGCTTTCTGGACGAGGCTGTCTCATTCTTCTCTCACATAGGAGCTGGGGGTCCAAACTGCTGACATTTTGAGCAGACAGCACTTAACCACTACGTGGACTTCACCATCAGATGGGTACAGGTGCCAGTCCTTTACTTTCCAGTTCAGTACCATGGAACAAGCTACGCAATACGCTATTTCCTTCATTTCTAAAGTGGAAGGGAGCATTATTATTTCCCTCCAGAAGTTGTTTCGAGTAAGAGAGGATGTGTTTGAAATGCATTTAACACAAAATTGCAATCAAATCCTAGTCATCTAACATTTCAAAATGTGGCAAGTATCTCGTTCCTGCAGATTTTTGTCACTGGTCTTGATGCTCCTTGAGGTTGGTGAACATCTCTAGCCCATCTTTGTGTCTCTAGTATCTATGACAGTACCTGCCTCAAACATGGCAGATGGGGACATTTGAAATAGCTGTGAATTAGACTCACAGTAAGCTTTCCTCCCTCCAAAAATAGACGCCCGAGTCCCACACCTCTCGAATCAAGGGTTCTGGTTTGTGCACAGCAGTGACTGAGTCAAGGGATGATATTTAATGTCCTTTATGAGCACCAGCTTCATTCTCTGGAGACAACTGGAGTTTGCTAAATTACATGCAAAATACTATTAAAATGCAGCTTCAACACATGTGGCTTCATTCCACCTCAAGGCCACCTGAGTAAAAGGTTGATTTTTAAATTCCCTCAGATCATTTTAATGCAGCTGTGAGTTTTTACTGCCGGTTTGTTGAATGAATAAGTGATCGAATGGATGAGTAAATAACTTCCTTGCACAGTTTCTTTGGAAAGGGGGGGCTCTGCTGGGAGGTTCCCAGGGGCTGCAGTGTGAACCCCAAAGGCCAAACCACAGGGGTGTTTTGAATTCGTCAACTGCTCTGCATTCCCTTCCTGTGCTGTTTTATAGCCTGGGAAACCCCCTGGAGGGTCAGTTCTAAATCAGTTCCCACTTAATGAGACTGAGTGTTGTAGAAAAGGCCCCTCCCCTCCTATCTGCACGGAGGGACTTTGGACATATATCATTTGACTGGCTCTCCTGGGTCTGACAGGAAGCTCATATGATTCCACATCTGAGACAAACGAAAACCCCTACTCACTGCCTTCAGTCAGAGCTAACTCACAGCTGACCCTCAAACAGGTTTTCTCAGGTTGTAAGTCACACGGGAGGAGAAACCCATCTTTCTCCAGAACTGTTGTTTGAAGAATTGAGCCTCCAGATAGATGGTTCTTCAGGTCAGCCGCCCAGAAGGTCAGTTTAAAAAAAAAAAAAAAAACCAAACCTTAAGGGTTCCTGATTCCTAACCCAATAGGCCACAGATAAAGCAAGTGCATCAGGGAAGTTGTATCCTTTTAAGCTCTCCTTTGCTTAGGACCCAAGAATCAAGAATCAAGTTAGATGGGTCCCTAGCCCCATTCCCCTTCCCTCCCTCCACCTGCTCTCAGAAACACTTTGCCGCATTGGACTAACCTGTACCTGATTAATCCGTTTATAGATTTATTTCATTAATAAACAAAGGCTGTTGAAGTATCATCGTCAGCTGTCACTTGGGGACTGCGGAGTCCAGGCAGCGGGTAACACTGAGGGGCCCGCCCCAGAGGAGCCTTCTCCCAGCACAGTTGTTGCTCTGGGGTAAGAAGCTGTGCTGGTAAATGCTGAGAAGGCTTGGATTTGTGTTTATCTCCTCTGAGGTAAATATTCCTGCCACGGAGAATGTCAAACTATCAACTTGGTGTCAATACTGAGGGGAGAGCACATTGACAGGGAAGTGACAGAAATCCAAACTGGATTCAGAAGAGGCCCGGGGTAGGAGTGATATCATTATTGATGTCAGACGGATCTTAGCTGAAAGCAGAGAATACAAGAAAGTGTTTATTCATATTTTATTGGCCACGCAAATGCATTGACTGTATAGATAACAAAAAAAATTACAAATAAACATCAAGAAGCCTCAGAATCCCAGAACACTTAATAGTGTTCATGCAAAACCTATCTATACCTAGATCGGGAAGCTGTAATTTGAACAGAATTAGGGAAGAGTGCATGGTTTAAAATCAGGAAAGGTATACATCAGGGTTGTAAACTTTCTCCATTTATTCAATCTGTATGCTGAGCAAATCATTCCAGAAGTTAACTATAGGAAGAAGAATGTGGCACCACAACTGGAGGAAGATCCAACAACAATCTTGCTTGAACAAAGTGGGGACTTGAAGCCTTACTGCAAAGATCAAAGACTACAGCCTCCAATGTACATAACATCTTCTTGTTGTTGTTGTTGTTGTTGTTATGTGCCATCGAATCCTTACGACTCATAGTGACCCTATGTACAAGAGCCCTAAACGCAGTTCTATCCTGTGCCAACCTCGCAGTCTCAAACACATTCATTCCCACC
>NW_006399791.1:18738548-18755234 GCF_000299155.1 Elephantulus edwardii
AGAAGGAGAAGGAGAAGGAGAAGGAGAAGGAGAAGAAGAAGAAGAAGAAGAAGAAGAAGAAGAAGAAGAAGAAGAAGAAAGCTGGACTATGAATAAGGATGATCACAAAAGAACTGATGCCTTTGAACTGTGGTGTTGGAAAAGAATATGGACAGTACCATGGCCTACCAAAAGAACAGACAAGTCTATCTTGGAAAAAGTGCAACCAGGGTACTTCTTGATGGCAAGGATGGTGAAAGTTCATCTCACATACTTTCATTTCACATACTTGTAGAGGCCAATCCTTGGAAAAATACATGCTGGGAAAGGTGGAGGGTCAGGAAAAGAGAACAAACTCTCAACAAGATAGGCTGACACAGTAACTGTTAACAATGGGCTGGACATTGCTGGAAATTATGATGGGACAGGCTAGGGCAAGGTTGGTTCAAGTTCTGTACCAACAGCATAGTATCACTAAAGGCAAAACTGGGGAAAGACAGGCGTACTGTTCCCACCAGACAACTCCAGGGCACCTGCCTTAGACACTGATTTAAGGACAGGTTATCAGAATTTCCAGGCCAGAAGCCAGATCATGTGGCTTTTTTAGAAAGCCATTAAGAGTTCACCTCCTCATTTCCAGAATCAAACACTATTATAAACAATCTTGGTTAGGAACCAATGTTTACAATAATCTTGAATCTTTAAGATCCCTTCTAACAATTATGGATCTTGGCATAAAACAACAGTATCTTCTCCTCTGAGCTGTTATCACTTTCTTACATAGTCTGGTTTTGGGTTTGTGTGTTTTTTAAGCTAAAATTTCTCTAGAATTGGTTCTGCGTGAAGCAGTACATGTAACTATTCAATACCTTAGGACAAGCCTGTAAGACAAACACTTCCAAGACGTTTGTTTTACAGAGGAACAAATTCAGGCTCTGGGGGGTTAGGAAGAGGGTAAGGAACATGCATGTCCAAAGTCACGCAACCCTGACTTCCCCACAAGGGATAAATGCCACGATCCACGTGGCCTGGAAAGCTCTTTCTGTATTTTAGATAGGTATTTCATGTGAAACTAAAAAACATTATTCATCCATATTTAATTGCAAATTGAATCTAATAGCTGCATAACAATAAAATCCTTTACAATGACCAGTTTTAAGCAATTACAGCTCTTTGCCATTTCATAGTTATCTCCACTGAAAGAGCTTAGATCTCTTCACAGTTATCAACTAATGATACATACGTACTCCTTGGAGGCCAGGCATCACATTTATGTTGTTTTATGGTTTTTCATAGCTCTTTCGGCAATGAAAATAAGAACATTTTCATGCACGATGGAACATACCATGCAGAGCTCAGATTAGACATGGTCATTTGTTCAAAGGTTCTGAACGAGAACTAAATTTCTAAGAAATCATTTAATATTTTCTTTTACTACCAATAGCTCAAATTTATATAGTATTTTATGTTGAAAAACTTGTGTAGCCAATAGAAAACCCGATTCTGGAGCCAGACAAAAGAGAACTGAAATCCTGGTTACAGCTCCAGTATCCCGCACCCCTCCAAACGTTTACTGTTATTTCATGTGGAGTAAATAGAAATGTATATATAGGTCAAAAGTCAATAAACTTTCCCTCTCCACTTTGTCTAATGAGACAAAATACTGTTTACTACCCTTCAAGAGACATTTGCTACAAGCAAATGGCACATATAAACTTTTACCGTTTTACATTCCAAACTGATGGAAAGTTTGAGCAAGCAACTGAGTTTCTTCCTCTAAAAAAAAAAAAGAAAATGGCCACTGAATTAGATCACAGGTATGCAAAATGCCTCGCCCTAGTGTATATAGCAGGAACTGGCAATTAAGACACTTCTCTAGTTTCCTAAGCTTTAAATGAGTTGTGAAATTAAAGAGGTCTTGAGCCTTTAACCAAATCACCTCTGGTTAATCGGATTACTGGTTCCCTAACCCTGAATCTTCTGTTCAGGCCTGGGGTGGGCCCCACAATTTGCATTTACAGCAAGTTTCTTGACGATGCAGCTGTTGCCAGTAGGGGGCCTTTTGAGAAACAAGATGGTGTGAAGTTAAGACACCCAGGATTCCCACGGAGCTTCTCCCCTAACCTGCCTCGTGCCCTCGGGTCATTTCTAAGCACTGTCATCAAAGGACAGAGACGCCAGGCCCGGGTCCCGGGTCCTTCCCCCGCAGAGCGACTGCGCAGCCTCGGCCAAAGCTGCTCATTTCCTTTTTTCAGAAGGAGACGCCCATCATATGTGCGCGGGCCTTCGCCCGGCACAGCCCACGTTCCAGGACTGCACTCGGGGTTAGAGGGGAAATGTGAGGACACCGGGCACAGGCGGGGATGTCCGGCCAAGAGCAGGAGGGCTGGGAGCGGCCCAGGGCGCCCCACTGACCCCCGCCCTGCCCTTCTCTCCTCATACCCTTACAGCACCCCTAGCTCGCTCCGGTCGTCCAGCCGGACGACACCTCAGGGCGGCAGTGTGTACTCGGGCCCAAGACTGGGTCTCCAGTTCGGTTTATGAGCGAGGATAGGATTCAGGACCCAAAACAGCGTCCAGGGGGGGAAGTCAGAAGCAAGTACCGCCCACCTGGAAAGACCCTGAGGGGTTTGTACTGCATTCTTTTAACTATAAGGACGTAAGTGCAGGTGACCAGGCCTGTGGCCCTCCTTGATTCAAACTGAGTGAGCTTCCAGCTCGTGGCCTTGGCCATCGGTGCCGTAAGACAACACAGTAGGGCGGCCGCGCCGGGACGTGCGGCAACGTGAGCCAGCGATGGCGGAGGAAGGCGGGCGGGGCGGGGCGCCGCGCCCTGACGGCCGCCAGGGGGCACACGCGCGCCTGCGGCTCTCGGCTGGCTGGAACCAGTCTGTCCGGAAGTCGGGCGGGGCCTTCGCTTCCGCAGAGACGCGCCACGTGGCCGGCCGGGAAGGACCAGCGCAAACAACAAAATGGCGGCGAGGGCGGAGCCCGGCTGGCGCCCCCACCCTCAACCCGCGGCCTAGATTCCATTAAAGGGCGGTGTCCGCCGGGAAGGGGGCTGGGCGAGCTGATGTGGCGCCGGACGCGTAGCTGCGGCTCCTCCCGCAAGGTCCAGGGGACTTCACCTGGATTGCACCGGGCAGTCCCAGTTGTCCCGCGCCACCTCGCAGTGAGCTGGTAAATGCCAGCTTGCTCCGCAGTTACCTTTTAACCCTTTCATGTAACAAGCACGCAGTAAAGTCTTGGGGCCCTTTTCCCGTAAAATGTTGCGTTGCAGCGTTGGGACGAGCGGTTCTCTCGCCGTATTGGCGGCGTTTCCTGCCTTTGATGGAGGCGGTGGACCTCCCTCCACGATGGAGAATGGCACTTTCCACTCACCCTCAAAAAACAAGAAACCCCTCCGTGCCCGAGTTCTCACGGGGCTTCCTCGGCCTCGTCCACGGTTAAAATAAAAACTGGAAGCCACAAACTGCTCTGAGCGCTCGAATGCATGGCACCGCGAGGGTCGGCTGTTGCCTATCAGCCTTCTTGCACGTTCTTAAAGGCTATTGCGGATTCTTAAATCCAAAATTTATAACAAAATAGCCTAGTGTTGGCGTTTTTGGAGAAAGACCTGCAGCTTCCTCTAGTTACCAAGAGCGAGCGGCTGGCTGCCAGGCCCGCTTTGCATTTGCCACCAACTCCTCTGTTTTCATTCTTTGTTTGCTTTTAAAGGCATTTGAGGTGCTAAAGAGCCAGTGCGCATAAAAACACTTCTCACCAACTACCCTAAGAGTTGATGTTCAGGACGAAGGGCATTTATTTAGAAATTGTGTTTAGAGTTGAGATGGGGGGTTTCTGACTCTTGCTTACTAAATTGTTAAGTCTGAAGTAATCTGTGATTGTTATTTTGTTGCAGAATAAAACAGGCCTCTTAAAAGGCTTTCCGAGATTTAAGTGATGAAAATTCCTAGAACTCATTAAAGCCCAAGTAAAATAATAAAAGCCTACGGATGACCCAGCTTGAAGAAGCCGATCCTCCCTACAGTTTTCGGAAGGAATCCAGGTTTTTCTCTTGGTGTGTGATCGAAATCTAATTGCTGTTAAGTGACAAACTCGAAATAGTAAAAGGAGATTGAGAAAACAAACAAAAACTCAAGGCTCTTTTGCTTTACGTTCAAATGTGGAATTTTGACCTAAGCAGAGGTTTGAGAGAATTTTTCCTCACTTGCTCTTTTTTTCTCCCCTCGTCAGAGGTTTCTCATTCATCCTTAGGCATAAAAGGGGCTGCGCAAAAGTTTCCAAAGAGATTCTTTAAAAACGGAGGTTAAGGACTCTCCTGTCCCTCCAGCTTGCGAAGATAAAGCTCCTCTTTAACATCGTCCCTTTTGAGGGGGGCTGGCCCCTTTGTCCTAGTTTGTAGTGAATACTCCCTTTTCTTTCTACCTCCCTTGTTCACACCTGATTCTGAGAGAATCTTTGGCAATTTTTTCTGCAAATGCCACTATACATAGAAGTGCAAGAATCAGAGCCTAAGGCCTTAGGTTGTTGAGGCAATCTCAGCAGTCGCTGCTGCTTCTTAAGAGATAAGGTCTCTTAAATCTTAAGACATTTTCTTACAGCAAATTTGGTTTTAAGAAAAAAATTTAAGAACCTTTACTCCAAAAATTAAGAACCATTCATAAACAGATAAAACTCATTTTGGGAGAGGAGAAAGGAGAGGCTATGTTGTGAGCAGTTCATTAACTACTTTTTAAAATGTATTGTTTTATTTCATATTAGGAGAGCAGATTATGCTCAGTACAGAAAACATGAATAATGTAAGGAAAGCAATTTACCCAAGAAATCAGCATGGTTCAACAAATTATGTGCATTTTAGAAGGCCATGATGCCTGGCGTTATGACCTACGCAGTATATCAAATTTGTTTGCCATTGTTTTGCTTCTGTGGATAATCTTGGCATAAACACTTCCATACAAAAAGCTTTTTATATATTGTAAAGTAAGGTTTACACATCTAAACTTTTTAAGATTCTTCTACATATATTTTTACTTGCCAAATCATTGTGTGAATGCTATAGAGCCTTTGGAGCTTTCTGAGACTAGTGCAAGAATATTCTGCTTTTAAGTCAATTCCTCTCAACTGTGATTGTCCTTTAAATTTATTTGGGAAAAAAATGCATCATTCATTCTTCATTGTACTATTTGGGTATGAATGTGTGTCTAATAAGTGCCAGACTTGGCTGATAATTTCAAATTAATAAATTACAGTTTATTTTAATCTATGAAGATAAAGAAACTTCATTTCCTTGTAGCTAGTTCATTTCTAAGTATGGATACTATACAAAATAAACTTTTCATTTTAAAATTTCCTTTTCACAGCATAGCAAATACATAAAATGACTTGGTATGATGATGAAATAAACTCTGGAGTACTTAGGCTAAAGACTTCTAAAAATTTCTAGCTATTTTAAATTCTCTTTTCTTTTAAATTCTTTTATTGTGGCTCTACTGACAGATTCTTATCCATAGAAAAAGAAACATACCAATCTTCAAAGTGACCAAATAGTTATAAGGTTTTTTTCCTTCAGTTGACTGTGATACTTGAATATTCCCTACCAGGAGACTGTTCAGTGGCCTAAAGTAGTCCAAAATAAATTGTCTGCCACAGTCCTTTGTTTTCTAAAAATTATATAGAGAGTACAGAGCAACAAAGATTAATATAGTAAAGGCATGAACAATGGGGAACTATCAGTCAGTAGTTATTATGTGATCATCTTAACACCTCCTCCTAATATAGTGAATATCTTGGTTTTTTCCCTTGAAATGAAGTCCTTCTAATTCCAGTACTTGGAATAAAGCACATCCCACAAAGTTGGAGAATAGTTTCTTAAAGATATTTTCTTCAAAAGGATCCTTGGCTTTTAGAACTAGGATATGTGGCATCATTATTGTCTAATGATCTCTTTCGGGTGACAGTCCCACAGTGGGGGAGGTAGGTTCCAGGACTGCAGTGTTTGAGATCAACACGGCTCCAGAATGTTTTGATTCTCCAATGCATGGCAGTAAACTAGAGAAGATTTTTCTAGCCCTACCAACACTGTGCATTGAGAGACTGTTACCAGAGATTCCCTATGATAATTTCAAAACAGCTCTAGATTTCTGTTTGGTTTTATTATTGAGATTTTATAATTGATACCTAAGGCAACAAGTGGATGAATATTTCGTATATCAGTTCTTTTTTAAAGGAATTGCCTTTGAACAACTTTTGGAAACTATAGCTCTTAGAAGCCTGTCTCCTAGGAGCTAAAGTTTAAAATGTGCCAGAGATATAAATGAAGAAACAGGATTAAGGGAGGGCCTTTGAAAATATCGGTTTTCCACTCTTAGGTAAAGCGAATGTCCAGGAGTAAAGGGAAAAGATTTTGTCTATCTGCCCTTTAATTCTGCCCTACCACAAATAAAAGAAGGAACCTTTAGTTTTCTCAGAGCCTAGCCCCTAGGCTCCAGAGTCTTGGCTGCTGTACTGAAGAGTTGTTGGCATGGTGCCAGGTTTGTACACACACCACACAGCCCTTGTGAGTCTGGGTCCAGACTGCAGTGTAGTAAACAAAGTGAGTTGCACCATTTTATTTTGGTGCCACAGTGCATTGGAAAGTTGTGCTTATGCTATATTATAGTTTGCTAGGTGCATAATAACATTATGAGGAAGTTTGAAATATAATGAGAATTAGCAAAATGTGACAGACACGAAGTGAGCACATGCTATTCAAAAAAAATGATTGAATGAAGAGTCATTGCCACAACTCTTCAATTGGTAGTAAATAAATACAGTATCTGTGAAACCCAATAAAGTTAAGAATGTGTGTGTGTGTGTGTGTGTGTGTGTGTGTGTGTACACACCCTTCAGATCACCCTCTTGTTCCTATATCACATAGCACTATAGTCCCTGTGCAGTAATGGTTAAGAACAGGGCCTTGGAAGCCAGTATGGTTATGGTTCTGTCATTGACAAACTCTGTGACGTCTGGTACTTATTATTCCTGGGCCTCACTTGTGAAGATTAAATGTCTCACACAATAATGTTGGTGGTGGTTGACATAGAAGTACACAGTTCAAATCAACCAGCTGCTCTCCTGGAAAGGGATGGACAGCCTCCTCCCGTGTGATTTACTGTCTTGGAAAACCTGCTGGAGGATCAGGTATGGGTCGGAAGTTTCACCACAACAGTTGCTATTGAGTCAATTCCAACTCCTGGTGACCCCATCTGTGCAGCGTATTAGAACCACCCCATAGAGTTCTCAAGGCTCTTCAGAAACAGATGGTTGTTTTCACTAGTGTTAGAATGCCTTCTGCCACTTCCAGCTACCCTTATGCAACATAGAAGGAAGAGGTATTAAACCCTGGGCCATCCTCGCCCCCCATCCCTGCTGTACTGAACCCATGTCAATCCATCTCATTGAAAGTCTTCTTTTCGGTTAATCATTTGCTTTTGCAAGTACGATGTCTCTCCCCCAGCCTGAAAGACCAGCACTTTATGGACAGCCCCCCCACCAAAAGTATGTGAGACAAAGTCCTACCACCCTTGCTTCTAAGCAGCATTCTAGCTGTACTTTTTTTCAAGGCAGATGTTTTCATTCTTCCACCACAATTCAAAGGCATCAGTTTGTCACTCTGCTCACTGCCATGGAGTTGGAACCAACTGGTAACTGCCCCTCCGGTGGGTTGACCATCTTTCATTGGTGGGTTCCAACCATCAGAGAGGCCCTGCCTTTGCATTAGTACTGTCCCCTATGGACTGCATCACTAGTGCAAGCTTCTTCGCTTTTATTGTCATGATGTCAGAACCTACTCATAGGTGGCCCTCCAGCAGCTTTTCAGTGGCTGTAAATCACATAAATGAAGACTGCCCATATTTTCCCCACAGAACAGCTGGTGAACTTGAACTGCCAGCTTCTGAGTTGACATGTAACTTCCTGCACACCAGACCGCCAGAACTCCTTCCTTCTTCCCTAGCTCTCAATAAACAGTCGGGTTTTAACCCCCTAACTCCATCTATTTTCCTTTTATTTTCATTGCTTGTACCTCTATTCTGTCTTGTTTGTCCAGTAGCATTCTGACAGATCTCCAGGCCTCCAACCCAGTTTTTGGTACCAGTATTTACTTATCATTTAAAGGCTTTTTGTTATCTTATCTGCCTGATAAATACCTACACATTTGTCAAAACTCAGCCCCAAATCCTACTACCCTGACGATGTAAGTATAAATCAATATGACATTGACAAAAACCTATCAAATGGGGAAGCGAAAACCTCTTCAACAAATGGTGCTGGCAAATCTGGACTGCTACCTGCAGAAGGTCTCTTTGGAGACCAAGGTGTGTCTGACACAGACCATGGTCTTTGCTATCACTTGTTATGCATCAGAGAGTTGGACAATGACTAAAGAGGATAGAAGGAGAATTGATGCCTCCGAGCTTTGGTGCTAGAGAAGAGTATTGAGGGTACCATGGACTGCTAGGAAAACAAATAGATTCATCCTGGAACGGGTCAAACCGGGCTGCTCCTTGGAGGCAAGGATTCTGAGGCTCCATCTAGCATACTTTGGACATGTTGCAAGGAGGGACAGGTCCTTGGAGAGGGACATCATGCTTGGAAGGGGAAGCCCCCTATGAGGTGGATTGATTCAGTGATTGGGGTAATCAGGATGGGTGTGTCAGAGACGGTGTGATTGGCACAAGACAGAGCAGAGTTTAGGGCTTTTGTACATAGGGTTGCTATGTGTCGCAAGCAACTCAACGGCACATAACAACAACAACCTACAGAAAGCTGAAGTAGGATCTACACCTCTCACCATACACAAAAAGCAATTCAAGGTGGATTTACCTAGGGGTAAAGCCCCAAACCGTAAGTATCATAAGAGATATAACGTTGAAGGAAAATTTACCACAACAATTAAATGTAAATGCCCATGGATCCAGAATCTCAACTTTTAGTAATGTATCCTATGGCTCTTCTTGCACAGGGACAAAAAAGTAAATGAGGATGTAGACATTATTTATCACAGCAAAAGCCCCCTACATATCCTCCAGGGAGCTCTGATGATCCACTCAGCTCTGCTAAGCCTAGGTCATGCCTCTCTGGCAATTCAAATTCACCAGCTGCTCTGAGAAAGAAAGCTGGACAATCTCCTGTGTGATTTACTGCCCCAGATATGAAATGAATGGCCATAGTGACATATCCAGATAGGCAGTTTGAATCCACCAGCTTCATGGAAAAAAGATGAATAATCTTCTCCTATGTGATTTTCAGCCTCTGAAAATCCACTGTAGGGTCAATTTTGAGTCAGTTCTGACTCAGTAAAAGAGAGAGGGTAGAGGGAATCATATTGGAAGTATTTACCTTTGGAGGGGAAGGCAAAAATCTGAGTGAAGAAGGGTGTTTTTAACATCTACATATGTTTTTGTAATTTGGGGAGAAATGTTTTACCATCTGCTATAGATAACTCAGTGATTTCATTTTACTTTGACACACTGTCACCACCCTTCCTAGTAACAGTCAAGAAATAAAATGATGTGTTGCACTGAAGAAATCTATTGTCAGGGACCTCTCTAAAGTTCTAAAGAGCAAGGATATCTGTTTAAGGACTAGGTGTGCCTGAAAATTCTAGCCTTAGTACTTTCAGTTGGTTTATATGCATCTGAAAGTTGGACAATGAATGAGGATGGAAGAAGATCTATACCTTTGAATTGTGGTATTGCAACTTTTAAAAAAAAGTATTGAGTATCCCATGGATGGACTGCCAAAAGAACAAACTTGAAGGAAGTGCAACTAGAGTGTTTCTTAGAGGCAAGGATAGTGAAACTCATCTCACTTACTTTGAACATATATTCCAGAGGAACCAGTCCTCAGAAACATTAATCTAGGAAAGATAGACAGCAAAAGACAAGAAGACCCTCTAGGAGACACATCGATTCTGTGACTACCACCTACCACACTGGGCTTGAGAATGGCATGGAACAACAATATTATATAGATAAGCTCATTGTCGTTGAGTCAAAACCTACTGGAAGCTGGCTCTCCATGCTCCAGTGAGTTTCAGAAGCTGAAGATCGGATGGGAAAAGATTGCTCACCTTTCTCCCTCAGAACCTTGGGTGGATTCGAACAACTAGTGAGGATGACCTCTGACTTAGCAGCACAACTCACTATAGACTCACACCACACCAGAACTCCCTGGTATTGGAATTCATTTCATTTTGTGCACAAGAACCTGGCATAAGGTTCTCATTATTTTTGTTTTTTCTGTGACTTGCAAAGGCTTTCCCATCACCACCCTAATCCTGTTCCGTTTGCCCAGAGTTTTCATTCATAGACATAGTTATAATCTGGCCACAGTCTACACGGATATCTCCTGCTATGAGTTTTCACTGTTAAAGGATTTGTTGTTGCTTGTTGATTGGTTGTTGTGGAGCTTTTAAAAACATTTCAATAAAGTTTTATTTCTCCAATTTTTTTATTTATCAAAAGTGACTGAAATTTTTAAAAAATGTAATTAAGTCCCATCATCATCATAATCGTAGAAAGCTTGTTGGGTTTTGGGTTGATTTTTAAATATCCACAATGTCCTCATATACTTTTTCCTTTTCATATGCAGTTTCCTCTACTAATGTCTTTTACAGCTTCTTAGCCAGTTAGTCTTTTGAGACCAGTTTAATTCCAACTCACTTCCTCTTGAAACCTTTCCTGTTTCCCAGCCAGTGGATAAGCTTTAATCAGTGGTCCCACAGCTTTCTGATAACTTTATCAGCATTTATAATTTATTACAATTACCACTTTCTATGTTAGTCTACCCAAAAAAAGCACTCTTCTAAAACAGGAGATTTGGTTTTCTAAATCTCCCTGGAATTTATGTTTGGTATATAACAGGCAACAATTTTTGGATGAATGAATAAATCAATAGTAAGTGTTTAGTGTTCTTTTGATGGACCATCTTATTCAGGCAGCATGCCAGAATTCTGTGATGAGCTCAGTCTGGTATGGCAGACCAAAACTTTTGACACTGTTTATGCTTCTAATTTAGGTGGAGACCCCAATTCCATGTACCTCTGTAAATGCACAGGTCCTCAAAGTCAGATTGCCAGATACAGGAAAGAAAATACAAGACGGTCACCTAAATTTGAATTTCAGATAAACAATTATTTTTTCAGTGTATGTCCTAAATATTATTTATATTGAAAAAAATTCATTGTTGATACGAAATTCAAATTTAACTGCATTTTATATTGTCACCCTACCTCCAAGCCAAATTCCCAAATCCTGTCTTTTTGTGTTCAGACCCAGTGGTTCTTCTTTGTAAATTTCATGAACTATGAATTTTATCATCTGTATTAAATAAGCAGCCCAAATCTCCCAATTCCAAACTATGTTTACATTTAAACATTTTGCTTACTTCCAAAACTCTTTTATTACATTTCAAGGTCAGAGTTAGATTCTTCCTAGTAGTAATTTGGCTTCTTATTCACTTTCCAGTAAAAAATTGAATTTCAGAAGGAAAAAATCAAATTATTCCATCTGAATTCTCTGTATGTTTCTTTTTTGCCTCTAGCCTGCAGGATATCTTGGGTAAAGGGCCATTTTCCCTGGGAATGGAGATAAGACTACTGCTTTAGGAACCCTGCAGAGCCATTAGGTTGTAAAATGCCGCTCGCCTGTGGAAGAAGGTGAATAGCAGCATAGCTCAGCTCCAACATATATGCCCAGAACAGATCCAGCTCATTAGCCATCACGTGCCATTACAGACCCAGATTTTCTCCCTTTTAGATTTTTTAAAAGGTTAGAAATTTCACCTTATCTGAAAGGGGACATTTTCAGATTTCCATTTGTAACCTCTGGTAAATGACTGTTTAGATCAAAAAGGTAGGCACTAATTGAAGCCATACATATCTTTATCTTAAAAACAGTGTCCATTGCAAATCCAATTCTTGCATGTCTTCAAATTAAGTTACCCTTTTTGACATATAATTACTTTCACCCATGATTCTATGAAGTAAAATAACCTATAAATGTCACCCCTTCTTTAACATCCAAACTTGGAAATTACAGGCAAAACTATGCTGGAGTTGTCTATATTCACGCAAAACCTATGCTTAGTTCCTCTTATAGCTCTGGGTTCTGAAAATGATGACATGAAACCTCAGAAAGTATTAAGTGGCAATTGGGATGTGAAGAAATTTACATTAAGAGATAAAAGGTCATGTTAGGAGGGAGTGTGAAGATATGATATGGCTGAGAAAAAGGAACATGGCTTGCTCAGTCTGCAAGTGGAAAATCCTTGCAAACTTGCCAAGAGCCTGATAAGACTGGAATTTCATCTGCATACTTCCTGAGAATTCCTTGTGCTATTCACGGTAATGTTTACCTTCAGATTCAGAGTGAAACAGTTATGGATGGGGCAGGCTTTTCTGCCTGATTGCAATTTACAACAGAAAAGGTAAATACCGCTAAACAAGCCTCTGAGGAGGAGGAAGGACCGCCTTTCTTCTTTAGAAATGGACTGAAGAGACACGTAATGTGTCAAGAGGTTCATTTTGGGAAGACCAGTATTTCTTTTCATCCAATTGTGCCAGGGACATTGCTTGGTAAGAGACATGATTTCTGAGTCTCAAGTGTAGTAGAGTGTCGCCTGGATGTTTATTGTTGGAAAATAACAACCACAACAACAAAGCAACCCGGGAGCATTATCTGTTCTTTCAGAAAATAAGGCAGTAATAAACTATTGCTTAAATAGTAAATCCGAAAAGGCTTCCAGCCTGAAGAAAAGTTGAGGATTAAGGGGGAGGCGGCTGGAATCGCGCACGATGGTTTATTTTACTCCAGGAAATTCTCTATAGAGAGGACAAATTGATGCTTGATGCACACTAAACCTACCCTAATCCTTCTTAAGCAAGTTTATACACCCATAGTTTATTCTGTTTGGGGGTAATTTTTAGCACACTATAATTTATCAGACCATCTGTCAAGAATACATTTCCTTTGCGTCAGAGCCCACTCATTTTTTAACCTGTTGTTTATTCAGTGTGATTTTTCTTGAAGTTGTTCCTTTTCTCCCATTCTGGAGCTGAGTGGCTCCACGTCCGCACCAGAGTGGGTATCTTCAGGTTTTGCTTAATCCCTCCGCCCCCTAACTGTGATTATTATGAGGAAGCTTACTTGTCTAATTAGTGAGCACTCCTACAGCAGCAGGGGGCTCCAATGTCAGAGATGATGAGAACAGGACAGGACAGGACAGGGTTCAGGTCTGTTGTTCACAGGGTCGCTGATACGTACCGTACTCAAGGGCACCTGACAACAATAACCTTGGCAATTGTCTTCGAATTTAATTTTTTTACAAATATAAAATCAAGACCTCCCTCCTCGGGTTTCACACTCTGGCTACATACAAGTGCTGCAGACTGCTGGGACTTGGGATGGGAAACGAGCCCGGCACCTTTAAGGAAAACTCGCTGTAATTTTCCACGGCCTGGCGGGCCAGCCCGCGCAGCAGGGAAGGGCGCGGCGGACTGCGGCTGCGCAGTGCGGCACGCGCCTCCGGTTGCCTGGTTACCGTGCCCCCGCCCCGCTGCCCGGGGCCCATTTGTTTCCAAGCAGGTTTCTGCATCCTGTCTGTTGTTCCGCAGGAACAGAACCTACAGCAGTAGCTTTTAGCTTAAGAAAAGCGGAAGTTATAGAACTGGCTTTTAAAGCATTCAATGCCAATATTTGCTTACCACTTTAAATTTTACAGAAATCCTGTTAGGTTACCTAGATGAAAGAAAATTCAGAGCTGTGGACTTCAGAGATGTGAGCCTGGGAATGGTTGTAGTATTGGCAGGATTTTTTCCTTTAGAAGTTGCTATTATGTTGATTGTTTCTTTTGATAAGAATTACTGGTTTTCCCTGCTAAACTAGTTCTGGAGCAAGCTTTGTGAGATTTACAGTTGATTAAGATGACTGACATAATTATATCAAGGTCCATTTTTCTTGTACACACTAGTTTATCGCCTTGAGGCAATGATAGCTGTGATCCTATTTTGTCACCTTTTAATTTTTTTCTTCTTAAAAGGTTATTTTATAATCAGATCTTACCCTATGGTGCTATTATTACACTGTAAATTCCTTTGGGCTCAAACCCAAAACTCATTCATTGCTTTCCAGTTGGAACTGGCACATAGCTGACCATCCCTTGGGTTTTCAAGGATGTAAATCTCCAGGAAGGAAATTGCCCATTTTCCTCCCACTAAACCATTGGTAAATTCGAACTTCCAGACAGATGTGGCCTTTGGACTGGGCCACCAGCGGTCCCATTTTGGGGCTAGGAACTATGTTTTATTCATACATGCATCTTAGAAATGCAAATCCTCAATTGTAACAAATCCTCACTGCAATTAATGCTCAGTATACCAGAGCTTTTTAGTCTGTCAGGCACTGTGCTCCCCACCTTGAACGAATTCCTCTCCCTAAATCTTCACAAAAAACTTTACTAGGTATTTTTTAACAGAACCCATTTTAAAGATAGAGAAACTGAGGTACATGAAATTACACCACAACAACTGGTAGAACTAGTCTTCAAACTGGAGGAGGCTGGCGCTTATTCTAGGTTGCCATTGTGAAATATTGTAGAAAGGACACGTCTACTGAGGCACTGCAGGCAGGAGTGTCAAAGGCTTTTTCCTTGAAATATGTCCATCTTTGTGGTGAATCTGCTTTCAGATCCTGTCAGTTATCTGTGTGGTGTGAGGGCATTCAAACCCTTACCTCATTCTGAGTCCAAGCATGGAAACGTAAATAACCATGGTGGTAGCACACAAGTCCAGCTCAGGAGGGCTCCTTCAGTCACACTCTGCATGGATTCCTGTTGTCACTGGCTGGCCCAACGTTTTCTCACACATAAGAATGAGTCATATAGTAGGATGCCAAGGAGAGGTTATTACCAAATGCTGAAAATTAAATATTCTATTTTGATTCAAATTCTTACTTTCTGGTTTCTTTGAAATGAAATCTGACTTCTAGCAGACACTATTGAATAAAGTTGCATGCCAAAAAAGTTGTCCAAGAAAATGTGCTTAAAAATTGCAACAAGCCACAGACTTTAGTGTTCTTTTGAACCCACCCTTCATTCTGTAGTCTTCTCTCTGTATCACACAGCCTAAAGGTAACCTGATGAGGACACCTGAGGGGGCTTTGCATTCCTTGTTCCTGGGATCCTTTCTTAGCCTCTTTTTCTGCACACTAGAGTTTGTGTGCTGATCCCTCAGCCTGTGTCACCTGTCTCCGTCATTTCTGCTTGCATGGCAGAAGCTCAGCTCTATTCTTTATGGGAATTATTTCCTGTTCATTAACCTGCATCTAATTTGGTCTCTCCCTTGGGAGTCCAGATCACTTGGTAATTTCCCACATTACAACACATACAGATGTGTAGCCATACTTAACTTACTAGATCATAAACTTCTTAGAGCAGATATGATAGATAGATAGATAGATAGATAGATAGATAGATAGATAGATATAAAATTTTTTTGTATGTACCATCAAATCGGATCTGACTGGTACAGGAGGAGATTGTCCCTCCTTCTCCAGCAGAGCATCTGGTGGATTCAAACCACGCACCTCTGGGATTGCAGTGCAGCTTCTTGCCGCTAAGCCACCAGAGCTTGCCTATTTTTTTTTCTTTCTTTGATTACACATTTAGGTAAACTCAGGCACTCCTTCCTTCTGAAGGTCAAGGTCTTAAACACTGCCCTTTTGTTCCTTTAATTTTTTTTTTTTTTAATTTTGTGTGCGTGTACCGTCAAATCAGATCTGACTGGTACAGGAGGATATTGCGCCTCCTTCTCCAGCAGAGCATCTGGGGGATTCGAACCGTGTTCCTCTGGGATTGCAGTGCAGCTTCTTGCCACTAGGCCACCAGAGCTCCCCCCTTTAAATTTTTTTATGTTGGTTTGCATATAAAGTTTGTATACACTGTCTTTCATTCATGTGTGTTGTGTTTCACACATTCCTTCATTCACATTGTGTTTCATATGATCATTCCCATAGATTGTGTTTTATAAAATTAATCACTATTAAGCTGTGCCCTTATCACCCTGTCTTTTCAGGTCTTCACTAGATCTATCCTAATTCCTTCATCCCTTCCCTCCATCTGCCAAACCCCATGATTCCCCTGTCTCCCCACCATTAGTGCTTCTGTCCCCCTCATCTTTCCTCTTTGCATGTTTTGGAGTGGTTAGCTGATGACTTATGCAGGCCTAAAGTAGCCTATCAAACAATCCGTTGTTTTTAGTTTTTTTTATTTGAGGTCACATCTTGAAATCTGAGTAACTTACCTACAAACCAGATTCTTCAGCATCTCTTGAAAAATGCAGTATGACCCCCTGGGATTGAGTGCACTGGTAGGAGGTACCCAAAACAGAGCTGGCTGCTTTTTGGAATGAGATGTGAATCCTCTACTTCCTTTGCCTCTCCCTCCTGTTTCCTAAGAACAAATCTGTCTTGAAGGAAGGACACCATGCTGTTCCTTAAAGACAAGGACAGTGAGGCTGATAAAAAGAACAAGAAGGCCAAACCCTGTGCCCATTTTTCAATTGGATTATTCTCCTTGATCTTGTTGTGGTGCTCGAGTATTTTATAAATTCTAGATATAAGTCCCTTGTCTGACATGTCATTACCAAAAACTTTTTCCCAATCTGTG
>NW_006399791.1:18756229-18759505 GCF_000299155.1 Elephantulus edwardii
AAAAAAAAAAAAAGAAGGCCAAACCCACAGCCACCAAGTGGATTCTGACTCAGTGACCCTCTATCCAGGTCCTAAATCCTTGCAGAAGAAGATTGCTTATCTTTCTCCTGATAAACAATTTGTGGATTTGAACTGCCAACCTCTGTACATGGTCAATCTTTGGTAAAAAGATGTTGTTTGGAAATGAGGGGAAAGTAGAGGGTCAGTAAAAGAAAGGAAAACCTTCAATGAGATTGGTTGACACTGGAATGCAACAATGGCCTTGAGGAATTTAGAGACCATGAGGATAGGGTAAACTTTTCTTCCCTCTGTGGTTCATAGGATCTCTCTAGAAATCATACTCTTACAGCACTGGACAACAACAACAGTTCTCCACTGAGGTCGGTATGATGAGTCTTTCATACTGAGTCTTCACTGATGTTTTTCCTGGAATAAAATCTTTCTCAGTGCCAAAGACAGAACACAAGATGAAATAATTTTTTAAGAATAAAGAGGAGTTTCTTTGTGGAAATGAAGGTGCACCTCAGTGTTTATCAAGTACAAGAAACATGTCTGTCTTTGTTTTCATTAAACTCACCACTTCTGTCAATAATGTTTTTGGGGTGTGTGTGTGTGTGTGTGTGTGTGTGTGTGTGTACAGAGAGATATGTGTAACTTATTATTATTAGTTGTTATTATTATTATTTTTTATATAAAGAGGCCATTCTGATTCCCCCAAAAGTGCATGGTTTAGAGAAGCTAGGTACAATGAGGCTTATAAAAACAGAAGAACAAAAAATCCAAACCCACAGCCATCAAGTGGGTTCTGACTCCATTGGGCTTCTCAGGTGGTAAATATTTGCAGAAGATTTCTTATCTTCCTTGTTGATGGATTTGAACTGCCAACCTTTTAGTTAGCCACCCAAGTAAAAAACCACAGATCAGACACTGACTGACCTCCCCTCAATCCCTCATTTGCTTCCATAGTCAAGGTCTTTACCTCTGTGGCACCTAACTCAAAATTTGTTAGTGGAAAGATGGAAGGAAAAACAACTTTAACAAAAATAGTTACAATTCCAAACCTTCATAATTCAGCCACCTAACAGACAGCTAACCACGCTTTCAAGTTCACCCTGAAATATCTTCTAACTGACTGTATTCCAGCTGAGTGTGCACAGGATGCATTTCCTATAAGGACTGTCTTTTTTTACCTATAGCAGAAAAGTTGTTTGTTTTTATGTACCCTCATGGTGGAACCAACACATAGCTGACCCTTCAGCAGATTTTTTCAGAGGTTTTAAATCACACGGGTGGAGATTGTTTACCTTTCTCCCAAGGAACAGCTTGATGGATTCGAATTACCTGCCTTTGGGTTGGCAGCACATGTCCTTATCTCTTTAGGCGACCAGAGCTCCCTGCAGAAACTTGAGATAAGTTAATACATCTGTAAGTTCACATGTCTTTAAGGACTCCAAAGGCATAGAAGGCACGAATGTTCTAGTTTACTTCATCAAGGAGATTGGCATTTCAGAGGATTATCTACAGCACGTTATATATATGATAAGTGATGCACGCTGGGTAAAGCTGAGAACAATTTTGCAAAATTTACAAACAAGAGAAAATTGCTAGTCTTGTCACTACCAATGCTTAAATGAGTGTCTAAATAAATGCCACCTTTCTTCTCTAACCATCAGTGAGATAAATAGGTACAAATATACTTGCAAAGTAGAATATTGATGTTCTGCCTCACAATAAAGCAGCCAGCTAACAAAACCACCTTGGCTTGAGATTGCTTTTAATTTCAGAGATTTATTTAATAGTGCTTTTGTGTTAATCTAAAAATTTTTCATTCTTGTATTCTCACAGTTTAGATTTATATTATTTAACCAAAAATCCTCTCAGGAATTCTTTCTGCATACCTCGAGTGTTCCTTCCCCTTTCCTGAGATTTTTGAGACTAGAATAAAAATATGGAGTAGAGCCAAATGTTCTTTACTGCTCTACAGGTGCTGTAACATCATAAAAATCAAATAATATACTCCTTACTTGCTGGTTTTGATCTCCCAATATTTGATCTTTCCAAGTCTACAGTGAGAACTACTAGGGCAATAGTTTGAGGCCAGGGGTCAATTAAAAAACACAGTTTATTCTGACACATGCTGATGTTAAGATCCACCCATTTCCCTTTTAGTCAGCTTTAGCAAAGTAGACTCTAACCCATGAAATCCTCTGCAGACCAGGGTCGCACTCTGTCCCACAGCATTTCCAATGGCTGGGTTTTCAGGTAGAAATCACCAGTTGGTTCTCTGGGATAGAACTCAAATCTCTAACCTTTCAATTGGTAGTCTAACATAACTATTTGCACCACCCAGGGACACTGTGTGTCTATCTATATGAGTATATATTTCTAAGTATGGTGCCAATCCAGAGGGTTCCAATTTATCAGCTGTGCCATGAGAAAAAAATGGACCATCTCCTTCCATGAAATTTACAGTCTCTGAAAACCTGCTGGAGGGTCAACTATGAGTCAATTCCAACTCCAGGGTACAATAACAAAAACAACAGCAAATATATATATATATTCTTTCAAGTTTACCTTAAAACAACTCAAGGGAATAGAATAAGGATTGTCAAGAGGCAGAGCTGCCAAATTCTTCTAAAAGGAATGATAATTTTATGAGGTATTTTTTTAAAAAAACTGTCAGTGAAAGAATTTATACACTTGGAAAAAGAGCAATCTCTCTGTATACAAAATGCCTTCATGTTAAGAGTTCAGAAAAGCAGGATGAACTAAGACACCTAGAAAGGACTTGGGGGAAAAAGTAGACCCTCTCCCTAGACCTTTGCTTTGATAAAAACGTCAGTAAGGTTAAGGACAGCTGTACTGATAAGAAAGTGGAAATAAGACACCTTCACCTTGAGTCAACAGGTTTGGGATTTTTGTTTTCTAAGAACATAGAAATTGCCCAGAAATTTTAACTTTGATATCTTTTTTTTTAAGAGCCAAACCATACTGCACATAGTAGAGTTGTGTTGACTCAGCTTATTTCATGGCATAACTATTCAAATAGGTGATAAATATGCTTGATTGCATTAGTTGCATAATGCTTTTTGGTAAATAGATTTCTGTACATGATATTGTTGTAAGGTGCTGTCGAGTCGACTACGATTCACAGTGACCCTATGAACACTGTCCTCTCCTGTGTCATCTTCATATTCTCTTGCACATGTGAACCCAATGCTGCAGTCACTGTGTCAATCCACTTGGTTCAGAGTCTTCCTCCTCTTCTTTTTTTTT
>NW_006399791.1:18764805-18768426 GCF_000299155.1 Elephantulus edwardii
ACTTCACCTGATGGTATGCACAGGAATCAGATCGACTACATCTGTGGAAGGAATTTCTATATATTTATAAAATATTTACCTTTAAATGCCTAAAATGTCAGAAGAAAAGGATCAAATAAACAAGAGATCGAAATATGTCGTGGGGGGGGCGATACCCTGGAGAAATGCAGTCAAGGGTCTATATAGTTCTGGGTCTTAAGTTTGTCGGCTGAAATTTGCAAGACAAAGGATCCCATAGAGACAGAACAACTATCAACAAGTCTCAAAGGTCGGTGGGTGGAGCAGGGTATGTGGGAAAGGAAACTGTGGAAACAGGGAAGGAGCGCCTGCAGTAAAATTTGAGGCGAGAGATGATCTATATGCTGTTTTAGAAAAAGTGGTGTGAATGATCATCTGTGAGCCTCCCTGCAGATTTGTATGAAATGTAGCTATGGGAAAAGTCTCAATCCCAGCTATACAAGCCATGGGTTATACAACTAAAAATCTATTGTACACAGTCAGACTACAGGTTTACACAGACCAGAGATTTAAACTTCCGTTTATTTCTGTTTAAGGGGCTATCATACAAGGAGCCTGGTGTTAGGCCTCATTCTGTTTGTAAACACTTCCTTTAAATCCTTTGTCCCCACAGCAGACCGCGTCAAAAGCTGTAACCGCGTGTTCTGGGGGAGGAAAACACTCTCCAGATTGTCAGTTCTATATTCAGCTTTAGGAAACTGGTTATGTAGAAATAGAAAGAGAAACAATAAATTTCACTTTGCCTCGGTTATTGACACCAAGAAGCACTCTTCAGACCGCTCAGTGGGGAAACAATGAGTCCTTCATGCTGTCAGCCCAGGTGGTGCCTGAATTCCAGGCCTGCAGTCAGGCCTGGAGGTGCAGTGGGGTCTCGGTGCACCGAGCGCGCAGAGCACAGAGCCCCCCTATTCCCGGAGCAGCGGAGGCGGGGAGGCCTCGGTGCGCGGAGTCCGTAGAACCTGCAGAGCGCAGAGCGCCCCCCATTCCGGGACCGGTGAAGACGGGGGGACCACGCAGGTCTGGAGTGCGGCGGCGGAGCCCGCAGAACGCCCCCCATTCCCCGAGCGGTGGAGGCGGGGGAACCACGCAGGTCTGGAGTGCGGCGGCGGAGCCCTCAGAGCGCGCCCCATTCCCCAAGCGGTGGAGGCGGGGCGGCCCGGCAGGTCTGAGCCGCGAGCTCGACGCGCGGTAACCAAGGCCCTACCTCCGCAGTGCCAGTCCCCGGGGGCCTCCAAGCTGTTTGTCACCGTGTGATTGGCTCGGGAGAGGGTGGAGAAACGAAAATACTCTGCCCAGGATATATTTAGTTGAAGTACAGCTGGGGAAGTGCTTAAACAAGGGAGCTTTTGTCCTTATGCTTAAGTGTTGATTTCCCCCCCACACACCGCTTTTCTTCCTCCAGGATGAAAAATTTAAACCACTTACCAATCCTCTCCTTCCCCCTACCCCCCACCCCGGCATTATCATTGGGGGGGGGGTGGTAGGGGAGTATTTTTAATCTAAAAGTTTAGAGCTTTCTGGATTTGCTACAGAAGAAGAATCGAACAGCCTTCATGGCAGACTTGACTCAACGTTTGAAGCACAAACCTTTACTGGAAGACACTGAAGAATTCGCATAGTTTCCTAACGCATCTATAAAAGTTCGCAGGCTTCCAGTGAATTTCCTGTCGTTTTGAATTGAGTGTTAGGTTTTCCAATGGACTTACATGGACTAATATATGAGGTTTAAAACATAATTAAGTTTCATAAGCTGACAGAACTCCGTTTCACTTGAATTGATTCGCGTTTTCGAGTAATGAATGATTTACTTCTGCGCTGACGAGCACAGCTTCTTCGCTACACATTGCTGATGAGCCATGTAATGGCTCCTTTGCCCAAGCTCACAAATGGATGAGACCCGTCACCTCGTTACAAGGCTGCACAACCCACAGGCCAACGCGCTATTTCCGAGGAGGCACATTGTCTGCCTTTGAGAAATAGCACAGGAAGTCTTTCACATGGAAAAAAAAGCTCATTTGCAGTTACAAACCAGGGGTAGAAACTCCTGGCCTTGGGGATTTTGTTTGTTGATATTAGGAAATCAAGCTAACAGCCCCCTTTAAAAAAATCACTTACCAAATTTGATACATTTGGATGTCTACTAGGTTGACGATGTTATGCGACTATAACAAAAATGAAGATGTGTACCCTGTCTTGAAAGAGCTGATAATTTAGCGAGACTGCACCCCTTGTAAATATTTAAAGTCTGATACATGAGCCGAAGGTTAAACTCTTGTTTCTTCAGGAAGTCAGAGAAGCTACAAGGAAGTCAAAGAAGTGTGACTCTTGCCCCACTTCCCACTACTAGCCTTGAGCCAAAAAAAGACAGGTGCCCTGGGTCACATAGCTGATGCTGATGGGAAGACGTTCCAGGAGAAAAGGCAAAACATTATTGTTTGATGTCTGTGGTAACCTTACATTTGTAAAAGGATATAATGATATCTTTTTTGGCTGTTTGTTGTTTTCCTTATTAATAACAAAGGTAAAGTTTCTTGAAAGTTTTAATTTTTTTTTTTTTAAAGCATGAAGGTTGGAAATAAATGAGACCTTCCTGTTGTTGTAAGATGTCATGGATTTAAATACCACTTCTAGTGACCCTATGAACAGCCACCCTGAACCTTCACCTGTCCTGTGCCATCCTCATCGTTAATGACCCTAGAGCCTATTATTGCTGAGGTCACCATGTTAATCCATCTTGTTGGGAGTCCTCCCAACAATTAGAAAATTAGGAAGAGAATATTTTTAAAAGTTCATTTGTATTTTATGAGATTCTCCCCCAGTTTTTCTTTTTGATCTATTGAATTATTTCATATCTATTTATGAAGCAATGATATTATAAATAAAATATCTCAGAATAAGGATTTTTTAAAATTTGCATCTGGATGTTTCATTCAGCATCACATCTTCCATGTTGTTGTATATATACATCAATATTTGTCCCCTTTGCATGGATATACCACAATTTGTTGATCTGTTCTCTTGTTGATGAACTTTTGGGTTGTTTCCAGTTTGGACACATTATAAATAAAGCTGTTACGGGTATTTAGATATAAATCTTTGTGTAGATACTCCTCCATTTTTCTTGGGTAAATACCTAAGAGTGAAGTTCTTGAACCATATGATAATTGTGTGTTGTGTAGTAATTTTTAAAATATATTCCCAAATTCTTTGGCACTCTTCCTTTAAAAAGTTAGAATCTAATTTTCTCTCTACAAACTTACCGGATGATCGCTAATGTGTACTAGTACAATTGAAATAACAATGTGTGGATTTCTGGTGCCAAATAATATAAAGGATACAGCCTTCTTTTTAACTCTTTCTCTTCCTCAATCACTTTTGGCAGGTTTGTCTTGGAAATCCAAATCTAGTCTCCATGGTGTTAGAGAGTTCTAGATCACACAAATAAGCCATGTGTGGGTATTCCATACCTTAGCCCTAACAAGGACTGCAGCCAACACCCACATCAACCACAAGACACACAAGTTGGAGTAAACAAAATCAACCACTAGTCACAAGAGTTGGAGTTAACAAAACCTGTTTAGATGACTGACAGCCTTTCGAGTG
>NW_006399791.1:18768526-18769563 GCF_000299155.1 Elephantulus edwardii
GGGCTCCAGAAAAACTGGCGCAAAGACAGGCCATCCGTACAGTGTGCTGAGTTTCTAGCCCACAGCAACTGAGAGAAATGGTTTTTTTTAAAACTTGATATTTTAAGCTACAAAGTTTTGGGGCAATTTGTTCTATAGCAATAAGTAATAGAGTATAATTCTAAATTAGCTTTATAAGAAGTGCTAAATTGTTTTCCAAAGTCCTTTTACCATTCTGAACTCCTAGCAAATGTTCCACCCTCACTGACCCTAGATGTAACGACATTGCTCCACTTTTAGTGGCAGTAGTAGGATTAGTTGTTTCTCAATCCAGTATTCATTTTCACTGTCCTGGTGACATCATGTTTAGCTTTGAGCAAAATACTGCTTATCACTCATCTTAGAAACTCAGCTCATTTTCCAAGTTGGTAGTGGTTGTGGTGGTGTGTGCTGTCAAATCGAAACCCAAAGTGGGTTTTCTGAGGCAGGTAATTTCATGGGAGGAAATTAGCTATCCTTCTGCTGCAGAGCAGCTGGTGGATTCAAACTGTGTACCTTCGAGATTGCAGCACAGCTTATTGCCACTCACTAGGCCACCAGTGCTCCGATTTCCCATGGTATTTCATAAGTGAACTGAAACACCTAAGTGGTCCCTGCCCCTGGTATTAGAGAGCTCATAATTTGCATTTCCAATTGTTTTAAAGAATACTTGCTACTAAGGAAAATGGGACAGTGTTGCATAAAGGGTACAGAGCTTTTGCTAAGTATGATGAAAAAAATTTGCAATATCAGTAATTGAAGATGGAGCATGTTATTAATGACTCTGAGTTATACATGTAGAAATGGTTGAAATATTTTGGCACATATATCTCTGTAACAAAACATTAAAATACTAGTTTTTAAATGATTATACAAAATGAGTTTATATAACTAATAATTATACATATCATGATTTTTCAAGTTAGAAAAGTGAAGAACAAAATCTATGTGTCCACAGGGAAAGTTCCTAATTCCAATTTATCTATGTGTCCACAGGGAAAGTTCCTAATCCCAACTTA
>NW_006399791.1:18769663-18770847 GCF_000299155.1 Elephantulus edwardii
CTCTACCTTCCCAAATATGGTGTCCCTCTCCAAGGAATAGCCAAAAGTCTGTGAGATAAAACTTTATCATTTTTGCCCCCAAAGAGCATTCTGGCTGTATCTCTCCACAACGGGACTAATTCAGAGAACCACAAATTTACTTGTGCTTGTATTGTTTGGTGTTAGGTGCCATTAAGTCAACTATGACTCATAGCGAGCCTATGAACAACAGAACTGAACTTTCCCCTCTCCTATGCCATCCTAATCTGCTTAATCCCAGTGACTGTGTCAAACCATTCTGTCTAGGACCTTCTTCTCTTTTGCGGACCCTTTACCTTCCCAGCATGCTATTACTTGTTATATGTTAGAAATTGAAGCTTTGATTATTATAATTTCTGAAAGCATGCTGCAATAATTATACCCTGTCTACAAATAGGGAGAAAGACTTCATCTTTGTGGATTTTCATTAGCTTTTTACTTTTTGATACAAATATTTTGATATCTCACTTTATGTTAAGAATACCAGCAGAAGGAGATTCAGTTTACTAAATTATAGCATATGTATGAACATAAAGGGAAATAATTCTAGTTACTTTGATTTTTTTTTTCAGTTCAGAGCCCCATATATCACACAAAAACCACCCAAAGACCAGTCTCCTATTACCTGCAGAAATTGAAAGGTGACATTAACTGCTTGCTAACAATTTCAACTAAGTTATGTATCTACTGCTCTTTCCTTAAGTATCTTATTTAATCTTCACTGCTATTCTCTCTTTTTCCAAACCCTACTCAACACCAGACTGTCTTGGAATCTACTCAGAGCTAGTACTGAATTTGACAAGAAAATTCTGCTGTATGGTAACCTCCAGGTTTGAGTTAGAATTTAGATTCTCAGTCTATTATGGGACAATTTCTATCTATTTCCTTCATTTCTAGTTTTACATATTTCATTATTGTTGCAAAAATAGTTGTAAAAGACATTTTTATATGTACATTCAGTGACATCAATTATACCAATCATGTTGTACAATCATTATCCATTACCAGATTTTCCATCAACACAAACTCAAAGCATCCCAAACAGTGACTCCTGATTTCTTCTTCCCTGCTGCCCTTGGTAACCACAATTAATCTTGGACTCTACATCTTGGCCGATTTGAACTGTTATTTTATTTATATATATTATATATAATATTTATTATATA
>NW_006399791.1:18776622-18780316 GCF_000299155.1 Elephantulus edwardii
TGCGTCCTGTCTACCTGTCTTTTCAATCTATATGCAGAATAGGTCATTCGGGAGGCCAGGCTTTATGAAGAAGAATGTAGTATTAGGATTGGAGGAAGACTCATCAACAACTCATGTTATGCAGATCATACAACCTTGGTTGCTGAAACTGAGAAGGACCTGAAGTGCTTGCTGTAGAAGGTCAAAGTCTGTAGTCTTCAATATGAATTGAAGCTCAACATCAAGAAAACAGAATTCTTACCACTGGACCAATTGGCAGCACCATGATAGATGAAGAAGAGATTGAGGTTGTTAACAATTACAGCTTGCTTGGCTCTACAATCAATACACTTAACACCAGCAGTCAGGAAATCAAAAGACGAATTGCACAGGGAAAATCTGCTGTTAGGGATCTCTGCAGAGTACTGAGAAGCAATGATGTTACTCTAGAGACTAAGGTGCATATGATCCAGGCCATGGTCTTCACAATTACTAGCTATCTATCAGAGAGCTGGACAATGACTAAGGGTGACAAAAGAGGAATCAGTGCCTTTGTGTTGTGGTGCTGGAGAAGAGTCTTGAACATACCATGAACCACAAGAAAACAAATAAGAGAGGGTGAAACTAAGTTTCTCCTTGGAGGCTAGAATTTGAAGCTCCATCTCACATACTTTGGGTACATGGCTATGAGGGACCATTTCTAAGAGAAGGACATCATGCTTGGAAGGGACAGCGCAAGAGAGGAAGATCCCAGATCAGATGGTGCCTGGCTACCACTGCTGACCACAGTACAAGGTCCTAGATAGAATGGGCGATAAACGAGGAAAATTGTAAACATTGGCCAGGCTTACTGGCCCAGTGGGAACTGACTGAGCCCCTGAAATTATGAGCCTTATTCTCCTTTTGAACCTGCAAGAATACTCACCCTCTGGCTCAACTTTCAACCCAAGAATAAAGACGTGTATAAGAAAACAGTAACTCCAGGGAGTCACTGTTAGAACAGTCAACCACATCAGGTCAACAGGATATTTGCCCAAAGATAAAGGAGGCAGCAAAGGGCAGAATAAAAAGATTAATGGGGTCAAGAATGACAAAGGAGGAATGGGAAGAATTTGGTTATATTGTGAGGATTGTATTTAACAGAAAACAATGTGTACGAATGTTCGAATAGAAAATTCAAGCTTGAGCACAGTGGAGATTGTGAGGATGGCAGGGATCGTCCAAGGTTTCAGTCTGTTGTATGTACAGCTGCTATGAATCAGAACTGACATTGGAAGGAACCTTGATGAAGTAGTACATTGCATGTCGGAGTGCTATTGAAAGGTTGACGGTTCAAATCCACCAGCTGCTCCCCAGGAAAAGGATGAGGAAGTTTCCTCCCATAATGATTTATTGCCTCAGATACCAGTTGGCGGGTCATAATTGCTATGAGTCATAGTTGCTATGAAGCAGAATTGACTCAAGGGTAAATGGCGTTTTATAAGGCACTGATGCATCAGGGGGAGATTTCTCACCTGAGAGGGAGACCCAAGTTTGATTCCTGGTGCGTCATGCATAACAATCACGCATCTATCAGTGGAGGCTTGTTTCTTGATAATGAACTGATTACAGCTATTTCCAAATTGAGACAGCTAGGAAGAAAGACCTAGCAATCAACTTTTGTAAAAGTGCAAAAAAACCAAAACCCCATAACAAACAAAAACGATGGAAACTCTATGAACCACAACAATCCAATCCATAACTCATTGTGAGGATGGCACAGGAACAGGCAGCATCTTGTTCTTTTGCGCACTGGGTTATCATCAGGCAAGATGACCTTTGGCTGCTGGGACAAGAAAGAAGGTGTTTCAGGGACTGGCACAAGGATGGAAAAAAGAAACATTTTCACTACATACAAAAGGCTTTTAAAAAAACTTTTATTGTGTGTTTTTATTTAAAAATATAGAAGTAAAATTGCATGTTTAATGCAGTAGCATCAGAATTGTAGTATTCAGGCTGCCTAAACTTCTTTTTCTATCTCAAGTAATTAAAAAGTGTGCCTTGAGATTTGGTTGTTGCTGGGCTCTATGAGTAGAAATGTGGCATCAGAATTGGAGGTAGACTCATCAACAATCTGTGTTATGCAGATAACGCAACCCTGCTTGCTGAAACTGGGGAGGACCTGAAGCACTTGCTGCAGAAGGTCAAGGACTGCAGCCTTCAATATGGATTGAAGAAAACAAAGATTCTCACCACTGGGCCAACTGGCAGCATCATGATGGATGGTCAAGAGATTGAGACTGTAAACAGCTTTAGTTTGCTTGGCTACAACCAACACTCTTGGCACCAGCTGCCAGGAAATTAAAAGACGCATTGTGCTGGGAAAGTCCGCTGTCAGAGACCTCTCCAGAGGACTGAAAAGCAATGATGTCAGTCTGGATACTAAGGTGCACCTGATCCAAGACATGGTCTTTACAATCACTTGCTATGCATCAGAGAGCTGGACAATGACCAAGGAGGATAGAAGGAGAATTGATGCCTTTGAGCTGTGGTGTTGGAGAACAGTATTGAATATATATCATAGACTGCTAAGAGAACGAACAGGTTCATCTTGAGGAGGGTGAGACCAGGCTGCTCCTTGGAGGCAAGGATTCTGAAGGGCCATCTGACATACTTTGAGCATGTTGCAAGGAGAGACCAGACCTTGGAGAGGGACTTCATGCTTGCGAGGGAGGAGGGACAGTACAGGAGAAGACCCTCAATGAGATGGATTGATTCAGTGACTGGGGTAATGGGATGTCAGAGACAATAAGATTGGCACAGGACAGAGCAGAGTTTAGGGCTGTTGTACATAGGGTCGCTATGAGTCACAGGTGACTAGATGGCACATAACAACAACAACAACAACAACAACAACAACATAAGCTGTTGTGTTGGAACTGACTTAGAGCTAACCCTCCAGAGAGTTTTCAGAGGCTGTAAAAAACATCACTCATCAATCAGTGGAGTCTTGTTTGTAGCTTGATGTTGAAACAATTACAGCAATTTCCAGATTAAGATGACTAGGAAGAAAGGAGAGGAGATTACTCGTTTTTTCGCCTGCACAGATGCTGATGGATTCAAACTATTCCCTTTGGGTTAGCAGCACAATGTTAGTTAGCACCTTCAAGGCCACCAGAGTTCCCTACTTGATATAATGTAGACTTGGAGACAAGTTTATATCACCTCTTGAACTCTGAAGCAAAACTGCTTGAGTTTACTACTTTTGTGCCTTTGGGAAAGTCTCTTACATCTCTGTGACCCTACTTACATCTTTTTTAAAAAAGCACACCAGTGCATTGCTGCAGTCACTGTCAGTCCACCCTGTTGAGGGTGTTCCTCTCCTTCACTGACCTTGCACTTTCCCAAGCCTGATGCTCCTTCCTAAGGATTGGCCTCACCTGGCCAATAGCCTATCAAAACACTCATTGCTGTTGAGCTGAAGTGACTCAAAACCTCCTGTGGGGTTTTGGAGGCTGTGAACCGCACAGGAGGAGATTGCCCATCTTTCTCCTGCAGAGCTGCTCATGGATTCTAATAAATAAGGTGCCTGTTATAGATTGCAGAAAAAGCCCTTAAGGGCTATACCACCAAGGTGTGTATTGTTGTGCACCATTGAGTCAGAACTGAATTATAGCTGACCCTCCAGCAGATTTTCAGAGGCAGCAAATCATGCCAGAAGAGATTGCCCATCTTT
>NW_006399791.1:18780846-18786384 GCF_000299155.1 Elephantulus edwardii
CACCACATGGTAGTACAATTTTCAGAGTCTGCTGACATCCATTTTGGCCTTTTCTCCCCCCACCCACACCTCTGTAATGACCTTTTGCTTTCTACATGGATGGTATCCTTGGTGTCATCTCACAGCTCATCTGCTCTTCAAACCAGTGTTCAATACGTAAAATCTATCATTGAGATAGTTTTTATACTCAGACAAGATAGATTCAAGATTATATTTGAGTTCTTGTAGACTTGTTTTCATTTTGTTCAATTTCAATTTGAACTTGCACATGAGGAATTAATGATCTGCTCCACAGTTCCTGGCCTTGTTTTGACTGTTGATATTGAGCTTCTCTATCAATTCTTTGTACAGATGCCATCAATCTGATTCCTGTGTAGTCCATCAGATGAAATTTATGTACATAATTGCCATTTATATTTTTTCTAAAAAGTGTTTGCAATGCATAGATTATTGATTGTACAAAATTCAATCATTTAATCTCCAGCCTCATATCTGTCACCAAGTCTGTATTTTCCGTCTACTAATTAGTCCTTCTTTGTTTCTTACTTCTGAATTTCAGTCACCAATTATTATTACTGTATCTTGATTGCATATTCAATCAATTTCAGGGTGCAAAAGTTGGTAGAAGTTCTCAAATTCTCCATCTCGATTTTGTGCATATATTTGAATAAAAATTGTATTTCCAGGACTTCCTTTTATGAATATGGACTGTGTCCTATCCCTCACAGCATTGCACAGAACAGATCTTGAAATGTTCTTTTTGACTATGAATACAATATCATTCTTCCTCAATTTACCATTCCCAATATATAGATCATATGATTGTTTGATTTAAAGTGGCCAGTACTAGTTCAACTCAGTTCATTAATGCCTATGATATTGATCTTTGTATATTCTATATCATATTTTACAATTCACTATTTTTCTAGATTCATACATTGTATATTTCATATTGTGATTATTTTTGTTTTTATATAATCATTCATATATATATTATTCTTCATAATATTAATTACAATAGATCAATGCCTTTAATCATCACAACTCATTAAATCTTTATTGTATCTTGTCTATTCCTTCACCCCATTCATCTGTCCACTAACCTGTGGTGCTGTAGTATTTCCCCATCCTCCCCATTTCCTTTCTTTTCTTTCCCTTCTCCCCTACATCTGAACAGTTACACATATTCTGCTCCCAGTTCTGAATTGCAATATTCGTATTGTCTTCTTATCCACCATGTTCTAGATATTAATGAAAGTTTGCAGCTGTTTCTTCTCATATTTTATTGTCTTTGAGTCTACTTCCAGTACTACATCTAACAATATTCCTCTATTATTAAAGTCCTGTCATTTTGGAAGTGGAGGGTAAATCCTGTTTCTTTGTCTTAGATCAGAAGCTCTACTAAAACCTGACCCTACTGATATTTGAAATACTGGTGGATAACTTCCAGCATCACAGTAATGTGTAAGTCATCCCAGTACAGCAAACTAACAGACAGTGCTGGACTCATAAGACAAGAAACAAGCAACCATTTAAAATACAACACACACCAAAGGACACACTGACAAAGGAGATTAATCAGAACTGGCTTTGACAAGCACTGTGGCAATTGGACAATTAAAACAGACTTTCAAGGGGGGAAAAAAGAGGAATGAACTGGGGAGGAGGGTAGAGAAAATAGTGCAACAATGAATGAATGGAAACCCAAAATCTCTGTAAATGTTCATTAAAATTAATAAAGTTTAATTTAAAAAATTAAAAAACACACACACACACACACACACACACACATACACATACACACAAATAAGAACCTCTTTGTAGAAGAAAGATGGGCGATCTGTACCTGTAAGAGCAAACCCTAAAAAGAGCAAGCATACAAACATAAAACACACACATGTTATAGGAAAGATGTGTCAAGGGCGGAATTCTCACACTGGGGCAGAGTTTCTCCTAGTCTCAGAAGAGCCTACACTAGTTGAGCTGAGTGTAAATTTGCCTATAGTCAAAGAATATAGCAGTAGATTACAAATTGCTCAGATTGAAAACAAGCCCTACTTCTCCTGTGTGCTCCAGCTTGGCAATGGGCGCCTTCTCCAGTGTGCCAAGGGCAATCTACACCCAGCGCTGTCCAGACGACACAGCTGGAGTCACTTTGCCCTCCCTCTGATACGGCCTTAGAACAGGCAGATAGCAAAGATGTTCTTTGCCAGCCCAGACAATGTGCTGTACTTGCCCAGACAAGTAACAATCCTATGAGTTTACCTCTCATGGAATGCAGAAGATAAGTAGAATAAGGTAACAGGGACATCATATATCTAAAAGTATTTTGGAATTGTCTAACTTTTCTGTATACATGCAAAGGGTTTTTTGTTTTGGGGTGGGTTTTTTTTTTCTTGGTGTTTCTTCATCATACATAGCAAAGAGTGAAGGAAAATGGGGACTACTAGCATAGAGCTAATGAACCACGCTGATTTCAGCCTCCACAGCCCCGAGGACACAGAATAAGGGATATCTGCCATGTTGGAAATTCATAGAAACGGAAATTCATAGAAAATGAAATTCAAATGAAAATTCATAGAAAGTGAAAATGAAATTCAAAACAAAAATTAATAGAAAAGACAGAGTCTGATGGTCTGATACAAACGGGTGTATGGCCCTTAATCACCCCTCAAGCCTTCAACTGAACCTACCTGTAAGTCTCACGTCTCAGTCCAACGACAGAGAAACCCATAGGTGCCCTTTAGAACCTCATGCCTTGCATGATCAAAAGGGCTGCATCCCCCAGAGAGAAAGACAGAAAGACAGGAAGGGCAAGGAAAAAAAGGACAGAGGAACCTTGTGAGCACAGGTAGGAAGCGGCATGAGTGCTATTACATTCTTAGGAACCACAAGAATTTTGTTTATTTAAAGAAATCAATCCACAAATTTGCTTTGTGTTGTTTGTTCCCCCTCTTCCTCCTCCTGTTTCTAGTACTCACTGCTCTTGAGTGAGAACCAGCTCACATCTGACCCTCCCTTAGATTTGTGGGGGCTGTGGCCTTGTGGCAAGAAGCTGTGCTGTAATCCTAAAGGTACACAGTTCAAGACCGCCAGCTGCCCCACAGAAGAAGGATGGGTCATCTCCTCCCATGCAATTCACTGCCTCTGAAAACCCGAGGTTGCTCGTCTTTCTCCAGTGAAGTAGAATCACCAGCGAGGGGCCACCTGAGCTTCCAGTGGCGTCCTTTTCAGAATGTAAAATCAAGGGTTGAGGTCTAGGAAAGAGACATACTAAGTAAGATAGTGAAAGAAATAAAGGACTTGAAGCCAGTTTTGTTGTTGCTGTATTGGTGTACCATTGAATCATAACTGACCTACAGCTGACCCCTCCAGCAGGTTTTCAGAGGCAGTAAATCGAACAGGAGATTGTCCATCTTCCTCCCACAGAGCAATTGGTAGATTCAAACTGCATACCTCTGTGATGGCAGTGCAACTCCTTACCACTAAGCCACCGGGGCTCCATTGAAGGCAGGAGATGAGGGGTTTTAATTGGCGTTAGAAGAGTTACTGACCCACCTATCCTATTGAGCAGTTCTATTTTACTATGTGTTAGAATCAACGCCACGGCAACTAGTAACAATAGTGGTGAAATTGAATTCCAGGGGAGTCCCTGACAGCGATTCCCTGAAGTGAGATGACACAGCTGTCTCACAGACCAAGTAAAGAATGCTAATAACATTGTAGGATTGGAGAGGCTTTGTAATGATGCCAGGCACCTGGGAGAACTTAAGACTATATTACTATTCCTGTGAAAAATAGCTCAGGGCTACATCAGGCAATGTCCTAAGCAACTTCTAAAAAGTAATTCAGGAACATCTGCCTTCACACAACGTTTCACTTTAAGCCAATTCTCAGTGATATGAGCTATCTTGAGAGAAACACTCAAAGCAGCAAATGTGCCCAGTGTTTGCACACCACTTCTGTGGCTGCTTGTAAGTACTCCTGTTGTGCTTGCAACCACTACCATTCCTCCTTGTTTTCTTTACTTATTCTCTCTCTCTCCCTCTCCCTCACTCCTTTCCTTCCTTTCCTTCTTTCTTTCTGCTTTAAAATACCAACAAGCCCCTACAGGCTCAGTTTTGTATCGCTGAAAATGATAACTCTTTTCAGCTTTTCAGGTACAGAATATATTAGCTCCATTTTCTGAAAAACTGCCCAAATCTTTAATGCTGTCATTACGACCAGCTGTAACTGCCATTCCTATCTGTTAATAAAGAACTTAAAAGCTGGAAGATGGCACTGAAAATGAAGAAAGAAGCCCCTGCCCCTCCCAAAACTGAAGCCAAAGCAAAGGCCTTAAAGGCTAAGGCAGTCCTGAAGGGCATCCACAGCCACAAAACAAAGATCCCTCATGTCACCTACCTTCTGGTGGCCTTAAGACACTGAGACTCCAAAGGCAGCCCAAAGACCCCCGGAAGAGCACCGCCAGGAGGAAAAAGCTTGAGCACTATGCTATCATCACGTTTCCCCTGACCACTGAGCCAGCCATGAAAAGGATAGAAGATAACAACACACCTGTATTCATTGTGTATGTCAAGGCCAACAAGCACCAAATCAAACAAGCTGTGAGGAAGCTCTGTGACACTGATGTGGCCAAGGCCAACACCTTGATCAGGCCTGATGGAGAGAAGAAGGCCTATGTTTGAGTTACTCCTGACTATGATGCTTTGGATGTTGCCAACAAAATTGGGATCATCTAATCCTAAGTACAAATTTTTATCACACACAAAAAAAGGGAAATTAAAAGCTTTTCTGTGCTCTTCATTATCTCTCCCAAAGGTGAAATTTAACTTAATGCTACAGCAATAATTTTACGAGTCACAACCACACACTCGTTTCCCCTTACACATTTGTATTGACTGACCAAGCCATTGCTAACAGATGTCCTCTCGCTGGCTGTTGATATTTTTGTATTGACGGTAAAGAGGGGAGGAATTGTTTTGACCACAGAACGCAAGAGTTCTAGTCTGGCTCTGTGCCTTAATAACTGTGTTGCCTTGAGCTTCCTTCATCCTGTAAAATTGAGATTAAAAAACACCTCTTTGCAGCTGTGGAAAAGAGGAAGATGATTTCTACAAATGTAAGCCCTTGTATTTCCCTTTCCCCTCCTCTCATTCTTCATTCTCATTGAAATGATTATTTATTCTTTTTTCATTTGTGCTCTCTCTCCTCTTTTCTTTACTCCTCTTCACTTTCCTTCTTTTTACCAACTTTTGACTGCAGAGGCCAAGGTAAACATTACAAACCCTTCTCTCAAATGCCAGGGCATTCTCAGAAGATTTTACTGGGATGTTTTCCTAATGACCAGCCACAGACTGGTGGCTGGGGAAGAGATCATCAGTTACTCACGTGCAAGTTCAATCTAAAGTTGAAGAAAATAAAAACAAGTCCGCAGAAACCAACGTGCATCACCAAAGAAGATATTCAGATGATGAACAAACACATGAAGAGCTGTTCAAAATCCCTAGCTCTAAGAGAGATGCAAATCAAAACAAC
>NW_006399791.1:18786484-18789502 GCF_000299155.1 Elephantulus edwardii
GAAGACACAAATTTGACTAACAAGTTATAAGTACATGAGTCCAAAAATTATGGAAAAGTAAAAGAAAAGATTCTTTCATTGTTCTTCTGTTTTCTGTGATGTATGCGAGTTACATTTGGTTTAGCAGAGCAGCACCAGAGTTTGCCAGCAGAGTTTATTTTGCTTGGTAAAGTTAAGAGAAGTAAGAATGGTATACAGTGGGTCCAACAGACTTGGAAATTCTGAAAGTATAGGAATGGATCTTGTTTGCAAAGTGGGGCTTTGTCTGGCTGTCTTATTGATGAAATTCCATGATTTTACCTCCCATTTTTTTCTTGTCGTGGATTCCTAGCTCCATACCATTATGAGCAGAGATGGTCCTTTGTAGGACTTCAAGCTTTTCAGTTTTGTTGAGAGCTGTTTTGTGTCCTAACACATGTCCTGGACAATGATCTGTGATGGAGGTCGTGACAGTGGCAGAGGACAGGGCAAGAAGGTTTCAGTCTGTTGGTCATAGAGTTGTTTTAAGTAGTAGTTGACTCCATGGCACCTAACAACAACATTGCAAACGGCATTATTTTCCTTTTTTCAGAGTTCTCTTTGTTACTATAAATAGGTCTGACTGATTTTTGCAAGTTGATCTTGTACCCTGCCACTTTACCAACCTGTTCAATCCAGTCATAATCTTGCTAAGTTTGAAACTTTCTGTAAATAGGATTCTAACGTCTGCTGGTAGAGATAGCTTTACATCCTCTTTACCACCATGGGTGCCTTTTATGACTTATTTTTGCCCTTGCTTTATTGCTCTGGCTAGGCCATTCCATACCAGCTGCACTGTGGTAATCTAGTTAGATGTTGTGTATAACTCATGAATGAGTGGAAGCCCAAAATCTCTGTAAATGTTTATGAAAATTAATAAAATATAATTATAGAAAAAAAAATCTAGGTTATCAAGACAGGAAAAAAAAAAGATGTTGTGTATAACTCCTGATATATTTAAGTCCCCACTGTTGTTTTGGAATTTATTTCTCCTTTCATGTTGTTATTATCGTGTGCCATCAAGTTGGAATCGACCCATAGCTGACCCTCCAGCAGGTTTTCGGAGGCAGTAAAACGCAGGGGAGGAGATGGACCGTCATCCTCCCTCAGGGCAGCAACGTGCCTTTGGGATTGCAGTGCAGCTTCTTACCACTAACAAAGTTCCCTTCTCCTTTCATATTAGTACGTATTTCATGTGTTTTAAAGTATTGCTGTTCCCAATACCAAAAAATGTTGCTAAGTTGATTCTAGCTCACAGTGACCCTGTAGAGCAGAGTCGAACTTCCCCAGCAGCAGACTGCCATCTCTTCCTCCCACAGAGCAGCTTGTTGTTGCTGTTGTTATTGCCATTGAGGCACCTGCAACTCGTACAACAGCTCTGAAGCCTATTCTGTCCTGAGCCAATCTCACCTACCTCCATTGCCCCAGTTACTGTATCAATCTATCTCATCAGTGTGTTCCTTTCCTGTGCTGTCCATTCACCTTTCCAAGTATGATCTCCTTCTCCAAGGACAGGTCCCTCCTGGCCACATGCCCAAAGTATGTTAGACAGAGCTTCAAAATCCTAGACTCCAAGGAGAAAGCTGGTTTCACCATCTTCAAGACAGACCTATTTGTTTTATTGGCCATCCGTGGTGTGTTCAAGACTCTTGTCCAGCACCACAACTCAAAAGCATCTTCTTCTTCTGTCATCCTTAGTCATTATCCATCTTGCTGATGCATAGCAAGTAGTTGTGAAGACCATGGCCTGGATCATGTGCACCTTAGTCTCTAGACTGACATCATTGCTCCTCAGTACTCTGGAGAGGTCCCTGACAGCACAATTTGCCAGTGCAATTCATCTTTTTTATTTCCTGACTGCTAGTGCCAAGAGTGTAGAGTGGGGAACCAAGCAAGCAGAAATTGTTAACAACCTCAATCTCTTCTCCATCTATTATGGTGTTGCCAGTTGGCCAAGTGGTGAGAATCTTTGTCTTCTTGGTGTTGAGCTTCAATGCATATTGAAGATCTTGACCCTCTGCAGCAAGTGCTTCAGGTCCTCCTCAGTTTCAGCAAGCAGGATTGTGTACTCTATCTAACATGGGTTGTTGATGAGTCTTCCTCCAGTCCTGATGCTATAACCCTTCTCATAAAGACCAGCCTCCCGAATGATCTGTTCCGCATATAGATAAGAGGTATGGAGAGAGGACACATCCCTGACGCACACCATTCCTGATTTTGACAGAGTAGCTAGTGGGTTCAAATCATCGACCATTTGGTTATCAGCTGAGTGTTTTAACAATTGAACCATCTTCGTTCTTGCATTGTTGTTAGAGGCATATATACTTATATTTGCTATGTCTTCTTGCTGGTTTGCTTTAAGTCCTCTTCACATTCTGCGAGCAAAGTTGTGTCAGCTGCATAACACTTATTGAGGATGAGCCTTCTGCCAATCCTGATACCACATTCTTCATATAATCCAGCTTCTCAAATGATTTGCTCAGCTTATAGAGTGAATAGAGCTGGAGAAACGATACTACCCTGACCCACACCTTTCCTGGCTTCAAACTAGAGTTCCCTCATTTTCTTCAGACAGCAACTCCTTAGTTTGTGTCTAGGTTTTGCATGAGCGCTAGTAAGTGTTCCAGGATTTTAATTCTTTTCAGTGTTAGCCAGACTTTGTCATGATTCACTTAATCAAATGCCTTTGCATCGTCATCAAAGCACATGTAAACACCTTTCCGGTATTCTCTGCTTTCTGCCAAGACCCATTTGCTATCAGAAATTATATCCATCATTCCATGACCTCTTCTGAATCCAGCTTGAATTTATGGCAGTTCTCTATCAGTGCACTGTTCTAGTAATTTTTAAATAGTATTTTGCAAGATTTTACTTGTGTGAAGTTGTTGAAGCACGTGAATTAGCATCCCATTGATTCTCGGGACTATTTTTTCCTCCTGTGCCTTCAGTGCATGTTGAACTTCCTTAATTAACATTGATTCCTGACCATAAGCTGTTGTT
>NW_006399791.1:18789753-18791530 GCF_000299155.1 Elephantulus edwardii
CCCAAGCAGATATATGCACCCCCATGTTTATTGCTGATTTATTCACAATAGCAAAGAGTTGGAAACAATCGAAGTGCCCATTAACAAATGAGTGGATAGAGAAGCTATGGAATACTATGCAGGATTGGAAAAACAGGAACTCATGAAATATTATTTAAAATGGGTGACCCTGAAGGACATTATGCTAGGTGAAATATCTCAGTCACAATAGGACAAATACTGCATAGTGCCACTGTTATAAAATAGGACTGACATTGAAGTGGTGGTGGGGAAATAAGAAAAGAAGGGATAAATAATGAACACAACATTGAAACAGATGAGTGAAAGAACTGCTTTAAAGGACTATATCATTAGGTTTTATTTGCATGACAACAGTCTAGAATAAGAGCTGCATAGTAAAGTGAACTGGGAGGTGGAAGGAAATTGTATAACAATGAAAGATTTTTTTTTCTTTTCAAAGAGAAAAGTGAACTGTGGGAGAGGGCTGGGTAGGGAGGAAAATGTACAGCAATGAATGAATGGAAATCCATCTTCTCTATAAACTTTCATTAAAATCTCAATAAAAAACATGAAAAAAAAAAGAACCAATGTATGACCTCAAGTCAAACCTGAATTTAAAAGCCTTCTCAAGAACAGATTTTAGGCACTGAACACTAATGATAGAAGAACAACTGATCTGTGAAATGACATAAAGAATATAATCCAGAAAGAAAGCAAAAGGTTATTACAAAGACAAGGAGAAAGAAAAGACAAAAATGAGTGTCAGAAAAGACTCTGAAAATTGTGCTTGAGTGCAGAGAGGCCAAGAAAAGGGAAGAAATGCTGCAATTCAAGAGCTGAGCAAGAGAGTTCAAAAGGCAGATTGAGAAGATAAAGTGTTACAACAAAATGTATAAAGACCTGGAGTTAGAAAATCAAAAGGGAAAAATTCACTTGACATTTCTCAAGCTGAAAGACTTGATAAACAAATTCAGGGCTTGAGTTGCAATGCTGAAGGATTCTGTGGGTAAAATCTTGAATGAAACGGGAAACATTAAAAGAATATGGAAGGAATACACACAACCACTGTACCAAAAATAATTAATCAGCACTGAACCATTTCAGGAAGTAGCATAAGATCAAGAATCAATGGTAAATTTAAAAAGAGAAAAGAACCCATGGTAATGAAGAAAGACGTTTAAGCTGCATTGAATGCATTGGCAAAAAAGAAGGCCCCAGGAATTGATGGAATACCAATTGACATGCCTCAACAATGAGATGCAGCTCTGGATATGCTCACTAGAATATGCCAAGAAATTTGGAAGACCTGGCCACGTGACTGGAATATTTGTTTCCAATTAAAAAAAAGATGATCTAACAGAACGTGGAAATAACTGAACAACATCATTAATATCATATGTCAGTAAACTCTTGCTGAAGATATTGGAAAAAATGGCTAGAACAGTACATTTTTATAAGGAACTGCCAGAAATGCTAGACAGATTCGGAAAGTGCTATACCATGAGGAATTATTACTGCTGTTGTCAGATATACCTTGACTGAAAGTGCCAAGAAAAACAGAAATATGTTTATCAGTGCTTTATTGACTATTCAAATATTTGAATCTGTGGATCATAACAAATTAGGGATAACATTGAGAAGAATGGGAATATCAGAACATTTAATTGTGCTTATTTAAAACCTAGACATCAATGGGTAGAGAAGCTGTGGTATATTCGCACAATGGAATACTATGCTGCATTGAAAAACAAGGAACTCATGCAATATTATTCAAAAT
>NW_006399791.1:18791851-18798951 GCF_000299155.1 Elephantulus edwardii
GTGTACCAATGAGGGAGTTTTTCTTTTGCTTTTCAAGGAGAGGAGCAAAGGGGTGGGGGAGGGGGGAGGGGTTTGTGCGGGGAGAAGGGTGCAACACTGAATGAATGAATGGAATTCCAAAATCTCTGTAGATGTTCATTGAAATGAAAAATAAACAACCTAAATTATAAAAAACAAAACAAAACAAAAAAAACACCCAAAAACCTAGACATCGACCAAGAAGCTGTTCTCTGAATAAAACAAAAGAACATTGCATTGTTTAAAATCAGGAAAGGTGTAAGAAGGAGAACGTATCAGGATTGGAGAGAGGCTCATCAACCTCTTTCATTATGCAGATGACACAACCTTGCTTGCAGAAAGTGGAGAGGACTTGAAATATTTGTTGCAAAATATCAGAATATAGCCATCAATACAGCTTTCTCAACATCAAGTAAACAAAAATCCTCATTAAAGAATCAACAAGTAACATACGAAAGAGGGAGAAAAGAAATTGGCAATGATTTAATTTTGCTTGGATCCAAAATCAACGTCCTTGATGCTAACAATCAAAAAATCAAAAGAAGTATTAAACTTGGAACATTTGCTTCCAAGGACCTCTCCAGAGTGCTAAAGAGCAAAGATATAAGTTGAAAGTAAAAAAGAAGGTATGCATGAGTTAAGACATAATTTTTGGTGGATGTAAATAGCAACAATAGATTCATTAGAAAGTTACATCCCCAAAGGGACAGAAACTCCTTGAAAGGAGCTAAAGAGAAAATGCTCCTTGTTTGTGAGGTGAATCTCTATTTATGGCTCATTCTCTGGGCAGACCTTGGGACTTGAGCCTAAGCCAATGAGATGATGCCACAGAGGGTCCAAAGTTTAGTGGACAGATCTTCTTTTGACCCCTGTTCTCTGATATTATTTAGGCCCCAAATGCCCCCTTCTTCTGACATCACTCATGCACCCAAAGTACTATTTCTATGTATGTCAATATCAGCTTCTTGGCTCTGATTTAACTTTTGTCTCTCCCATATTATTGGTTCTAGAAGGAGAAGAGATTGATACTGTCAACAACTTCTACTTGTTTGATCCTACAATCAACACTCTTGACACCAGCACTCAGGAAATCAAAAGACTAATTGCATTGGGAAAGTCTGCTGTCAGGGATCTCCCTAGAGGACTGAAGAGCAACACTGTCAGTCTGGAGACCAAGGTGCCCCTGATACAGGCCATGGTCTTCACAATTACTTGTTAGGCGTCAGAGAGCTGGACAATGACTAAGGATTATAGAAGAAAAATCGATGCTGTTGGGTCGTGGTGCTGGAGAAGAGTCTTGAACATACCATGGACTCCCAGGAGAACAAACAGGTTTGCCCAGGAGAGGGTGAGACCAAGCTACTCCCTGGAAGCAAGGATTTTGACGTTCCATCACACATACTTTAGGCACGTGGCCAGGAGGCACTAGTCCTTGGAGAAGAATATTATGCTTGGAAGGGTGGAGGGACAGCACAGGAGAGGAAGACCCAGAATAAGTGGATTGATTCAGTGACTGAAAATGTGGGATTGCGTCTGTCGGAGATGATGAGACTGACTCAGGATAGGGTAGGGTTCAGAGCTGTTGTACCTAGTGTCGTTATGAGTCACAGGTGACTTGACAGCACATAATAACAACAACAATCCTAACATTCCCCCGTGGAGAGATCAAGCCCCTAAAATCTTTCAGGGTTTCAGACGATGACCATTCTAGCTGCTTCATGCTGGCATAGGGTACTTACTGTCTTGCCTACAGGGGCTTCCAATCTCTCCATGATCCTTCTTCACTGGGTTCTTAAATGCTGTGGCTACTACGTCAAGGAGGTCAATAGGCAGCGGGTTAAGAAGCAGGGTTGCACAAGCTGGTATCTTTGTAGAGAAATCTGCTTAAGGTGGAACACAGGGAGTCAAGACTGTGATATTTATGAATCCCTTCTTTTTTTTTTTTTAATGAGGAGGTTGGTCAGCCAGGGCTGGGGCTGTTTTGGTTTTTTGTTTGTGTTTGTTTTTATCTCTTTAATTTCAGTTTTAGCTTTTAAGTTGCTTGGATCATCCAACCAGGAACATGTCTCTTATAGCTGGAAATAGGTACCTAAGCTACACTTCCTACAAAACGTAAACAATTTAGATGTTTGAGCCTACTTTGATGGTGAAAGAATCCATCCTCTACAACTATCCCCAAAATGTTATCATGAAGTCAGTGTCCTGGTTCATCCTTCTCACCCAGAAATTGTGCCCCACAGCAGAGATAGAGGACAGACTAGTATTTAAGTACCAAGATAGTACAGAGTACAGGTACAGTCTTAATGTTTCTTGGGACAGCAGACTTTAGTATTTGGAGCAAGGATAGGCTGAAACCTTTTCTTACAGTGCAGGGATGAGAAGAAAGAGATGAGGAGACAGAAATAACAGTAAATAGTAATGAGAGATTTATTAGAAAGGTGCTTCCCCAAAGGGATGGGTCTTCCTTCTTGAAAGGAGTTTAGGAGAAAAGGCCTAAAACATCATCATTTCATTTCCTTCCTATGCAATTAATAAGGATGACAGAAGAAGGAGCTATGCTTTTGAATTGGGTTGTTGGAGAAGAGTAATGGATATCTCATGGGCTTTCCAAAGAACAAATAATTCTGTTTTGGACGAAAAAGCATCCAGGGTGCTCCTTAGAGGAAAAGATGGTGAAAATTTATCTCACATATTTTGGGCATGTATGTTTCCAGGAGGGACTGGGAATGGTAAAGGGCCAGAGAAAGAGAGTAAGAGCCTCAAGAAGATGGACTGACACAGTGATTTTAACAACGAGCTTGAACATATCAGAGACGGTAATGGTAGCACAGAATTGGGCAAAGTTCAGATTTTTTATTCAGAGGTTTTCTGTGAGAAGTAGTAGACTCCTGGTCACCTGAAAATAACAACATTAAAGGCAGCATTCTAGTGGTATTATTACTATTATTTTCAAAGTAAAAATTTTCTGATTTCTCACTATGCTAACTTCAAGGGAGCTCTGGTGACTTAGAGCTAAGTAGTCATGCTGTCATCCCAAAGGCACAGTTTTAATCCATCAGCTGCTCCGTAACAGAAAGATAAGCAATTTCCTCCAGTGTAATTAACAGCTTCTGAAAGCCTGGCGGAGGTCAGCTGTGAGTTGGTTCTGCCTCACTGGTACATAACAACAACAGGCTAACATCAGAGGAGCTCTGCAGTGTAGTCGTAGCATATTGCCTGTTAATCAAAAGGCTGTACTTCTTTTGTTATCATGTGGAACCTATACCTGGCTCAGGAAGCTGTTGCATGAACAGAACAGGGGAACATGGCATGGTTTAAAATTGAGAAGGGAGTGCATCAGGGTTGTATTTTCTCTCCATACCTATTCAATCTGTATACTAAACAAATTATCTGAGAAGCTAGATTCTATGAAGAGAAGTGTGGCATCAGGATTGGAGGAAGACTTATTAATAACCTGCATTATGCAGATGACAAGACCTTACTTGCTGAAAGTGAGAAGAACTTGAAACACTTGTAGATGATCAAGGAATAAAGCCTTAGGTATGGATTGCAACTCAATGTCAAGAAAACAAAGATTCTTGCCACTGGGCTGACAGGCAGCATCATGATGGATGGAGAGGAGACTGAAACTGTCAACAGCTCGATCTTGCTTGGCTCCACAATTAACACCCTTAGTACCAGCAGTAAGGAAATAAGGAGACACATTGCACGTGGAAAATATGCAGTGAGAGACCTTTCCAAATTATTGTGGAGTAATGATGTGAGTTTGAGGACTAAGGTGGGTCTGATTCAAGCCATAGTCTTTCTGATCACTTGCTATGCATCTGAAAACTGGACAATGAATAAGGATGACTAGAAAATAATTGATGCCTTTGATCTGTGGTGTTGGAGAAGAGAACTGAACATCCCATGGATGACCATGAGAAAAAAACAGGTATGTCTTGGAGATAGTGCAGCTGGAGTGCTCTTTGGAGGCAAGAATGATGAGGCTTTACCTCATATACTTTGGGCATGTTGCTAGGAGTGGCTATTCCGTGGAGAGGGACATGATGCTGGGAAGGGTAGAGGGCCAGTAAAGGAGAGGAAGCCCTCAACTAGGTGGATTGACAGGTTGACTGCTGCAATGGGCCCTTGTGTGTCAGGAAGTGTGAGGATGGCACATGACAGGACTGGACTCAGATCTTTTGTTCAAAGGGTCGCTATGAGTCATGCTTGACTTGACGGCACCTAACAACAACAACTTCTTTTGTGGTTTGATTCCACCATCTGTTGCATTGGATAAAGACAGACAATTACTCTTATTAAGATTTATAGCCTCAGAAACGTAATGGAGGGTCACCGTGGGTAACAATCAACTCAAATAGCAATGTGTTTTGAGTTTATTCTAGCTTCAAGGAGCCCTGGTGGTACAGTAAATTAAGCCTTGGGCTGCTAACTGAAGGACTAGTGGTCTGGAAGATGAGTTAGTCTGCACCCTTAAAGATTTACAGCTGTGAAAACCCTGAGGGCAGTTCTTTGTCCTATAGGCTCTCGGTGGGTCTGAGTCCACTTGTGAACAGTGGGTGGGATCTTAACTTCTTTGCAGTTAGCCTAGAGGATTCCTTTCCATCTGGGAGACCTGTAATTATTCGCTGTATTTTTCACTGCACTGAATCCTTACTGTCATGAGTACACACACGGATTCCAACTCTGAGTTTTCTTAATGAACTGACCTTTCCACCCTTTCTACTTGTTGTTGTGCCTGCGAGTTGGAACTCACCCATAGCTGACCCTCTGGTGGGTTTTCCGAGGCAGTGAACCACGCAGGAGGAGATGGCCTATCTTTCTCTTGTGGAGCAGCTGGTGGATATGAACAGCATAATGTAGGATTGCAACACAGTTTCTTATCACTTGGCCACCAAAGCTTTCCTTTCTACCAATGTTGTTGTTTGCAAAGGAATTGGAACTGACTCATAGCTAACCCTCCACAGGTTTTCAAAGATAATAACTTACTGAAGGAGACTGCCCATCCTTCTACCTCGGAGCAGCTGGTGAATTTGAACCGCACACCTTTCCACCCATAGTGCCAGCTATATCACTCAACATCAAATCAACTTCTGTGAGTTTCAAGAGGAAAAATAGGTTATTTGTTTAAAAGCTATCATTACATTCTTCAAGCTTTTCCACTCTTTGTGCTTTGTTTCAATAGTGACCTACCTTCATCAGTCCCGTTTCTTCTAGAACAATTTTAAGTGATTCTGTGAAATATAAAGTGCTTTTTCACAATCTCATGTTGTTGCCAGAGGAAAAAACAAACAAACCAAAACCCCAAAAGATGCATTTCAGGACTACACGTCTTCTTGGTAGCTTGCCAACTAATTTCTTTAGCAGGCAATCATATGTTGAAAGTATACTGATGGTGATCAGGAGGCATTGAAGGAAATCAATAAACGCAATCAGATGCCAGGGCCACCTTGCTGTCATTCATTCATGAAGCTGTAGAAAAGGGTAAAATTCACTAGGGTGTGCAACTTTCTTCCCTGTTCCTCATATACAGGAGAATAACAGGGTAACTTTTGATATTAAATAAATTATTGCATGTTGTTGTTGTTATGTGCCATCGAGTCTCTTGCGACTCATAGTGACCCTATGTACAACAGCCTTAAACTCTGCTCTGCCCTGTGCCAATTGCACTGTCTCTGACACTCCCATCCTGATTACCCCAGTCACGGAATCAATCCACCTCATAGAGGGCCTTCCCCTCCTGCGCTGTCCCTCCACCCTACCAAGCATGATGTCCCTCTCCAAGGACCAGTCCCTCCTTACAACATATCCAAAGTATGTTAGACGGAGCCTCAGAATCCTTGCCTCCAAGGAGCCTTCTGGTTTAACCCTCTCCAGGATGAAACTGTTTGTTTTCTTAGCAGTCCATGGTACCCTCAATACTCCTCTCCAGCACCGCAGTTCAAAGGCATCAATTCTCCTTCTATCTTCCTTAGTCATTGCCCAACTCTCTGATGCATACATAATAAGTGATAGCAAAGACCATGGCCTATATAGATGCACCTTAGTCTCCAGAAAGACACCATTGCTCTTCAGTACTTTGGAGAGGTCCCTAACAGCAGACTTTCCCATGGCATATTTTTTAAAAATATCTACACATCACAAAGTATATTAAGAACAAATGCACAAATTAGGCCCTGTATTATTTTTTTTATATTTTCATTAAGACCTCAAAGTTTTTTATGTGTAATATTTACACAAACCTACTCTGTAGTGTCAATTCTGCCTTGTGAAGACCCTTTGTCAAGTTTCTGAAGTCATAAATGGGAAGAAACTGCCCATTTTCTCTTGCCAAGTGACTGGTGGATTTGAACTGATAAGCTTTCAGTTAGTAGCACAGCACTTAACCTAGTATGCCATCAGGGCTCTTTCAATTTTTAGAGACTTTAAAAATAAACTTAACTATCCTGAAACTGTATGAACTTGGAGAAATGATGAAAGTTATACAAGTGTTCAGGTCTTTAGTTCGTAGGGTCGCTATGAGTCATCTACAACTCAATGACATTTAACAACAGCAATGAGAGAGCTCTGTTTTCCTAGTGGATAGAAAGTATGCTAACAAGCCAAAGGCGAGTAATTTTAATCTGCGGCCCTCAGGCCTGGTTTTAATTGTTTTTGGTCAAACATTCTTCTAAGTGGTATGGTCCTGGTGTGTCCACTTGCCATACAGAGGTAACTTGTGGTTGCTGTGATGCTGAAAACTGTGACACTAATGTGTCAAATGCAATAACGGTTACCCATGGTGGACAATGTTTCCTGGAGCTCTCTGATTAAAACAAGCTTGGAAACAGGAGTGGCATCCACTTCCGAAATAGCAGGTCCTTGGAGAAGAACATCATGTTTGAGAGGGTGGAGGGCAGGCGCAGGAGGGGAAGGCCCTCTGGGAGGTGGATTGATTCTGTGACTGGGACAATTGGGATGAGTGTGTTGGAGACAGTAAGATTGGCACAGGACAGAGCAGAGTTTAGAGCTGTTGTACATAGGATCGCTATGAGTCGCAAGCAACTCACCAGCACATAACAACAACAACAACAACAACA
>NW_006399791.1:18799056-18802380 GCF_000299155.1 Elephantulus edwardii
ACTCAACAGCACTTAACAACAACAACAACATTAAGATTAAAGATGTTATATGGTGTTGTATTAACGATGTTATATGGTGGACAAACACGTCTTGGAGAAGATGCAGTCAGGGTGCTCTTTGGAGGCAAGAATGACGAGGTTTCGCCTCACATACTTTGGGCATATTGCTAGGAGAGGCTATTCCTTGGATAGGGATAGATGCTGGGCAGGGTAGAGGGTTGGCTAGGAGAGGAAGACCCTCCATGAGGTGAGTTGACACGGTGACTGCTGCAGTGGGCTCTTGTGTGTCAGGAAGGGTGAAGACGGTGCAGGATAGAACAAGGCTCAGATCTTTTGTTCATAGGGTGGCTGTAAGTAGTACTTGACTTGACAGCACCTAACAACAACATATGATGTTGGGTTGGAGCCAACTCATAGCAGGCCCTAAAGTGAGTTTTCTGAGACAGTAAATCACATGAGAGGAAATGACCTATCTTTCTCCCACTGAGCAGCTGTCAGATTTGAACTAAGATTAGAAGTAGGCATAAAAAATTTAAAGAGCATTGTACATTTCTCTATATAGGATTTTTTTCAGTGAAAGATATTATCAATATATCCTTAATTAATTATGTTACAATGTCAGCCTTTTTTCCTCCATTGACAGGCCAAGTATGACATAGAAAATAACTATAGGCTTTAAACACACAAGTCAACACATATTAATCAGCACTTGCTGGTTTTAGCCTAAAATGACATTATTTTCTATTCAACGAGTGTGTTTGAGCACCAGTTACACCCCTAAACTGCGAAAGCACTATGGTAGATACAAAGAATGACAAGATTTTAAATGGCTGAGGAGATCCGGAGCTCTGCTCTTCCACCCAAACAACAATTGCCCTGGAAAACAAGAAAACCTTGAAATCTGTATTTTTTATCTCTGAAATTTGTTACACACATAAATCAAGGATTGTGTTTGATGAAGGGGAAATATAAAGGACAATTTTATTATATCTTTAACACTAGTTTCTTGTACTTGGGCTAATAATATAGCTGCTTTGTGATAATCACATAAAGAAAGAGCAAACAGCAATATAGAACTGTTGTTATGTGCTGTCAAGTGGATTGCAACCCATAGCGACCCTATGTACAACAGCCCTATTATTGCTTCCGACACACTTACCCTCATTACCCCAGTCACTAAATCAATCAATCTCATTGAGGGTCTTCCTCTCCTGCGCTGTCCCTCCACCCTCCAAAGCATGACGTTCCTCTCCAAGGACTGGCCCCTCCTTGCAACATGTCCAAAGTATGTCAGATGGAGTTTCAGAATCCTTGCCTCCAAGGAGCATCCTGGTCTCACCCTCTCCAGGACGAACTCGTTTATTCTCCTAGCAGTCCAGGCCATGGTATATTCAACACTCTTCTCCAGCACCACAGCTCAAAGGCATCAATTCTCCTTCTATCATCTCTAGTCATTGTCCAGCTTTCTGATGCATAATAAATAGTTGCGAACACCATGTCTCCAGAATGGCATTGTTGCTCTTCAGTCCTCTGGAAAGATCTCTGACAGCAGACTTTCCCGGTGAAATTTGTCTTTTGATTTCCTGGCTGCTAGTTTCAAGAATTTTGATTGTGGAGCCAAGCAAACTAAAGCTGTTAATAATGTCAATACCTTCATCATCTATCATGATGCTGCCAATTGGCCCAGTGGTGAGAATCTTTGTTTTCTTGTTGTTGAGCTTCAATCTATACTTAAGGCTGCAGTTCTTGACTTTCTGCAGAAAGCGCTTCAGGTCCTCCTCAGTTTCAGCAAGCAAGGTTGTGTCATGTGCATAATGCAGATTGTTGATGAATCTTCCTCCAATCCTGATGCCACATTCCTCTTCATAGAGCCCAGCCTCTAGGATAATCTATTCTTCATATAGATTGAAAAGGTATGGAGATAAGACACATCCCTGGCATACACCCTTCCAGATTTTGAACCACAAAGTGTTTCTTTGCTGTGTTCTAATGAATGCCTCCTGCTTTGAGTTTAGGTTTAGCATTAGCACGATCAAGTGTTCTGGATTCCCATTCTTCTCAGAGTCAGCCATAGTTTATTGTGTTCCACACAGTTAAATGCCAATGATGCCACACTTGCCTATGGTCTTGCTGATATAAAACCACATCCACATCCATGCCTCATTGGCCACCAACTATTCAGCAAAGCTTCCTTAACTGTGAGCTGTTTGAAGCAACCAGTTTGAGCACTCCTATTTTTTTAAAAACTCTAAATAGCTGTAGAGATCTTAGCAAGGGTTGGAGGAACAAGTTTCACCTAGGCTTAGTGCCAAAATGTGGCCAATCGAGTCTTTGAGTAAGTCACAGCAGTATTTACGATTGCTGGACTCTTCTCCACCAGCTGACCGACAAATTGGGCCGTGGTTCTAGGATCCCAATCCCAACGCCCCTCAATCTGCCACTTTCAATAAGGAAATAGAGGATTTCGTCACTACCTTGGAAGAGACTGAATTGTGTCCCCATCCCTCAATATGTAGTATAATCATGTAATGTGAGAGTTACATCATAATCCCCCATGATCTGATAAACCAATTGTGAAAGGCTTAAGGGTGAGAAGCAACACCTTTTATCTCATCTCATTGCATCCCTGATTTGATGTAAAGAATATTTCCCTTTTGTGTGGCCAGTGACATTGTTTATCTCACAAGAAATAAAAGGAGAGAAAAGAAAACAAAGAAGTAGGTATCTGATTACTACTCCGAAAGAAGAGCCAGGAGCAGAGCGTGTTGTTTGGATACATGTTCCTGTGCTGGGAAGCTCTTCCACACCGGGAAGGCCAGTAAACGCGGAGATTGCCAAGTCACACTAGCTCAGGGGTTTTGAAAGGAGCTGGACTTGCCAGAGGGAGAAAGCTTTCTAAAAGGATTGGATCCTGTATTTAGATTTCTAGCCTTTTAGATTGTGAGAGAATAAACTATCTGTTAAAGACACCCACTTGTATTATCTTCATTGTAGCAAACACTAGATAATTAAGACATATTTCTCCCAGAGGCAGCTTCTGTTAAAGGCTCCTTGTGTAGTATTCCAGTGAATATATGCAAAAAAGCATAAGAAAGTCTACACATCATCTTAGACACCTACTTAGTTACACACATTCTACCCACACTTTAAAGAAGATTCATACAGAATAGTATAATATTTAGTGGTCTTAGGAAACTATCACAGGGAAGAATATATGTGTTGAGTAACTGAATGAACCGCTACTCTTTTCCAGACATTTCTATTTCTTGACAGTTTAAACAGTGTGATGTGCAACATCTTTGTGATTCAATTCCTTTTCAGAAA
>NW_006399791.1:18807761-18810954 GCF_000299155.1 Elephantulus edwardii
CATAACAACAACAACAACAACCACAAAGTTAGGGAGCTCTGGTAGCCTCGTGGCAAGAAGCTGCACTGCAATACTGAAGGCACGCAGTTCGAAGTCACCAGATGGTCTGCAAGGAGAAAGGCAAGCAATAACTGCCTCTGAAAACCTGCAGGCGGGTCAGCTAGGGGTTGGTTCCAACTCTATGATACACAACAACACCCATAAACTTGGTGGTTTGAACCACCAATAGCTCCAAAGAAGGAAAGACTTAGCAACTTCCTCCTGTAAAGATTTGTCTAGAAAATTCTGTGGGGCAGTTCTCTGTTAACTGGAATCACTGTGAGTCAATAGGAGAGCTCTGGTGGCTTAGCAGTGAGGAGGCATTTCGTTTGAATCAACCAGCTGAGAGAAAGATGGGCCCTCTCCTTCTGTGCTATTTACTGCCTCCGTAAATCCACTGGGTGTCAACTATGGGTCAATTCTGCCTTGATGGCACATATCGACAATGAACAACAATGAGTCAATAATCAATTCAACAGCACCTAATAATAACAAGAACATAGATTATGAACTATTTTTCCATAGAATCCCTAGGAAGTTGTGTTACCACCCCAAAGAGCACACCTCTGGCAGTTAGGATGCCCCAGCAGCTCAAAGGGAGAAAGATGAACAGTCTTCTACCACAACATCCACAACTTCAGAAATCTGCTAGTTTAGCTCTGAGTTGATTCCCAATTAGAAATTAGAATTAGCAATTAGAAAATAGGTAGTTTATTTTTAGCTCAGAAAAGTCACATTTTGATCTGTCTAGAGAACAAACAGGTCTGTCCTGGAGAAGATAAAATCAAGTTGTTTCTTGGAGTCAAGGATTTTGAAACTCTGTCTCATATACTTTGTGCATGTTGCCAGGAGGGCTTAGTTCTTGGAGAAGGAGATCATGCTTGGAAGGGTGGAGGGTCAACACAGGAGAGGAAGATCCTGGATGAGATGACGTGACACAGTGACTGAGGCCCTGGAGTCAGACGTGTCAGAGATAATGAGATTGACTCAGGATAAGGCAGGCTTCAGGACTATTATTCATAGGGTCAATATGAGCCACAGTCAACAGCACATAACAACACAACACCTCTATCCATTAATTTAGTCATAATTTTTTGAGACTGTACAACATATTTAGTGCATCAGTTTGAGATTGAAGGAAAACCTACCATATACCTTTAGCTTGCTGGTAGGATTTTTTTCTTTAAGACTTGTAATTGCAGTAGTAGGTTGATATTTCAATCTTTCCAGCTGAGGTATGTGGATAAAAAAATCCACCAAAAACCAAAAATACTCTAAATGCTCTCAGAAGGCCTTTACCTTACTGGTGCAACTCTCAAGTGGGAAGCTGTCATCTGAAGTTTGAAGCTGTCAAATGTTCTTGCGTTTATACTTCTCTCTTTCCCTACAGTCCTGAAGAAAAATGCCAAGAATTTGGGTCCTAGCCTCTCTGTCAGTTGATTTCCATTTCCTCATGTTCTCCATTTGTCTGTTGTTAAGAATGAATATGACCTTGCCAAAGTGGATTAATTTTCTTTCCTTGCCTCACACACCTAACACATGACCTGTTCTTAGTTCCCTTTAAAGATCCCTCTTAGTCTGTGCCTCCACTACCTTGAAAGCCTACCTGTACGTGTGTAGTTCACAAGTCCTATTAAATGCAAGATTTTGATAGTATTCATTTGCGAGCATAGACAATACCCGAATGAGTCAGTGGCTACATAAAAGCACTGTTCTACAGGTTGGATCGGCTCCTTCAGTGCAGTCTTGCCAAATGGCAGTCAGCTCTGGCCAAGTGGCAGTCAGCTCCAGTGGGCATAATGGCTGCCCTCAGACCTCTGCTAAAGCAAAGATCATAAAAAAGAGAACCAAGAAGTCCATCCAGCACCAGTCAGAACGCTATGTCAAAATTAAGTGTAATTGGTGCAAGCCCAGAAACACTGACGACAGGGTTCAGAGAAGATTTTTTTTTTTTTTTTAAATAGTCAGAGAAGATTAAAGAGTCACATCTTGCTGTCCGGCATTGGTTATGGGAGCAACAAGAAGACAAAGCATATGCTGCCCAGTGGCTTCTGCATATTCCTACTTCACCAAGTCAAGGAGCTGGAATTACAGCTGCTGAGCAATATATCTTCCTGTGCTGAGATGTACCACAAAGCCGTCATGGAAAGAGCAGCCAAGCTGGCTGATCAAGTCACCAATTCCAATGCCAGACTATGAAGTCAAGAAATGGATCAGAAAGCTCGTGTGCATGTTTTATTTGTGCTAAATAAACCATAAAAACTGCAGAAAAATGTTGAATCACAATTAATCCCACTCTAGGAATTAAGAATATATTATATATAAAAAAATCCAATTGTTATTGAGTCATCTTTTTTATTATTATTATTAATTCTAATTAAAGTTTACAAAGACTTTGGATTTCCATCCATTCATTGTTACACTTTTCTCCCTGCCCACTCCTCCTGTCCAGTTCGCTCTTCTCTTTGAAAAGTAAAAGAAACATTTTTTCATTGTTATACAGTCCCTCCCTGAGTTCACTCCATTATGCAGCCTTCCTTCGCATCTTTAAGATGTGTATAAGCAAGATTCTGCTGAAAATTATCCAAAAACATTTGGAACAATATGTAACAGAGAACTGCCAGATGTTCAGGCTGGATTTAAAAGAGATCATGAAACTAGGGATATTATAGCTAATGTAAGATGGATCTTGGCAGAAAGCAGAGAACACCAGAAGAATGTCTATCTGTGCTTCATTGACTATGCAAAGGCTTTTGACTGTGTGTATCACAACAAGCTATGGCTGACTCTGAGAAGAATGGGAATCCCAGAACACTTGATTGTGCTCATGCGAAACCTACACTTGGACCAAGAGGCAGTCGTCAGAACAGAGCAAGGAGACACTGGATGGTTCAAAGTCAAGAAAGGGGTCCATCAGGGATGTATTTTGTCTCTATACCTTTTCAATCTGTATGCAGAACAGATCATCTGAGATGCTGGGCTGTACGAGGAGCAATGTGGTATCAAGAATCGTCAACAACCTGCATTACGCAGATGACACAACCCTGCTTGCTGAAACTGAGGAGGACCTGAAGCACTTGCTGCAGAAGGTCAAGGACTGCAGTCTTCAATATGTATTGAAGCTCAATATCAAGAAAACAAAGATTCTCACCAC
>NW_006399791.1:18811770-18813930 GCF_000299155.1 Elephantulus edwardii
GAAGGAAGGAATATTTAAAAATAAAAAATAAAAAGATGTGTGTATGCAATTTATGGAAATGATCGTGAGAAACATGATGTGAATGAAAAAAAAATTAAAAATAAGATATGTTGTGTGTCCCACAGGGCTGATTTTTTGAAAGCCAATAACCAGGTCTTTCTTCCGGAGACCCCCAACATTTTAGTGTTATCATTACTGGAGGTTTGAATAGGACATATAACAAGAGGGACCCTTCAATCTAGTGGTTAAGCATTCGTTCTCTACAGGTGTAAGAGACTTTGCTTTTAAAAAACCCCTCACCCTTGTCTCTTACCTGATTCAAAGCATTGTCTTCTTAGTTATTTACTGTAAATCCAAAAGTTGGACGATGAATAAGGATGACAGGAGAATAACCAAGGCCTTTGAGCGGTGGTGTTGTAAAAGAATACTGAATAACCTATGGACTGTCAAGAGAACAAATATGTCTCGGAGGAAAGTGCAACCAGTGTGCTCCTTAGAGGCAAGGACGGTGAAACTTTGTCTCACATACTTTGGGCATATTGTTAGGAAAAGCAAATCTTTGGAAAAATATTTTATACTTGGAAAGGTGAAGAAAGAAGAGGAGACACTTAACGAGATGGACGGACACCGTGGCTGTAATCATGGGCTCCAGCACATCAGAGATGGCACAGAATAGGGAAAGGTTAAAATACGTTATTTACATGGTTGCTGTGAGTCATAATTGACTCGATGACACCTAACAACATCACCCTTGAGAGAAAAAGGTAAGACCTAGCAACGAGAGGAGCAGAGGTGTTAGTTGTGGAGGGTGCCACTGAATATGAAGTCAGATGTGAGAACCTGCAACCACCACCACTTAGGATGTGGGAGAAGGAGAGGTGAGAACAGGGCATGCCAGCAATGGAGATGGAGCCGTGTGGGCAACTCCTGCCTTGGTGGCGATGAAGTAGAACTTACCTACAAGGATGATAGTTGAGTGAAACAAAGGGCTCTCTACAGGCACTGGGAAGATAAGACAGTCCTGCTTCCAAATGATTGAGCAGAAGAAGTAAATGCTAACCAGCTTTCTTTCCCAACTCTTCAATAGTACATGTCCTTGGGCTCTGGGAGACCAGAGATGAATCTTTTGCAGGTGTGGCTCATGTCCTGGACACTTCCTGTGAGGACACCAGTGAATAATTTCTATTTGCTATCATAGTTTCCATTGATCTTCTGTGAGAGATCATTCAGCAATTTAAAACTAATGCCAGTCTTACATTTTACACAGATATACTTCCACTGTTCTAACAGATTTTAAATGATCTTCAGCTGTATTTTGCTTGCATTTGATATTAATGTTATTGTTTGACAGTTCCCACATTCAGTTGGATCACCTTTATTGGGAATGGGAACAAATGTGGACCTCTTCCAATCGGTTGACCAGATAGCTGTCCTCCAAATTTCCTGGCATACACTGGTGAGCATATCCAAGGCTGCATCTATTAATTGAAACAAGTCATTTGGTATCCCATTGATTCCTGAGGCCTTATTTTTTGCTGATTCCTTCAATGCAGCTTCCATTTCCTCCTTCATTAGCACTGGGTCACATGGTACTTCCTGAAGTTTTTCAATGTCAGTCAGTTCTTTTTTGGTACAGTGATTCTGTGTATTCCTTCCATCTTCTTTTGATGCTTTTTTTGTCATTCAATATATTGCACATGCTGTTGCTATATGCTGTCAAGTCACCTGTGACTCATAGTGACCCTATGTACAACAGCTCTGAAGTCTGCCCCGTCCTGAGCCAGTTTCACTGATGCTGACACACATACCGCCATTGCCCTAGTTACTGTTTCAATCCATTTCATCTGGGGTCTTCCTCTCCTGCGCCGTCGCTCCACCCTTCGAGCATGATGTCCTTCAGTCCCTCCTGGTATATAAGACAGAGTTTCAAAATCCTAGCCTCCAAGGAGAACCTTGGTTTCACTGTCTCCAAGACAGAACTATTTGGTTTTTAGGCAGTCCGGGATATGTTCAAGACTCTTCTCTGCACCCCAATTCAAAGACATCAATTCTTTTATCATCCTAAGTACGTTATGCAGATGACACAACCTTGCTTGCTGAAACTGAGGAGGACCTCATGCACTTGCTGCAGAGGGTTAAGGACTGCAGCCTTCAGTATGG
>NW_006399791.1:18814653-18817563 GCF_000299155.1 Elephantulus edwardii
AACAACAACAACAAAGTCACTATCCAGCTTTCTGATGCACAGCAAGTAATTGCAAAGACCAAGGCCTGGTTCAGGTGCACCTTAGTCTCTAGACTGACATCATTGCTTCTCAGTACTCTGGAAAAGTCCCTGACAGCAGATTTACCTAAGGTAATTCATCTTTTGACGGCTTCATCTTTCCTGACTGCTGGTGCCAAGAGTGTTGATTGTGGAGCTGAGCAAGCTGTAACTTTTAACAACTTCAATCTCTTCTCCATCCATCATGCCAATTGACCCAGTGGTGAGAATCTTTGTTTTCTTGATGTTGAGTGTCAATCCATATTGACGATGACAGTCCTTGACCCTCTGCAGCAAGTGCTTCAGGTCCTCTTCAGTTTCAGCAAACGAGGTTGCTTCATCTGCATAACATGGGTTGTTTGTGAGTCTTCCTCCAATCCTGATGCCACATTCCTCAATGATCTTTTCTGCATATAGACTGAAACAAGATGCAGCCCTGATGCACTCCCTTCCTGATTTTGAACTATGCAGTGTTTCCCTGTTCTGTTCTGAAGACTGTTTCCTGGTCCAAGTATAGGTTTCACACAGGCACAATCAAGTGTTCTGGGGTTCCTATTCTCCTCAAGTTAAACCACAATTTGTCGTGATCAAAACAGTCAAATGCCTTTGCATAGTCTATGAAACACAGATAGATATCCTCCTGGTACTCTTTACTTTCTGCCAAGATCCATCTGACATTGGTGATCATGTCTGTAATGTCACAGCCTCTTCTAAATCCAGCATGTATTTTTGGTAGTTCTTTGACAATATACTGTTCCAGTCATTTCTGGATAATCTTCAGCAGGATTTTGCTTGTATGTGATGTGAGTGATACTGTACAATAATCTCCACACTCTGTCTGGTCAACTTTTATGGAATGGGGATAAATATGGATCTCTTCTAGTCATTTGTTCTGGAAGTTGTCCTCCAGATTTCTTGGTACAACTTGGTGAGCACATATAGGGCAGCATCTGTTTGTTAAAATATGTCATTTGGTATTCCATCAATTGCTGGGGTTTTATTTTTATTTATTTATTTAATTATTTGCCAAGTCCTTCAGAGCAGCCTGAACTTGCAACACAAGGCTTAAATTTATTTTTCAGTTCTTTGAACTTGAGAAATGCAGATCAAATTCTTCCCTTTTAATTTTCTATTCTAACTCTCTGCACATGCCATTATAATATTTTGCTTTGTCCTCCCAAGCTGCCACTTGAAATCTTCTGTTTGGCTCTCTCACTTCGACATATTTTCCTTATCATAGAGAACTGCCAGAAATTCAAGCAGGATTTAGAAGAGGCCGTGGCACCAGGGATATCATTGCTGATGTCAGATAGATCCTGGCTGAAAGTAAAGAATACCAGAAGAATATCTATTTGTGCTTTATTGACTGTGCAAAGGCATTTGACTTCGTGGATCATAACAGGTTGTGGCTGACATTGAGAAGAATAGGAATCCCAGAGTACTTAATTGTGCTCATGCAGAACCTATACCTGGACCAGGAAGCTGTTGGGTAAATAGAGCAGAGGAACATGGCATGGTTTAAAATTGAGAAGGGATTGTGTCAGTGTTTACACTCTCTCCATACCTATTCAATCTGTATGCTGAGCAAATTATGTAAGAAGCTGGACTCTGTGAAGGGCATTAGGATTGGAGGGAGACTCATCAACAACTTGTGTTATGCAGATGACACAACCTTACTTGCTGAAAGTGAGGAGAATTTGAAGCACTTATTGCAGATCAAAGAATGCAGCCTTCAGTATAGATTGCATCTTAATGTCAAGAAAAGATAGGCAGCTTCATGATGGATGGAGAGGACACCGAAACTGTCAACAATTTCATCTTACTTGGCTCCACTATTAACATCCTTGGTACCAGCTGTCAGGAAATACGAAGATGCAAAGCACTGGGAAAAATTTGCAATTAGGGACCTCTTCAAATTATTGAAGTCTAATGATGTCAGTTTGAGGATTAACGTGCACCTGATTGGGGCCATAGTCTTTCCAGTTACTTGCTATGCATATGAAAGATGGACAATCAATAGGATGGCAGAAAAAGAATTGATGCCTTTGACCTATGGTGTTGGAGAAGAGCACTGAACATCCCATGGATGCCAAGAGAACAAACAGATATGTCTAGGAGAAGGTGCAGCCGGAGTGCTCTTTGGCAAGAATGATGAGGCTTCACCTCAGGTACTTTGAGCATGTTGCTAGGAGGGGCTATTCCTTGGAAAAAGACGTGCTGCTGGAATGGGGGGAGGGTCAAAAAGGGAAAGGAAGATCCTCAAACAGATGGATTGACACAGTGACTGCTGCAATGGGTTCTTGTGTATCAGGATGTGTGAGGATGGTGCAGGATAGAATAGGGTTCAGATCTTTAGTTCATAGGGTCACTATGAGTCGTACTCGACTTGATAGCACCTAACAACAACACCACCACCTCCACTGCAGACCCACCATCTTTGGCATTAGAGCTGTCCCAGTCGCCTTTTCTGATACTGAAGTCCAAAGAGACTCTCATTCACACAATACCTAATATATTCACTTGGAAACACAGGTTGCTTTTTAGCATATATAAAGGACAATTTCTTGGGAATTGGTTCACCTGCTGGTCTGTGAAAACAGTATTTGCTGAGTAAGCAAAAGTTCTGTTGTGTTGGGTGCCATAGAGTCAGTTTGGATTCAAAACAATCCTGTGCCCCTCTGTGCGGGGCGGGCTGCCCTCATTCCCCGGCTCAGGGCGAGCCATCGCGGCCCTCTGCCCGGGACGGGCTGCCCTTGGCCCCCGGCTCGGGGCGAGCCGTCGCGGCCCTCAGGCTGAGCTCCTCAGTCCCCAGATTGTGCTATCTGACCCCTGGGTGGGGAAGGGAAAAAAAAA
>NW_006399791.1:18818003-18826636 GCF_000299155.1 Elephantulus edwardii
TTAATTACCATTAGAAAATGCTTGTCATTCCTCTGTAGCATCTGGTCCCCACTGGACCCTCATCATTTCCTTCACCTGCTCCCCCCACCGACCAAACTGTGCAGTTCTGCAACTGCATCCTGGCCCATCCTCACCCTTCTGCCCCCAACCCTCACCTCCTTGTACCCCAATATGTATTTCCCAATAAAAAAAACCAAAACAACAAAAAAACCAACAACCCTGTGCACAAAAGAATGGGCCCTGCGTCATCCTGCACCAGGTTCAAATCTCTGCTATGCTCAAGCCCTTTGCTGCAGTTACAGAGTTCATTCATCACATAGACGGCGTTCCTCTCCTTTGCTCACCCTCTGCCTTTCCAAGCATTACAAGTCCATTGGTTCAATAAAAGCACTGGCATGAAAATCCATATACCAAATACATCCTTCTCCTGTGAAGAAACCAGGAGGTCTCCCAATGAGGTAATCTGAACTCATCAAATAAAGGAGATTAGATTGCCCACAGAACTTTTTTTATATAATTTAATTTTACTTTAAAAAATGTATTATTTTTTGTGCATGTACCGTCAAATCAGATCTGACTGGTACAGGAGGAGATTGACCCTCCTTTTCCAGCAGAGCATCTGGAGCATTCAAACCACATACCTCTGGGATTGCAGTGCAGCTTCTTGCCACTAGGCCACCAGAGCTCACCCCACAGAACTTTTGAAATTTGCTGATTTAGACTCACCACCTAGAATTCATCAAAAGTTTCTGAGACCAGAGATGAGCTCTGTAAGAGAAACAAACACTCCAACATTCAGATTTCAAATCCATTCTGAGATTCAACTACATTGGGTTTGAGAGAATCTATTTTCATGGGCATTTTCTGAACAAGAATTATTTTTAAAAATCATTTTACACTGCAATTTCATGTGAATGGGCTAGAGAGGTTCATTTTAACTATGTTTTCTTTAAAACAAACCAACCCAACCCAACAGAAAACATACTGGAATTTGCTTGTCTAGATTTCCAAATAATTGCCTTTCTGCACATTTAGCAGCATCAGGGGCTGCTACACCACCAAGTTTCCCCTGGAGCTGTGACAGAGAAAGAATTGAAACATTTGTGACTCCACAGAATGGACAAAAGTTGGTTAACTGAAAGGAAGCATTTGTTGGTGGAATCACATCGTGGAAAAGTTAGCAAACCAATGTGAACACTAAAGTCTTCCTTTTCTCCTTCTTTTGCTCTTGAAACAGCAAATAGTCGTAAGTATTCAATGACAAGCCCAAAAATGCTGAAGTAAAGGTAATTTGAACCATTCAGAGCTACTTTGGAAATTTAGCCTATTATATTGTCCTCTGAAAATCCAAGGCAGGCATTTTGTTGACTTGTCTGCACACTGTTGATACGGGAAATAGAGTCACTCCTATATTTTTATATGTTTGTTTAATTTATCACCTTAAGTTGGAACAGTATTATTGATGATCCTACAAAAGAAGTACACATACTAACATTTATAGAGCATTTGAAAACAAATGCACATCTTTTCAATTATTATCTAATTAGATAGATGCTTTCATTGCCTTTAGTATGTTTTCTTAAAACGATTTTGTCACCACTTTTTCCAACAATAATTTTATTTCAAATCCAAGACAATCTTAGTTGCAGTCACTAAAGGCGATTGCTAATATTAAACCATATAGATGACAAGCTATAGAAGGAACGATCCAAGTAGATTCTACTGCTGTGACCTATGAACAAATTTATTGCTAAAGATCAGATATTTCTGCCTGATTTCTTTGACAGGATGCAAATGTGGACTCTCATTCTTCCCAGGACATCTTAATCCAAAACATTTCGTACCTGGTAAGAGGTCTGGCAGCCCATTACTTCTTTTTACCTCCAATATTAGTCAGAATTGCTTTTGGTCACCTGGTCAACCTCCCTGCTGTATCTTTTCCTGGCAGAAAGTGAATGGAATCATTTACTTGCACACCATCTCCTTACACTGGCTGCAGAGTGAGACCCCTGGCTAAGGGAGACCGGTGCCTACTAGTGATGTTAATCTTACCCTATCTCTTTTCTGGGCGTTAGAGAAGTAGTTTAATTCAGTCCTTGTGTGAATTGTGTCTTTCTTGGCACCATGGCACCTGCATGCCTGGCATAGGCTGACATCCTAGGGCAGTTTATGCTCATTACTTCTTCCTGGAGGTGGTAGACAGCATCACTTCCTCAACACAAAAATGCTTCATGAAATTCATTTTATGCTATTTGCCTGAAAGGGACTAATTTTGAATGGCATAATTTGAGCTTCCAAAGCACTAAAAATTCTGGGCTACATGCTTTGCAGGAGATGGAAGCATAGAGGTTGGGAGAGGTTTCCAGCTTCAGGTAGTTTACAGCCCAAGGGAGAAGGCAGGTGCTCAGAGCACTAATTATGACACAGAGCCGTTGGAGAGAAACACTGCAATATTAAACCACTTTCCTGGGCAAGAATTCGTTCGTCCCACCCTGAAAAGGTAGTGAATTATTTCTTTGGAAAACTGTGTTTTGATAAAAAACGGTTGAAATTTCATTTTAGACTAGGATTGTAAGACAGTGAGGTGGTGGTGGTTGTTGTTGTAATGCACCATCAAGTCGCCTCATAGAGACTCTTAGTGACCCTACATACCAATAGACTTAACCCTGCTCAATCCTGTGCCAATACTATTGTGTCCGACACACCTATCCCCATTGTCACAGTCACACCTCATAGAAGGCCTTCCCCTCCTGCCTCCACCCTCCCAAGCATAATGTCCCTCTCCAAGGACTGGTCCTTCCTTGCAACATGTCCACAGTAGAAAAAGGAGTTCATTTAACTGAGACACCTCTGTCTTTCTATGGCATATGGGGGTGGGCTAGGAAGGGAGTTACAGTGGCCTAGTCCACATAACCCACAGTCCTGTTAACCCAAAGGCACACCTCTCTTGAGGTTTATATCCACCAGAGACTTCGAGGGAGAAAGATGGGCAATAACCTCCTGTGGGGTTTATCGCCTCAGACACCCAACAGAGGGTCAGCTATGAGTTATTTCCTACTCGATAACAGTGAAAGTAAAGGGGGGAGAGGTACACATATACAGTCTATAAATATTTCTCTCTATAGTAAAATAATGTATGCACTTGAAGTGAGCTACGTTATGGCCCCTAAAAAGATATGTTGACTTTGTTATCTGTGAATATGAACTCGTTTAAAAATAGTATCTTTGAAGTTGCTATCATTTGCAGTAACATAAGGTCAACAAATGGAGTAGATGTTGTGTGCCATCTAGTTGAGACCGACCCATTGCTGATCATTCAGTGGGTTTTCAAGAGGCAGTAAATCAGAGAGGAGACTGCCCATCTTCCTCCAGCAGAGCAGCTGGTAGATTCAAACTGTGTGCCTTTGGGATTTCAGTGCAGCTTCTTACCACTAGGCCACCAGAGCTCCCTACACAGGAGTAAAGCGGGCCCTAATCTTATATGCTGGTGTCTTCATTAAATGAGAAGACAGACAGACAGACACCAAGGGAGAAGAGCCTGGGAAGTTGGGAACAGAGATCAGAGCTGGGCAGCCACAAGTCTCGGAAGATCAGCGACCTCCAGAAGCTGCAAGCGAGGAAGAGGTTTCCTCCTCCATGACCTTCAGTGGGAGCAGGGCCCAGCCAATGCCTTCAGTTCATACTGAGAGTCACCACAACTGTGAGCTAATAACTGTTAGTTGTAAGTCAATCGATTCATGTAATTTTGTTATGATAACTCTAGTAAACATAGTACTTGAACATTTTTTAGCATTTAAAAGTATGGACATTCTGAAATACACTCAAAAGTTGCAAAGTAATATAAAAAGCAACCACATCCCATCACCAAGTCATCTCCACTTGTCTGTCAGTTCATTGTATTATGGTGGCTTGCAGGCTGTTATGACGGTGACTGATACACTGTCAATAATTCAAATACCTCTCGTGAACACATGTGAGCAGAGCTTACAGACTAAGACAGACTAGGAAATAAGACCTAGCAACCAACTTCTGAAAATTAGCCAATGAGAACTTTATAACTCACTAGAAATCACCATCTGACTGACTGACTTTGAACCTGTCATCAGGAGAGGTCACACTTAGTGGAAAAGGGCATCTTGCCGGGTAAAGCAGAGGTCCGGGAGGAATGGGAAGATCCATAGCACTACAGCCACAAAGATGGGCACAAACATGCTGGTGATTGTCAGGATGACACAGGATTGGAAAAGATTTTGTCCTGTTGTACTCAAAGCTACAATGAATGAGCCAGAGAAGACTCCACAGCAGCTACCACCACCAGCACCACCACACAATCTCCATCACCACATGATCACCATCATCATCATCATCATCACTACCACCTCCGCATCAGTCATCCACACTACCACACCCATCATGGCCACTATCCTCACCACCACCACCACCACACCAACACCACCATCACCACCACCACCATCATGGCCACTATCATCACCACCACCACCACCACACCAACACCACCATCACCATCATGATCATCACTGTCACCACCACCACAACCACCATCATGGCCACTATAATCACCACCACCATCATTATCATCACCACCATCACCATGCCACCACCACCACCATCATGACCACTATCATCACCACCACCACCATCATGATCATCACTGCCACCACCACACCACCACCACAATCACCACCATCATGACTACTATCATCACCACCACCATCACCATCATGGCCACTATCATCACCACTACCACCACCACCACCTTCATGATCATCACCATCACCACACCACCACCACCACCACCACTATCATCACCACCACCACCACCATCATGACCACCATCACCACTACAACATAGCTTCAACCATGACCATCTTCCTCTCTTGTTTCATTCTTCCCCCTCAGATTTTTTTCTTTTAGTGATTTAAGACAAATTCAGCTGTCATACCCTTTTAATCTGTAAATATTTTCTAGTCAATAAAGTATCTCTTTCAAAGAGAGGACTGTAAGACTATTGCCACAAATAATTAAATTAGCAATTGCACAATAATTTCCATAATAAAATTAAGTGCTTATTTTAAAAATCATTTTTTTATTTGAATCAATATCTAAAGAAGGGTCACACAATAAATTTGGTTGATATTTTTCTTTAAAACATACAAATAACAACATCAAAAGGACACATTACCATCAAATCACTCTGACTCACTGTGACACACACACACACACACACACACACACACACACACACACACACCCCTCAAGTTTCCAAGGTGAATCTTTATGGGCAGAAACTACTTATCTTTCTCCTATGCAGTGGTGGCTGGCTTCAAATTGCTGACCTTCTGGTTGGCACCAAACTTTCAATGCACCAAGCCACAAGGGTTTCGTAGATCTTAAATATTCCTTAAATTACTTTAATCTATGAAAGCTCTCCTCTTTCTTTTGATCACATTACTCACTTGTAGAAACCAGATCATTTATTCTATAGTGTGTTACATCTTGGATTGTCTTATTGTTCCTTTGTGGTATAATTAACATGATCCTCTATATTCTATATGTTTTGTTGTTGTTGTTGCTTAATGCCGTTGAGTCGTAGACGACTCATAGCGACCCTATGAACAAACAGCCTGAACACTGTTCATACATAGAGTTTCCAGAGGCAAGCCATTTTGGAAGTGGATGCCGCTCCTGCTTCCAGGCTTCGTTTAGTCGGGAAGCTCCAGCCAACACTGTCCACCATGGGTGCCCATTACCACGATTGGCACATCACTGTCACAGGCTTCAGCATCACAGCAACCACGAGTTACCTCTGTACAGCAACGCACAGACCAGTCCTATACCACCTAGAAGAATGTTTGACAGGAAGACAATTTGAACCTGGCCAAGGGCCACAGATGACAATCACCCACCTTCGGCTTGGTAGCACAGCTTCCTTCCACTAGGCCAATGTAGCTCTCTCTTGGTTGTCGTCATTGTTATTGTTGTTTAATGCCGTCGAGTCGTAGACGACTCATAGCGACCCTATGAACGAACAGCCTGAACACTGTTCGTACATAGAGTTTCCAGAGGCAAGCCATTTCCGAAGTGGATGCCGCTCCTGCTTCCAGGCTTGATTTAGTCAGAAAGCTTCAGCCAACACTGTCCACCATGGGTGCCCATTACCACGATTGGCTATCTATCTATCTATCTATTTCCCCCCTATATTCCTGTGAACTGTTGGAACTAGTACTTTTGATGCAGTATCCATTAACTATCTAGTAATTTGTTCATTTGTAGTTTTTTCTATCCACCATTTCCCCTCTGCCCATATCAATCTTGCTTGCATTAAGTGAAGAACTTGGAACATTTACAGCAGTAGATCAAAGACTACAATATGGATTACACCTCTAAATCAGGAAAATAAGCCTCAGCCTGAACCATTATGAGTCAGCATCATGATAGATGCACAAAAATTGAAGTTATCAACTATTTCACTTGGATACACAATCAGAATCTATGGTAGGAGTAGTCAAGAAATCCAAATAATCTTTACGTTGGGAAAATTTACTGTCCAGGACTTCACCAAAATGCTACAGAGCCAAGATAACAGTTTAAAGATTAAGATACACCTAACCCAAGGTATACATCTACCCAGGGTATTTTTAATTGCTTCCTGTGCATCTGAAAGTTGGACAATGAATAAGGAAGACAGAAGAATAATCAGTGCCTTTTACTTGTAGTGTTGGTGAAGAGTACTGAAAAGTTCATGGACTGCCAACAGAATAAACAAATCTGCCTTGAAGGAAGTGCAATCAGGAGGCTCGTTTGAGACAAGGATGGTGAAACTTTGTTTTACATCTTGTGGGCAGATTTTCAGGAGGCACCAGTCCTTAGAGAGAGACATCATGCTGGGAAAGGTGGAAAGTCAGAGAGAGAGAGGAAGACACCCAACAAGATGGATTGACATAATGATTCTAACAGTGGGTTTGGACATGACAGAGCTCTTGAAGATGGTGCAGGGCAGGGTGATGGTGTTCAGATCTGTTGTTCATAAGGTTGCTACAAATCGTAGTTGGCTTAACAGCACTTAACAAAAAACAGCATTATCTGTCTTTTGGGCTTTGTTTTGGGGCAAATATTCTTCTTTCATTTTAATGATTGATTGTTCTAAGGACTGTGTTCCTCTTTTTTTTTTTTTAATATGTAGAACAGAGAGTGTGAAAAACAGGGGGCCAATAGTTCCCATGACTGAAGGCCCCAAGCCATGCTTCTCTGAGTATTTATTTAGAATCACAAGGAAGGTAAACAAAGTAAAATCACAAGGAAATACAAAACAAAAACAAAGGATAATGGTGAAGTCTTTTACAGATAAGGCCAAGTTCCTCTTTATGCTAATCTCAAGAGGGAGGGATTCATTTGACACAAACTAAGAACAATGTTGACTCCTAGGGAACGCCCCAGTGCCACAAGGTGACCTTCAACTTGTATTAAGCTTCCCTCATTTCCCAATACAGCATTTGGTCTATTATTAAATTTGATATTCGGCTTCCCTCATTTCCCCCTCTTTTGTTTAAATCATAATTTTGAGATCATCAAGCTGAGCATAATTTCTCTTCTTCAGGATTCATTCTTCCTTGTCTCTTAATCCTTTATATATAATCAAACAAATATAACAGAGAAAGCAAAATAAGTTCACAAAAATACTTCCAATAAAGCAGCAATCCCTGAGGATCAGCTTCCATTGTCATACTGCCATAGTCCCCATCAAAACCAGTTCTGATTAATCTCCTTTGTCCATGCGTCCTTAGCCATTACTGGTCACTCCTCCCTGGGAGAGATTTCACCCCGATTCATAAGGAAAATGGGGCGTCGGACTCTCTTAGCTACTTCCTGCTGAAAAGGGACGCTGTAGGTTTCAGGGTGCAGATCTTCTCTCACTACTCTGAAGGGCCCTTTGGCAATAGGAAACACGTATACTTTTGAGGAGATTGATTTTGGAATTTAGATGCACTGTTATCAATTGTGCTTAGGGATACACGTTCATATCCTTGAAGATCCATCGTGAAACTGCTGCAGTATATGCCCAATAGCTGGTATTATCTGCCATTCTGCAGCTTCGTCCTCTTCAAAGTTTGGCCTCTCTTGACTCATCTCGGGGTTTCACGTTTCTGGAGGGCACCCACAGAAGTTTTGTCCTGTAGAGATATAAGCAAATCCTCGCCCCCACCTAATAACAAATCCCTTTTTCCATTCATTATTTAGAAGTTCTTTATAACATATAGGCCGATTCTTCAGAGGATTGTAATACCCAAAGTCTTTCAGCTGGAGTTTCTCCTTTTTCATTAGCATTTAAAAAATTTAAAGTAAATAAGGCTTTTTGTAAGAGAGTTCGAGGAGATGATATTCGTCCCATTGTATCTCCCCCCTTCTGTTTTTTTCAACATACTTTGTAAAGTTAAATTAGCCCTTTCTATTATACCTTGCCCTTGGGGGTTATATGGAATACCAGTAATATGATTAATGTTCCAATTTTTAAGAAACTCTTGTGTTTTTGTAGAATTATAAGCAGGAGCATTATCAGTTTTAATACTTGATGGAAGGTTCATCACATTAAAAGTTTCAATTAAATGTTGGAT
>NW_006399791.1:18827209-18828719 GCF_000299155.1 Elephantulus edwardii
ATGAGCTCAAAGTACTATTATTACATTAAACCTAATAAGACAACAAACAACAATAACAAACTTAAAACAATCAACACAAACAGTTACTATTCTTATTAAAGTCCGTACTGGCTAAAATTCAACAGGAATTTGTTCTTTATATGCTATTCGTAAATCTCTTGTAACATTATACCAAGTTTTAAAATTTGACTGTGCTCTACCTACTGGCTTAAACCCGTAATGTCACTATACACACTGAAACAACTGCAAAAATGAGTTTTCTCTTACTTTTACCCCTGAGATCTTATGCAATTCTTTAGGAGAGAAATATATTGAGCTTCATCCCCCATGACTTTTTTTTTTCCAAATCTACCTCTGAATTTTTAATACATTTTCAGAGGGTGGGGTACGGTCCCCATGAAATATTTTCTAATTTTTCCCTCAAATTTGTCCTTCGAGGGGTGAGAGAATCCTCATGAAATTTTTTTAAATTCTATCCTTAACTTCCAAGAAGTGAAGATTCTCTCATGACCCTGTTTTTAATTTTCCTGAAAGCTTCACTTACCCTGAGCGAATTCCCTTTCAGTTCCTGGTGTCTGCTCGAAAAAGAGAAAGAAAGAGAAACCACCACCTTATCCAAAGAAAAACCACCACCTTGTCCCTAGGTTCAGGGCGCCAGAATGTTGCAGACCAAGGGTAAAGTATTTTTATAATTATTAATAATGAGACAGACTACCAGGAATGATATAGAACAGAGTGTGAAAAACAGGGGGCCAACAGTTCCCATGACTGAAGGCCGTGTTCCTCTTTAATGGTATTGTTCTCTTTATAAACCCATCTAATGTTTGGTTGAAAATTAATCCACGAAGATGAGTTCAGTTCAAAAGTGGAAGGATGCCTAAGAGCCATAGACTCAGGGTTCCAGGAATCTCTAGCAGACCAGTAGCATGTTTTTACGATTCTGCTTTACATTTTGCTCCCACTCTATGTAGGGCCTTCAATTGTGGTCCCACTCAGAGTAGCTGGTAGTAGTGGCTGGGACCATCTAGTTTTACCAGCCCACAATATTAAAGGCCCTGGTTTGTATTGTCATTTAATGCTTTGAACCAATTGATTAAGGTTGGTTTTTTGTTTGTTTTTAAGTTTCTTTACATTTCTGTGTTCTAAACTGGGCCAAAACCCTGTGTTGCAGGTTCATGTTGTACATTTATTGTAAAGGCAGAATCCCCAAGATTCCTTCATTCCCTTTATCAGAAAATGACCATGGGGCACCAGAATCTGTACAGGTTGGGCGCTCAGTACTATTTGGTTGTTACACTCTATGTTGTTGTTCTGAGGTGCTGTTGAATTGACTACAGCTCATAGCAACCCTATGAACAGATCTGAACCTTGCCCTCCCTTGTTTCATCATCATGGTCTCTGTCATACCCAAGCTCACTATAGTAGTAACTGTGTCAACCCAAGCCCACCACAGTAGTAACTGTGTCAATCCATCCTGTGTGGCTTTTCCCCATTTGACAGAGGTAGGCTA
>NW_006399791.1:18830800-18832769 GCF_000299155.1 Elephantulus edwardii
GCTCCAGTGCAATTTTCAGAGTATCTTCTGACATTCATTTTGGTCTTTTCTTCCTCTTCTGTCTTTGCAATGACCGTTTGCACTCTTCCTGGATGATACCCTTGATATCCTCCCATGACTCATCTGGCCTTCGCTCATAGAACCATCTCAGGAACAGGTTTGAGGCTTTGAGCACAAATGAGCAAAGGCCAGATGAGTTGTGAGAGTTGAATCTCAGAGGTATATGGTTCAAATCCACCAGATGCTCTGCTGGAGAACGAGGAACAATCTCCTCCTGTATCAGTCAGATCTGATTTGACAGTACACACACAAAAATAATGAAATAAAATAAAATTTTAAAAAAGGCATTGGTATATACTTTTTCGTTTATTACTGTAAAATTCCTCTCCAAATAAGTCCTGTTATTTTGCGTGCCCTCTAGAATATGTGATGTTGTTTGCTTATACCAAATGTTGCCACCAGTGCATATTGTGAAATATAGGGTATTTGGACAGTTTGTCAGATGAGAAATAACATATTCTTAGAGTTTTATCCTTCATGTCTATTATCTTGGATAGCTTTGAGCATCTTTCAATATTTGTAAGAAATAAGTGCATCCCCTCCCCAGAGGATTAAGCACAGGGTTTTGTTTTTAAAATGACTAGTTGAACTGTTTTATGTTTGAAACAGAAACATAGCAAGAGCAGTTCAATTGGAAAACTGAAAGCAGAACCACTAAAAAATGGTAGCCAAAATGACTCCCGCATTCGCCCTGGCCTCCCCAAAGTCACCAAAACACTTTCTTGGCAGTCATAGGGCAGTTTACCAGAAGGAAGTCAAGGAACGACTCTCTTCTCTCTGCCCTTTCTAAATCTTTAGCTTCAGACCAACGTGGAAAATCTCCCTGCACAGCAGGTCACCATGGCAGCACCAGAACAATCTCACATGACTCTCTATATGACTTACTCCCAACATCAGACAGTTCTCCCATCATAGATACAAATCACTTCTACAATTGAATTTGCTTTGTTTTGTTTCATTTTGACTCAACTTCCTTGTTACAATGTGGCACCTTCTCAAATTTAAGCTGAAGAAAGATCTCATCTGTACCACTATCCACACTTCCCTGTCTTTCATCCTTAGTATACAACATGCCAAGCATTGCCCTAAGAATTTTATAGGTTTACTCAGTTCATCCACATTGTTGTTGTTGTGTGCCTTTAAGGTGGAACCCACCCAGAGCCAACCCTCCGGTGGATTTTCAGAGACAGTAAGTCACACAAAGGAGATTGTCCATTGTTCTCCTGCGAAGCAGCTGGTGGATTTGAACCACATACCTTTAAGATTGTAGTGCAGCTCCTTACCAGTGGCCACAGAGGGGTTAAGTAGCTTCCCCAGGTCTTAGCATGGCACTTGATCAGTTTAAAGTTCTACAATCTGGCTCTATGACCAGACTCCTAACTTTATTATGTTAATCTCCAAAATTTTTCACAGTATGGAAGCAAAAGTTTAAGTACTCAAGTGATGCATAGTTAGAACTCACATAGAGATGCCTCACAAGAAAGATTTGGGGATCTTGCAGAAGATGACAGCTATGAGAATCCTGTGGAGTGTAGTTCTCTTCACAGTTAACATCCCCATGCATCAGAACCTACTCTACAACAAAGGCTGTATGGTTGGGTGGTTGAGGGTGCTGATAGGATTATCATAGCCCTTAGCTCCTTATCGTCTTCTTCCCAAGGCTTCCACATTGGAGTAATAACATATCCTACTAGCCTCAATGATAACATAAGAGCATCATAAAATCTGTTAATTAGAATTCTCCATTTACGGATCCTTTAAAGTCTTGGGAATGTTTTTGTAGCAGTTAAGTATTAGAAAATCAACTGTGACACATAGATCAATGGAATCGAATTGAGAATCCAGAGATCAACCCATCTATCTATGGTCAACTGATCTTTGACAAGGAGATGAAATCAGTGAAGTGGGG
>NW_006399791.1:18834619-18838641 GCF_000299155.1 Elephantulus edwardii
TTTATGAAAATTAATAAAATATAATTATAAAAGAAGAAAGGAAAAAAAAAGAAAATCAACTGTGACTCCTAGCAATCTTATGAATGACAGATATGACCATTGCCTTTTCCTGAGCCATTCTCACAATTCCGGATATACCCAAGTCCATTGTTACAGTCATTGTGTCAATCCATCTTGTTAGGGTCCTCCTCTCCTTCTCCGACCCTTCACCTTTCCCAGCATGATGTCTCTCTCCAAGAACCGGTCCTTACTGACAAGATTTCCAAAGTATGTGAGATGAAGTTCCCCTGCTTTTGCATGTGAGGAGTACCATAGTTGCATTTCCTCCAAGACAGACTTGTTTGTTCTTTTTGCTATTCATAAGATATTCAACACTTTTCTCTAACCCTTCAGTTCTAAGGCACTGATTCTTCTGTCTTCCATAACCATTGTCTAACTTCCAGATCCATAGAAAGTAATTGAAAATACTATGACTTTGATCAGGCACATCTTAGTCTTTAATTGAACATCTTTTCTGTTTAGCATTTTGCTGAATTCCTTGACTGCATACATCCCCAGAGTAATATAACTTTTGATTTGATTTCTTGCTTTTTTTTTTTTTTTTTTTACAAAAGGCAAGGTATGTTTATTTAGATTAAGTCATCCAGTTGCCTGATTCAATGTGACTCAAGGCCTCAAAGAAACTATCTTTTCCTTTACTCTGTCTCCCAAGGTTTGAGCCTAGAGTGGCAGGAATGCTTCTCAGGGCCTGTTCACAGGTTTACAAGTTTCTCATTGAGGGCAATCTGTGACTGTGTGAGATTAGACAAGTAGGTCACCATGAGTAGGTCGTTGATATTGCTGTTGAGCATGGTCTCAAAGTCATCAGGAACAATTTTAGGTACTTGGTTGACCAGACTCATCAAGAAGCGGCCCACAGTATTGTCAGTTGACACTTTTCCAGACAGCACATCTTCTGCATACTGCAATACTGTGCTCAGGGCATACTGGATGCGGGCTGATGCTCCTCCAACCTGCTGCAAGTCACTTGAGAGTCCAATCACCCGTTTGGGACTAAAACAGGTCTTCATAATGAGGTCAACTCCAATGTGTTTGGTGTCATAATATGCGTATCTCACTGTCAAAGGTGTGAACATCACTCCCATGGTCCTGGAGGCTGGTGTCCACAGTGAGGTGAATGGGGTTGGGGGCCTCTCGGCTATAGTACTCATGAATCAGTACAGAATGCTCTGTGATGTCGTGGTCTGTAGCGTACCAGCCTAGGATGAGTTCATTTGGAGAGACTTTCTTTTGTAACTCATACATGTTCTTAGCAAATTCCATGTCAACAGCCACCTCATCTTCGGACTCATTGTGGGGCACTGAAAAGCAATTTGTAACTTCCACTGAGTGCTTGTCGACAGTTCCCAGCAAAGTCCCGATAACTCGGGCAGCGCCCTCATTGCACCGCTCATAGCTGTCCACGATGGAGGCTAAAATGACTGGGTGCAGATGGACCACGCGGCCGCCAGGGAAGGGCCCAGGGAGAGCCGGGCTGGGCGACGGCGGCGCCGGGGTCTGTGTCGGGGTCTGCGCAGGGGCTTGCGCTTTGGCCGAGGTCTGGCCCGAGCCAGCGGGCGTAGTTGCTGGGGCGTTGGGGTCCGAGGGCGAGGCAGGAGCTGGAGCCGGGGCCGAGGAGGGGGCAGGAGTCTGAGCCGGTGCCGGAGCTGGGGCTGAGGTTGGAACAGGAGCCGCAGCCGGTGCTGGGGCTGGGGTGGCAGCAGGAGTACTCGTGGGTGGAATCGGCGTGGCCATCTTGTCTCTGATTTGATTTCTTTACTGTCGCTACCATGGGTACTGATTGTGGATCCCAGTAAGATGAAACTGTTAACAACTTCAATCTCCTCCATTTATCTAAATGGTGTATGTTGGTACAACAGTGTTTTCTTTTTTCAAACTTTTTAAATTTTGTATTGGTCTGTATATAAAATATATATACAGTGAGCTCTGGTGGCTTAGTGGCAAGAAAGTGCACTGCAATCCCAGAGGTGCACTGTTCAAATCCACCAGATGCTCTGCTGGAGAAGGAGGGAAAATCTCCTCCTGTACCATTCAGATCTGATTTGACAGCACACACACACACACACACACACACACACACACACACACTATACATTATGTTTCATTCATGTATGTTGTGTTTCTTACATTCCTTCATTCATATTGTGTTCATACATTCTGTAAACTTTTGTGTGAGATTGGCAAAGAGGTGGTAAAACTGTTACTCTATGTATATAATATAATAAAGTACAGAGAAAACTTCAAAGACTCCTGTTAGACCCTAGTAGAACAATTTAGTTGAGTGGCAGGATATAAGATCAATATACAAAACCCAGTGGGATTCTTCTAGAGTGACAAAGGAAACATAGAAAAAGAAACTAAGAAAGTGATACCATTTGCAGTAGTCAACCACAAGTTGAAATACTTGGGAATTTAAAAAAACCTAAAGAGACGCAAACAATCCTTAAAGGAAAACTACAAAACATTACTTCAAGAAACAATAAGAGCTTTAAGTAAATGGAAAAAAATGTTCTCTGTTCTAGGATAGGAAGACTCAACATAGTGAAAATGAACAAGCAATCTACATAGATAATGCAATCTCATTACAGATACAAAACTTATTTTTCAAGGAGATAGAAAAACCAACTGTCAAGCTTATTTGGAAAAGAAAGAGACTTTGAATAAGCAAAATATTTTTGAAAAACAAAAATGAAATGGGAGACATAGCACACCCTGACAACAAAACCTACTACAACCTAGTACAATGACAGACACAAAGACCAATGGAACAGAATCAGGAGCCCAGAAATTAACCAACCTACCTACAGTCTACTGGTATTCGACAAGGGAACAAAATTTATCAAATGGGGAAATGACAACCTTCTCAACAAATGGTGCTGGCCAAACTGGACATCTACCTGCAGAAAGTTGAAGACACATCTCACACCATACACAAACATCAACTCAAGGTGGATCACAGACCTAGGGCTAAAGTCCAAAACCATAAAGATCTTAAATGGGATCAAACTTAGAAGCCCTAGTCTATGGTATAAATAGGTTTACAAATACAGCCAGAAATGCACAACCAGAGAGGGTAATATCAACAAATGGAATCTTCTAAAGATTAATTCCCTATATGTATAGAAAACTTCCCACAAAAAGGGTAAAAAGAAAACCTACAAACTGGCAAAAAACATTTGGCAATGACATCTCAGACAAGGGTCTCATAACAATGGTATTTTCTTTTTTAATTTTTTAAAAAAAGTTATAATTTTTTTGTGTGTGTACCATCAATTCAGATCTGAGTAGTACAGGAGGAGATAGCCCCTCCTTCTCCAGTAGAGCATCTGGTGGATACGAACTGCATACAAAGGCTGAAGAAGAAGAAAAGACCAAGAAGGGTGTCAGATGAGACTCTGAGTATTGACTTAGAGAACCGAGAAGCTAAAACTAAAGGAAGAAATCAAAGAGCTAAACAGAAAATTTCAAAAGGCAGCTCAGACAACAAAGCAAGATACTATAATGAAATGTGCAGAGACCTGGAGTCAGAAAATCAAAAGGGCCAAATTCGCCCAGCGTTTCTTAAGCTGAAGGAGCTGAAAAACAAATGCAAGCCACGGGTGGCAATACTTAAGGACACTTTGGGTAGAATGTTAAATGATCCAGGAAGTATCAAAACAAGATGGAAGGAATACACAGAGTCACTGTATCTGAAGGCTTGGCTGACACAGAGGAATTTCACGAAACAACATATGAGCAAGAGCCTATGATGATGAAAGAGGAAGTTCAAATTGCTCTGAAGGAATTAGCAAAAAACAAGGCTCCAGGAGTTGACAGCATACCAGCTGATTTATTTTAACAAACAGATGCTGCCCTGAATGTGCTCACTAAGTTGTGCCAGGAAATCTGGAGGACAGCCAGCTGGCCAACTGACTGGAAGAGATCGAGATTTGTTCCCATTCCAAAGAAAGGTGACCCAACAG
>NW_006399791.1:18840371-18842140 GCF_000299155.1 Elephantulus edwardii
AACAACAACAACAACAACAACAACAATGCTTTCTTGTTCTGTTTGGTCTACAGTCTCTTGGAGTAGGTCTAGGTTTTGCATGAACATAATTAAGTGTTCTGAGATTCCGATCCTTCTTATGTTAGCTATGATTTATTATGAGCCGCGCAGTCAAATGTCTTTGCATAAATAAGATATTCTTTGGGTATTTTCTGCTTTTAGTCAAGATCCATATGACATCAGCAATGATTCCTCACTCTAAGGGCTCTTCTCAATCAGCATGAATAAAATTTTAATGAACTATAAAAGTTTCCTGAACTCATAATTAACATAAAAACGTACAATTTCAAACAAAGCCATGTTGGCATAAAGATTTTTTAGTTTATTTGAGATGAAACTTCCTCACACATCTTAGGAACGTTTGGGGAGAAATGTTCTATTTTGTTATAGTTTTATTTGCTATACTGGGCAACCCTATTGAATGCCAATTTATATCGATTGCTGTTGGAGAGGTTTGTTTTTATATTGACTTTGACTCATGATGAGCCCAGGTTGTATAGAGTCTGATTTCTCTCTAATTGGTTTGCTTGAGTCTCTAACTCAATCCTGGAAAAGAATCTACCCAAAGAGTCTAGGTAGCACTTGAAAAGAGATAAGACTGTCATAATGCTGTGTCTAGGATGCTGGCTCATGCTATTAAGAGTCACTGAGTCAGCTCTGTCTCATAATGATGCTATGTATAAAAAAATAACACATTGCTTCGTCTTGAGCTGGCCTCACTACCATGGTGAGCCTGTTGTAATCAGCACATCAATCCTGTGTTTTCATTGACTTTCTACTTTACTAAGATGGTCTCCTTTTTTAATTTTTTAAATTATTATTAATTTTAATAAAAATATACAGAGACTTTGAGTTCCATTCATTGATTGTTGCACTTTTCTCCCTCCCCTCCTTAGTGCACACTCCCCCCAGTACTTTCTTCTCTTTGAAAAGTAAAAGAAAAATTCTTTCTTTGTTTTACAATCCCTCCCTCCAGGTCCACTCCACTGTGCAGCCTTCATTCTGGACTCCCATCATGACAATAATACCTAATCACATAGCCCTTTTAAACAGTTTTCTCCCTCATCTGTTTCAATGCAGTACACATTATTTATTCCATTTTTCTCAGTCTCCCCCCAACTCCGATGTCAGTCCCGTTTTACAAAAGTGGCACCATGCAGTATTTTTCCTTTTGTGACTGAGATATTTCACTCAGCATAATGTCCTCCAAGGTCACCCATTTTTAATAATATTTCATGAGTTCCTTGTTTTTCAATGCGGCATAGTATTCCATTGTGTGAATATACCAGACCTTCTTTATCCATTCATTTGTTGATGGACACTTAGGCTGTTTCCAACTCTTTGCTATTGTGAACAAAGCTGTGATAAACCTGGGTGTGCATATATCTGCTTGGGTGGCAGTTATGGTTACTTTGGGGTGGTCTCCTTTTCTTAAGACTGGTGTCTCCTGAAAACATGGTCCACCTATGTGAGACCAAGCCTCACTTTTTTCTTTAATTGGGAAAAACATATTGGGGGTACAAGGAGGTGAGGGTTGGGGCGGGGGGCAGAAGGGTGAGGATGGGCCAGGATGCAGTTGCAGAGCTGCACAGTTTTGTCGGTGGGGGGAGCAGGTGAAGGAAATGATGAGGATCCAGTGGGGACCAGATGCTACAGAGGAATGACAAGCATTTTCCAATAGTAATTAAACCAACTGTCTTATTGATTTGGGAATTGGATGCTGACTCTCT
>NW_006399791.1:18842970-18844370 GCF_000299155.1 Elephantulus edwardii
TATATGATAAAGGGAACCTGAGAATTGTGAACAGACTCCCCCCAGATCTAACCATCTTTTGGCAGAAGCATTCAACAGAACAAAATATGTGGTGCATTTAAGATGTAGGTCTTCTTGTGCATGCTGCCACTGTTAAGGTCATAAGACTCATATTGACTTTCAGCCATCCATTGTGTAGGTAATCATCCTCTTTGGCCTGTCCAATGCATAGGTAATCATCTTCTTTGGCCTTTCCAATGCATAGGTAATCATCTTCTTTGGCCCATTTCTCCTTGGGAATCCTTGAATTTCTGTTGTTGAGCCTCGATCTTCACTGAGGGGCAGTCATCAACTGTTTAAGTGTTCAATTATCAAAAAGCCGAAGTCTGTGGAAGGCCATAATGGCCCTGCTTTAAGTGGTTCGCTACTCCTGCAGCTCACCACGCTGTCTCTGCCTCTGCTGCCATCTTGGATCTCCCCAAGCCTCACTTTTAAATGTGCCTTTCATCCTCTCTCCAGGTTCATAGGGTTTCCGGAGGCAAGTTATTATGGAAGAGGATGCCACTCCTCTTTCCAAGAATGAAAGATAGGCCATGCAAAAGAGATAAAATGAAAAGTAAAGAAAAGGGAAAAGGAGGAAAGGCTTCTGGAAAGAAAAGGGAAACAGGTGAAGCCAAATTCTATGGGATGCTGAGAGCAGAAAGGGAAAGAAAAATGAACGGTCTCAGAAACAAAGTCCTAACAATCCTCCTCAGTCCCAGGGTTCTCCTGGACTTACTGCCTGGAAGTCAAAGCCAACAACAACAGAACCACAAAGCCAGCCTATGCCAGTAGTTGTCCATGCCTGGCTCTGCCATGCATTATATAGGGCAGAACTGGCTCCAGGTGGTTTTCTCGACTGCACTCTTTAATGGAAGCAGTTCCTGAGACCTTTATACGGTGATGCCTTCTGGGGTTCACAGGGCAAGCCTGCCTATTAGCAGCCAAGAGCAAACCTCCCTGAAGGACACGTACCTGAGACCTGTTCTCATAGGTTCATTTACACAAAATAGTTGAACAAGCAGAACACCAGGGTTCCTCAAGTTTTGTAATGAGGTTAACAAGAAAGAGCTCCTTTTTTAAAAAAATTAATTTAGTTTGTTTATTTTTCATTTCAATGAACATCTACAGAGATTTTGGAATTCCATTCATTCATTCTTGCACCCTTCTCCCCACACAAACCCCTCCCCCCCCTTTGCTCTTCTTCTTGAAAAGCAAAAGAAAAACTCCCTCATTGGTACACAATCCCCCCGCACCTCTCCAAACCCCACCCCCTACCCCCAAATATAATCCACTCTGCAACCCTCCTTGCATACTCCTACGATAAAAATAATGCCCTAAAATATGATTCTTTTAGACTATTCTCTCCCCCATAGACTTCA
>NW_006399791.1:18844740-18847329 GCF_000299155.1 Elephantulus edwardii
AGTGCCACAATGCTTTCCACAGTGGTTGCACCATTTTACACTCCCACCAACAGTGAATAAGGGTTCCAGTCTCTCCACAACCTCGCCAGCACAAAAGATATATTCAAAGAAAATTACAAAACATTATTACAAGAAACAAAAAAAAAAGAGCTCCTTTAAGTGGCATTCTTTCTTGAGCTTTGTTTTCTATAATGTAATTGTCGGTATGTGCCATTGGGTTGGGATAAACATGCTAAGGCAAATTCCCCTTCTCTCAGTATCATTTATGTGATAAATGTGAGTAAAGAAGGCGGTCAGGAAGCAGCCTTGAAGAATTTCCATCAAGACAATGCCTGCTGGAAGCTGTAATTGTTAGCTGACTTTTCTGTGCAAATTTCAGGTTTTCTTTCTTTCTCTTGGATCTCCTCACTAAGCAGCAATTTCTCTCTCAACTCTTCACGTAAAACTTAAGTATTTTCCTATTTTTTGAATTTGTGTTGTTATGTGGCATTGAGTCAACTATGACTCATAGTGACCCTGTAGCTCTGAGCCCTGTCCTAGCCCACCTGATCCAATCTCACTGTCTCTGACACACCCAATCTCATTACCACAGACACTGAGTCAATCCATCTCATCCAATGTCTTGCTCTCTTGTGCTGTCTCTCTGCTCTTCCAAGCATGATGTCCTTCTCCAAGGACTGGTCCCTCCTGACAACATGCCCAAAGTACATCAGACAGAGACTCAAGATCTTTGCCTTCAAAGGACATGTTGGCTTCACCCTCTCCAAGACAGACCTATTAGTTCTCTTGGCAGTCCATGGTATGTTCAATACTGTTATTCAGTACCACAACTCAAAGGCATCTTCTATCCTTTTTTCTAAAAAATATTTTTATTTTATTATTTTTTATGTACCGTCAAATCAGATCTTACTGGTACAGGAGGAAATTGTCCTTCCTTCTCCAGCAGAGAATCTGGTGGATTCAAACCACATACCTCTGGGATTGCAGTGCAGCTTCTTGCCACTAGGCCACCAGAGCTCCTGTTCTTCTATCCTTTTTTGGTCATTGTCCAACTCTCTGATGCATAATAGGTAATTGCAGAGACCATGGCCTGGATCTGGTGCACCTTAGCCTCTTGACTGATATCATTGCTCTCTAGCACTCTGGAGAGATCCCCAACAACTGATATTCCTAATGCAATCTGTCTTTTGATTTCCTGACTACTGAGGCCAAGAGTGTTGACTGTGGAACCAAACAAGCTGAAATTGTTAACATTCTCAATCTCTTCCCTATCATGATGCTACTACCAATTGACCCAGTGGTAAGAATCTTCATTTTCTTGATATTGAGCTTCAATCCATACTGCAGACTACAGTCAGTCCTTGACCTTCTGCAGCAAATGCTTCAGGCCCTCCTCAGTTTCAGCAGTCAAGGGCGTGTCGTCTGCATAGCTAACATTTTAACCTCCACTTCTGTTTTCATAGTTTTAAAAAAAATCAACAAACTTCACCTTCACTGTAGTCATACCACACGCAATGCAGTCTGACCTCAGAAGACAGGTAGTCTGCAGATGATGTAAACAGATTCTCCCACTTTTTTAGGTCTGTTCATTTTTAGATGCCATCTATCAACTGTGCTCAGTATGAAATAGCTTGTCTTGCTGCCAAATGAACCTTTCTCTCTGTTTTGCAACTTACTGGCTTTAAAAATTCGAAGTTAGGTAGATAATTTCCGGATTATACAGGCTACCTGTTTTCTTCCTTTTAAAAATAAGTGCTTTGGGCTTGGAAAGTCTTGTTGCTTTTCTTTTTTTTTTCTTCTTCTTAAAGAATCTTCTTCATTTTTATGCATGGCAGTTAATTGGCTTGTGTTTTTTACTAGTGCTTGCATTAAGTTTAACATGGTAAAAAAAATAAGTGCTTTGGGCATTTCACTGATGAGTGAAAAAGAAAAAAGGAATAAAAGTGAAGAGGGTCAGTCATTCTCAACAGTGGTTCGATTTGCTGGCGAAGCTCTTTGTGGGAGAGGTGGGTTTGTTGAGTTTCCAGAGGCTTGTGGGGGAAATGAGGAACATGCAGAGGAAGTTCCACCTGCAGGTTTTAGATTGCAATGGGGGAAGGGCAGAAGACAGGAAGCTGCGGGTTGAAAGGACTGTTGGGTGACAGGTGTTCCCTGCCTGAACAGAGGTGAGGGCGGATTCTGACAGGAGGGAGAGCCCTGTGCTATTGCAATCATCTCTCCACGCATCCCAGACTAAATAACAAACCCCACCCCTAGGACTGATGAATTCCCTCCTGCCACGCAGTAGCCCGAGTGTTGTAGAAGTGTGCTCCAAAGGCCTTCCCTGAGCTGTGAGCTGCCAGAGGTCCAGCACCAGCCCTTTTGGCCTGGGTGCATTCAAACCACACATCTTTGGGTTTCTTCTTGTCTAGCTAGAATTTATACTTAACCATTTGCACCATCCAGGTAACATTAATGTTTCTTTTTTTATTATTATTAAATTGTATTAGTTTTAATGAACAGTTACAGAGATTTTGGGTTTTCATTCATTCATTGTTGCACTGTTTTCTCCACCCTCATCCCCAGTTCGTTCTTCTTTCCCTCCCCCAT
>NW_006399791.1:18848449-18850381 GCF_000299155.1 Elephantulus edwardii
CCATACCACTTTCCACAGGGGTTGCACCATTTTACACTCCCACCAACAGTGAATAAGGGTTCCAGTTTCTCCACAACCTCGCCAACATTTATTGCTTGCTGTTCCGTTAAATTTTGCTATTTTGACTGGGGTGAGATGATATCTCATAGTTGTTTTAATTTGCATCTCTCTTAGGGCTAGGGATTTTGAGCATTTAAATCTTTGTTTGAAGAGCTCCTTAGCTCTGGTGCTAAGTGGTAAGGAGCTAGAGCCGTGGCTCATTCAAAGGCTTATGATTTGACTTCACTAGCAGCTTCATGGGAGAAAGATGGGCAATCTCCTCCCATGAGATTTAGTGCCTCTGAAAACGTGCTGGGTGGTCAGCAATAAGTGAGTTCCACTCGACAGTACATAATAACAATAACACTGTTACCTTCCCTTTTCAAAAGCATGAGCAGGGGTACTGACCACAGTCCCTTCCTTAGGAGGTGGCATCTGCCATCTCGGTCCTTACAGCTCAGAAGTCCTCTCTTCAAGAAATTTGCCAGCACCGCTCCCACTCACCCCAGTCTCTCCATCTTGCCTCGCTGGCGGGCTTTTAGGAGGAAGCGTCCCATAGTCCTCGTGTTTCAGAGTCGTGGCACTGCTGGGGGTGCTCTGTGGCACAGAAGGGGAGCAGAAGGCAGAGGGGCCTGGCGTACCCTCCAGGCACTCACCGCTCAGCATGTAATTGTGTTGATAAGACCAGTGATACAATCGTTGGCTGTAAGCAACAGAAAAGCATTCAGCAGACATGGAAACTGTGGGAGACACTCAGGAAGTTCATATGGTCACAGGGAAGTCTAAAGGGCCAGATTCCCAAAAGAGCTAAGCGGCTCACTGGTTAGGTGCTTGACTATAAAGGATTGGCAGTCCCAACCCATCTAGCAGCTCTGGGAGATAAAAAAACTGGTGATCTACTTCTGGGAAAAGTACAGCCAAGAAATTCCTGTCAGAGAAGTGCTCCTCCATCAGATGGCATCACTATGAGTTGGAATCAATTCAAAGCACTTAATAACAACAGGTGACTCAGGGCTGTCTGTGGTAACATATCCTCAGCAAACTAATTCTGAGATGAATCAATAGCACTCTTTTCAGGCTTATAGACAGACACTCTACTCAGGTTTTAACTGAAATCTTGGGTCCTCATGAAGATAGTCTCAGGGGACGTTAAGGTCATAGAGCATAACAAAGATCACCAAGACACTGTTCTTCATTCTGCTGTTGTGAGTAGCAACCTGTGAGTAGCCATCTAAGGTCCAACTGCTGGTCTCTGTCTAAACAGAGAAGACAGAAGGAAAGCAAAGATGTGGAGAAACAACAACCACTCAAAACTCAATTTTCACAGCCAAGAAACCAGAAGAGCTAAACGGTGTCCAGCTGCCACTGGGCCACGTAACAGAGAAGATCCTGGCTGGAGTGGGAGAGAAATGTGGAACAAAGCTCAAAACCGTGGAAAATGGCCAGACTTACTATTCTGCTAGAACATAGACAATTCATTGTCCTTGAGACAATGAATGGACTTTAGTCAAATTGAGAACAAAATCTCTCTCTTGTGTCTCAACTTTAAGCAAACACCTTATACAGGCCTTTCAGGTGACCAGTTACACCACAGAGGCACTTATTCCTTAAACTAATCCACCATGTAAGATCAAAAGAGCAACACTTGCCCAAGGATAGAGCCCCGAAGGTGTTAAGACTGGATTCATGGAAATGAGAGTCACAGGGAGGAAGTGGGGAGAGTGCAGGGACATTGTGGGTAGTGTAGTTAATACTATAAAAACAAACCGAACATGAATGATTGAATGAAAAAACAATTTGCTTTTTTTTTTTTTTTATGCGTGTACCGTCAAATTGGATCTGACTGGTACAGGAGGCGACTGTTCCTCCTTCTTCAGCAGAGCATCTGGTGGA
>NW_006399791.1:18850481-18876082 GCF_000299155.1 Elephantulus edwardii
AATTGGATCTGACTGGTACAGGAGGCGACTGTTCCTCCTTCTTCAGCAGAGCATCTGGTGGATTTGAACCGTGCACTTCTGGGATTGCAGTGCAGAACAATTTGCTTTGTAAACTTTCACTCAAATTATGAGAAAGGGAAGGAAGGAAGGAAGGAAGGAAAGAAAGACATTAAGAAGACATTCCCCTTTCACTGTAGCAGAGTAAGTGCTTAACAGACTGGCCATCCAACAGATAAACTCTGGAGGGGGGTGGGGGAATACCCAAAACACAACTACCTGAAGGATAACAAGGGAGTTTTTAAATAGACCTATAACAAATCCCAGATGTTATTCAGATTTCACCAGCCTTTCCACACATGTCCTTTTACTGTTCCTTTTACTTTTCCCACACGCAATCAGGATCTTATGTTGCAGCTTCTTTGCTGCACTGCAATCCTAAAGGCACGCAGTTCAGATTCACCAGCTGCTCCGCAGAAGGATGGGCCATCTCCTACCAAGTCATGAACTGCCTCTGAAAACCTGCTGGAGGGTCAGATATGGGTCGGTTCCAACTCGATAGTACTCAACAATAATATCCAATTACATTAGAAAACATTTGTCAAACATAGGACATTTTAGGATACCTTAACCATAGACATTAGCAAGCATACACAGGAAGCTCTGGTGGCCTGGTGGGAAGGAGTTGTGCTGCCAACCCGAAGACAGGAGGTTCAGATTCACCAGCTGCCCCATGAGAGAAGGAAGAGGAATTTCCTCATGTGTGATTTACATGAAAACTTGCTGAAAGGTCAGCTATGAGTCGGCTCTGACTTAACTCCAACTCATACTTGTCCTTTAATGTCATGAAAACTTGCCCGCACTTTGAAAGGATTGAACCAATTCTTGAAAGTGTGAAATTCTTCATCACATTGTCTTTTGTTTGCTACATGTTCAACTTTTAAATCTTTGAATAGGCATAGAGTCTTCTTCATCTTTTTTCTTCAGCCAAGTAAGAAATGTTGATATTGTTGTTACGTGCTGTCTTGTTAACAACAACAACAACAACAGCCTTTGCATTGGTAGCACAATTCCTTACCACTAAGCCACCAAAACTCATAGATTAGCTGTAGTTTACTAGTTTAACCTATCCCTTTACCCTTGCTTCCCACTGTCTTAAATTTCTTTTCATAAAGCTTATGATCTAAGACTTTTATTTTGGATTGTGAGGGGTTTTTCTGCTCTGTAACACTTGGGATTATTTGTGTGGTAGAGTACTTAGAGCCTACCATTATATCAAGGTAATTTCCAACGCAGCATTGTATTTCAAGAAAAAGAGAAATAAAAAAAGATAGGCATAAGAAATGTCAATTTCCTACAACCAGGAGAAGATAAAGTAGATGAATGGGATCTTCTAAGAATCAAATTTATGCACATCCAAAAACTTCTCCAACAGGGTAAAAAGGAAAGCCACCAACTGGGAAAAAGTATTTGGTAATGACATATTAGATAAGGGACTTATATATAGAATTTATAAAATACTTGAGCACCACAACAAGATAAAGGTAAACAATCCAATTGAAAAATGGGCACAGGATATGAACAGACACTTCACCAAAGAAGACATTCAGATGGCTAACAAGCACATGAAGAAATGTTCAAAATCCCTAGCTCTAAGAGAGATGCAAATTAAAACAACTATGAGATACCATCTCACCCCAGACAGAATAGCAAAATTTAACAGAACAGCAAGCAACAAATGCTGGCGAGGTTGTAGAGAAACTGGAACCCTTATTCACTGTTGGTGGGACTGTAAAGTGGTGCAACCACTATGGAAGTTGGTATGGCACTTTCTCAAAAAGTTGCAAATAGAGACACCATTTGACCCAGCAATTCCACTACTGGGCATATACCCCCAATAGACCATAACTGACATCCAAGCAAATATATGCACACCCATGTTTATTGCGGCTTTGTTCACAATAGTAAGGAGTTGGAAACAACCTAAGTGCTCATCAACAAACCAACTGATTGAGAAGCTGTGGTATATTTGCACAATGGAATACTATGCTGCATTGAAAAACAAGGAACTCATATAATATTATTCAAAATGGGTGACTCTGGAGGACATTATACTGAATGAAGTATCTCAGTCACAAAGGACAAATACTGCATGGTGCCACTGTTGTAAAACAGGACTGACCTTGGGTTTGGGGAGAGACTGAGAAAGATGGGTTCAAGAATGTATACTGCATTGAAACAGAGAAGGAAGAAAACTGTTTAAAAGAGATATGTGATTAGGTATTTTTGTCATGACAAGAGTCTAGAGCGAAGGCTACATGGTGGAGGGGACCTGGGAGAGGGTTTGTAAAACCAAGAAAGAATTTTTCTTCTACTTTTCCAAGAGGGTAGTGTATTAGGGGGGAGGGATGGGAAGGGAGAAAAGTTCAACAATGAATGAATGGAAATCCAAAGTCTCTGTAAATTTTTACTGAAATTAATAATAAATTTAAAAAAAGAAATGTGAATTTGTGAGGAAAATAAAAGTATAGACTAATATGACTCTTAGAACAAATGAAACAAAAAAATCAGGAAAACCTAATTGTTAGGAAAAATCAGACCATTCCACAATCACAGTTGGAAATAATTATTTTTTAGTTTAAAAAATATTTAACACCATCTTTCAGGAATTGATCGAATAATTGATAGATTTTTTTTTTAAACATCAGCAATGACAGGTGATCGGAACGACACTTTGAACAACCTTGTCCTAACTGATATTTACAGAACATTGTACCCACAAGTGGAAGTGGAGGTGAGATTAACACAGGTGTTTAAGGCTACAATCACAAAGCTGGGTACATACAGCCGATTGCCTCATCTATCTGCTTTCATTTCTTCATGAACAGCACACCTGCTTTAACAAACAGTGATAACACAGAAAATAGAGTGATAAAATATGAACACGGAAGGGCTTCAAAGAACTACGTTTAGTAAACAGACATGGTTTGATGACTCTTTCCTTATATTCCTTATAGTGGTGAACACTTGGGAACCTCAGTTTACAAACGAAAATGTCTTTGGTTTTTAAAAGCAAAATAATCGAGTAAAACCTAGGACTTCCTTCCCTAAAGTACGTTCTTTGAGATGCTATTGTTGTTAGCTTCTTTGGAGCGGCTTTGGTTCATAGCTACACTGTGTAGAGATGTTGCCCGGCCCTGCAGCATCCTTTCAATCTTTGCTGTGTTTGAGCTCATTGTTGCAGCTGCTGTGTTCATCCATACCATTGAGGGTCTTCCTCTTCCTTCCTGATTCTCTACATTATTCTACAGTTCTTCATTAAAACTGATCTTCATTGCTACAGTGAAAGAAAAGACCTAAATGATAGAGCAAAAATGAAAGAAAATGTATAGGAAAAAATAGCACTCACTGATTTTGATGATGATCATCCGACTCAAAATGCCCCATGCCGGTCCATCTCATTTCACCAATGCCTAGTATGTCAATATTTATGCATTCCATTTATTCCTTAACAATAGCTAATTTTCCTACATTCATGGTTCCTACATTCCATGTTCCAATAACTAGTGTCTGCTTACAACTGTTCCTCTTCCTTTGTATTTCCATACTCGGTTGCCCATTCTGTCATTCTACGTGTGTTCTGTTGTACATAGGGTTTTCAGAGGCCTGCTATTTCAGAAGTGGATGGCCAATCCGTCTTCTAGTCTGTCTTAATCTGAATGTTCAGATTTAGAGAAGTATCCAATAGACAAGCATTTACAGAAAAAGTGAAAGATAAATCCCTTATTGTGGAATTAACCATTAGTTTCAGTGTTGTCCCTGTCCTTGACACAAGTGTCTTGACCCACTTATTTCTTTGACCCACTTATTTCTTTGCTCCACCATCCATCAAGATACCCATCCACTTTTACCCACTCCCTTCAACATCTATCTCCCATTGTCCATTCCTTGATCTGATAGCTTATATCTAAAGCTTCCTTAGCTTTTGTGACTCCAGACATGAATTGATGCTTTTGAGTTGTGATGCTGGAGAAGAATCTTGAACATGGACTGCCAGGAGATCAAACAGACCTGTCTTGGAGAGAGTGAAGCCAAGTTTCTCCTTGGAGGCTAGGATTTCAAAGCTCTGTCTCATATACTTTGGGCATGTGGCCAGGAGGGATCAATCCTTGGAGAAGGACATCTATACTTGGAAGTGTGGAGGGTCAGCACAGGAGAGAAAGACCCTGGATCAGTTGGATTGACACAGGAATTGGGATAATGGGGGTAGATGTGTTCAGATCAGTGAGACTGGCCTGGGATAGAGCAGGGTTCAGAGCTATAGTACATCGGGTCTCTATGAGTCGCAGGTGACTCGATACATAACAACAACAACTAAGCACAAAACAAAAAAGTGCTACCAAGAAACTTCTGGAAGACACTAATGGTTAGTACACAGTCTGTATTTTGAGAACTGCTACACACACACACACACACACACACACACAGAGGACTCAGTTGTGTCCCTCCAAAATAAGTGTTAGAATCTTAAGCCATATGCCTGTGATGTTTCCCATTTTGGAAAAGTGTTTTTTAAAAAGGTTTTGGGGTTTGTTTTTTGGTTTTGGTTTGTTTTTTTTTTTTTAATTTTAGAAAAGTGTTCTTTGTTCTGTCAGTGAGGATATTTTCCACATTCAGTATAACCTAAACAATCACTTCTGAATTATAAGAAGCATCATAAACACAAAGAAACAAACACGGGGGAATGATATTACCATGAAACTGAGGAACACTCAGGTTCTAGGAACTGAGACAAGGATCTTCCCCCAGAGCTGACAGAAAGTCCTCTAAAGATAATGCACTAAAATTGGAATGGTGAGAAAATAATCTCTATTCTTTAAAGAAATTCATTTAAGTTATTTCTGTTATAGAAGCAATAGCAAACAAAGACTGTGCGTGTGTACACATACATACACAGAGGGCACTCTGGTGGCCTAGTGGTAAAAAGTTGCACTGAGAACCCAAAAGTACACAGTTCATACCCATCAGTTACTTAGGAAGAGAAGGATGGGTTATCTCTTCTTCCTCCTATATAATTTACAGCTTCTAAAATCTCACTGGAGGGTCAGCTAGAAGTTGTTTCTAATTTGATGGCACCTAACAACAATACGTGTGTGTGTGTGTGTGTGTTGCACTGCCAACCCAAAGGCAGGAGGTTCGAATCCTCCAGCTGCTTCAAACAAGAAAGACTGGCAATTGCCTCTTATAAGATTGATAGTCTCTGAAAACCTGCTGGAGGATCAGCTGTGAGTCAGTTCTGACTCAGCATATTGTTGATGAGTCAGAAGTGACTCATAGCTGACCGACCTTCCTGCAGGTTTTCAGAAACTGTTAGTCATATGAGAAGAGATGGCCCATCTTTCTTACTTAGGGCAGCAGGAGGATTCAACAATGTGTGTGTGTGTGTGTGTGTGTGTGTGTGTGTGTGTGTGTGTGTGTGTTTAAATCTTAAGTAGCTATTATATAAAACATAAAGATGTTTTGTAGATGAGTGAAGGTTTCAGTCACTCAAAGATATAATTATTTGCCATGCAGCAGCCTACAGTGTGGAAATGTTAGAAAGGCTTAAAATTGATGGAGCGAGTTCACTGGTCTTAAGCCTTTTTAAAGAGACTGGGGTTTACTCTCTCTTAGTGTGTCCTGAGGTGGCAGAAATGGTGATCACAGCCACTCAGCCAGCACAGGCTTCCACCAAGGTCAGCATCAAGAGTCTGGAAAAAACCCCAGGGTATATGGAGCTAAGGTTACCAACTCAGCCATTCTAGGGACTCACAGATCAAGCTAGATGTGGTAAGAGCTGCTAAAAAAAAGAATCTGAAGAAAAACTATCACTAATTATTGTCACGTTTTGTGTGTGTGGCACAATGTTGGGTTTTGTGTCAACATGGCCTCATTTGACTTTCATAGTCAAAACCCAGCCCATTGCCATCAACTCCATTCAGACTTGTCCAAACTTACAGGACAGAGCAGCACGGCCTTGTAATGTTTCTAAGTCTCTGTTCTTCAAGGCAGAAAAGTGACACCTTTCCTTCTTTGGAGCCGCTCATGGAGTTGTCTGCCCCCAAAAGAAAATGAGACAAATATAATCCTGCAATGCTGTGTGATGGAGGAGGTGGTGAGAGGAGGTCCGAAAACCCAAGTCTTGATGTTTGTAAATGGCAGTTGAGGTCTTCTGGTTACCAGTGTCCTCTTTCTTGATTCTGTATATTCAGCCAAAGCTGGGAACAGGATGCAGTCAAAGCTGAGATTAAGACGAGGCTAAAGAGACACGTATCTTGGGTATATAATTTAAGGGGCACCAAGTATTCAGTAATCAAGATATAGTGGAACTTCATGTATTGGATCCAATTTCCACTTTGACATGATGATAAATTACACTAGTAAAACCTTTGACTTGAAGACAAAGCAAGATTACAACATAACACATTTGTTAAACAAATGTATGCACACATTTCAAATGGGAAAAGAAATTCTTCAAAAAGATGGAAAAGGCAATTTTCAGTTTTAGCTGGAATGGAAAGAGACCCTGGAATAAGCAAAGCACTCCTGGAAAAGAGAAACAAAGCAGGAGGTATCATACTCTGATCTCAAATCCTATTACGCAGCCATGGCGGACAGAACAACATGGTACTGGTACAAACACAAACATACAGATCAACGGAATAAAATTGAGAACCCAGAAATTAGCTCATTTGCCTATGGCCAAATGATCTTTGACAAGGAGACTAAATCAGTTAACTGAGTAAATGGCCATCTCTTTGACAAATGGTGTTGGCAAAATTGGGAATCCATGTGTAAAAAACTTAAACAAGATCCACACCTCACACCATACACAAAAACCAACTCAAGGTGGATCAGAAGTAAAATTTAAGACTATGAAATTAATCAGAGAAAATCTAGGAAGAACTATAGAAACCCTAATCCACAGCATGAACAGTCTTCCAAGCACATAATGAAAAACTTAACAACCAGGAGAGAGAGAAAAAATTAAATGAATGGGATCTTCTGAGAATCAAATCCCTACGCACATCAAGAAGTTCTCCAACAAGGTAAGAAGGAAACTCACAGACTGGGGTTAAATATTTGGCAATGACATATCTAATAATAATAATGACTTATATCTAAAATTTATAGAATAGTCCAGCACCTCAGCAAGAGAAACGTAAACAACTCAATTTCAAAATGGGCACAGAATATGAATAGATACATCATCAAAGAAGACATTCAGATGGCAAATAAACACATGAAGAAATTCCTAGTTCTCAGAGAGATGCAAATCAAAACATACCATCTCACTCTAGTAAAAATAGCAAAGTTCAACAGAGCAGCAAACAACAAATGCTGGTGAGGTTGTGGAGAAAGTAGAACTTTTGTTTACTGCTGGTGGAAATGTAAAGTGGCACAGCCACTATAGAAGGCAGTCTGGCATGTTCTCAAAGAGTTGGAAATAGAAATACTATTTGACTCAGCAATTCCAGTACTGGGAAGATACCCTAAAGAAACCAGAGCTGTGACTTAAACAGATACATACACGCCTATGTTTATTGCTGAATTTTTCACAGTAGCAAAGACGTGGGAGCAACCCAAGTGCCCACCATCAAATAGAACGGATAGAAAAACTGTGGTACATTCACACAATGGAATATTACACAGCATTAAAAAACAATGAAACAACAAATCATTATACAACATGGGGAAGCCTGGAGGACATTATGATGAGTGAAATATCTCAGTCACAAAAGACAAACACTGCTTAGTATCACTGTTATAAATGTGAGAGTTGGGGAGAGAATGGGAAAAGAATGGGTAGACAATGAACACTGCATTAGAACAGATGAGGGAAAGAACTGTCTGAAAGGACTATATGATTATGCATTATATGAATGAGAACAATCTAGAACAAGGGATTCATTGTGGAGTAGGGTGGGGAGGAGGAATGAAAATGTGCAACAATGAAAAAAAGAATATAAAAATTACTAAAATGGGGGAAATTATGGTGATTATTTATTATCAATCAAATAGTTAAAATGGGAAATAGTTGAATGCCTCACTGTGCTGCTTCATCTAGGGGTCAGAAAGGCACAAAGCACTTGGGAAGCTTCTTTCCCTCTTCAAATCATAACACCTCTGATTTTTTTTAATACTAGTTTATTTACAAAATTCAAATACATTGTTTTTCACATCAATTCTTCCTTTTTCCCTCACCCCCTCATCAAATTGTATGACCCCATGATTATCCCCCATCCTGCACCTCCTCCTGCATCTGCTTCCACTCCCCCCCCCAACTTGGATCCTCATACTCATTCTACAATCATGGTTTTATACAGTATTTGTCCTCGAGGAACTGTGTTAGTTCACTCAGCATAATGTTCTTCAGTCCCTCTCAAGTTAGGTAATAATTTTATGCTGGTTTACATACAAAGTTCATAAACATTGTTTTTCACACTGGACCTTTTTCCTTTCCTTCACCAGTCTCTCCCTCCACTTATCAAACTGTGCATCCCTATGTTTCCCTGCCCTTGGATCCTCTCTACAATAATGACCCTATCCAGTATTTGTCTTTATGAGACTGAGTTAGTTAACTCAGCATAATGCTCTCCAATCCTTCTCATGTTAGATATTAACTTACAAAATGATTTCTCCTGCTGCAGTGCTGCATAGTTTTCCATTGTGTGAATGTACCACAGCTTCTTAATCCAGTCCATTGTGTTTGGGCATTTGGATGGTTTCCATGTTCTTGCTATAGTGAATAATGCTGCTATGAACAATTGTGTACAAGTCTCCATTTGTGCCTTGGTTCTCAATTTCTCAGGGTATATTCCAAACAGAAGAATAGCTGAGTCATATAGAATTTCTATGTTCAGCTTTTTGAGGAAATGCCAATCTGCTTTCCAGAATAGTTGTACCATTTTACAATCTCACCAACAATGTATAAGAGTTCCTATCTCACCACAACCTCTCCAACATTTATTACTTGATGCCCTGCTAAACTCTGTCATTGCCACTGGGGTAAGATAGTATCTCATTGTGGTTTTGATTTACATCTTTCTTATTGCTAGTGACTTGGAGCATTTCTTCATGTGTCTGTTGGCCATCTGAATGTCCTCCTCTATGAAAAGTATTTCCATGTCTTTTGCCTATTTTGTAATTAGATTATCAGTCTTTTTCTTCTGGAGGCCCTGTTGGATTCCATAAACTTTTGTTTTGAGACCTTTGTCTGAGACGGGATTGCCAAATGTTTTTTCCCAGTCAGTAGGTTTTCTTTTCACGCTGTTGAAAAAAATTTTTTTTTATGAGCACAGAAATTTAATCTTTAGAAGGTTCCATTCATCAATTTTATCCTCTTCAGATTGGGTATTTCTGGCTGTATTTGGAAGTCCTTTTATACTGTAGATAGGTCTTCTAAACTTGGTCACAGTTTGTCTCTTATGAGCTTTATGGCTTTGGGCTTTATGTAGATATGATAGTGTACACAGAAAACCCTAAAGTCTCAAAAAAATTATTAGAGCTAGTAGATCAATTTATCAGAGTGGCAGGATACAAGATCAATATAAAAAAAAATCAGTGGGATTCCTCTATAGTAACAAAGAGAACTCAGAGAAGGAAGCTAAGAAAGCAATACCATTTACAATTGCTGTTGTTGTTGTTATGTGCCGTCGACAATAGCCAACCATAAAGTGAGACACTTGGGAAAGAACCTAACTAAAGATATGAAAGACCTATACAAAGAAAACTACAGAGCATTTATGCGAGATACAATAAAAGACTTAAATGGGGAAATGTGCCTTGTTCATAAATAGGAAGACTCAATATTGTGAAAATGACCATCCTATCAAAAGCACTCTACACGTTCAGTGCAATTCCAATACAGATACCAAATTCATTTTTCTACTTCTGAAAAACAAAAATGAAGTGGGAGGCATAGCACTCCCTGACCTCAAAACCTACTACACAACAGTAGTAACAAAACCAGAATGGTGCTGGTAATGACAGGCACATAGACCAAAGGAACAGAACTGAGAAACCAGAAATGGACCCATCTATTTCCTTGCTAACTGACATTTAACAAGGAAATAAAACCTATCGAATGGAGAAATGATAACATCTTCAAAAAATGGTGCTGGCCAAACTGGACTACTATCTGTAGAAAGCTTAAACAGAATCCACATCTCACACCATACACAAAAATCAACTTAAGGTGGGTCAGAGACCTTGGAACACTTCTCATTTTTTGCTTAAGGATGCCACTTTAGATTACAATTAATTAAGTTTTATATAGTCCAAATGAATGTCAGTATACACATGGTGAACAAAATAGCAATATTTGAATTAAAGATGGAATTCTTATTTTATGACCCGGTGTTATGGTACAACGAAACAGTCTTTCCCGTTGGTCTATGATTCCTAGGCCCTCTGGACCACTGCATCCCCCATGAGGTAGGCTTATGAGAGTTGAATGACAGGCGCTAACAGAGTGAGCTATGCAGGGCTTTCTGTGTAATCATGCAATTAGACTCTAGAGCTTTCATTGACGTTTCTTTCCTTCCCGATGCAAAATATGGAAAGATTTTTATGTCCATATGTGTGTGTGTGTATTGTTATTGTTGACCACCACTGAGTTGGAACTGACCCATAGCTGACTCTCCAGCAGATTTTGAGAGACAGTAAATCACATGGGAGGAGATTGCCCATTTTTCTACTGTGGAGCAGCTGGTGGATTAGAATGAATATCTTTGGATTTGCAGTGCAACTTCTTGCACTGTTGTTATGTGCCATTGAGTCACCTGCAACTCATAGCTACCCCTATGTACAACAGCCCTAAACCCTGCTTTATCCTGTGCCAGTCTTTTGTCTCTGACACACCTACCCTCATTACCCCAGTCACTGACTCAATCCATTTCATCAAGGGTCTTCCCCTCTTGTGCTGACCCTTCACTCTCCCAATCATGACGTCTCTCTTCAAGGAGTGGTCCCGCTTTGCAATATGCCCAAAGTATGTCAGATGAAGCTTCAGAATCCTTGTCTCCAAGGAGCAACCTGGTCTCACCTTCTCTAGGACGAAACTGTTTGTTCTCCTAGAAGTCCATAGTATATTAAATACTCTTCTCCAGCACCACAGCTCAAAGGCATCAACTCTCCTTCTATCATCCCTAGCCATTGTCAAACTTTCTGATGCTTATTAAGTAATGGCAAAGACTATGGCCTAGTCTCATAACTGACATTGTTGCTCTTCAGTACTTTAGGGAGGTCTCTCACAGCAGACTTTTCCAATGCAATTCATCTTTTGATTTCCTGGCTGCTGGTAACCAAGAGTGTTGTGGAGCCACAGAAGCTAAAGCTGTTAACAGTCTCAATCTCTTCACCATCTATGATGAGGCTGCCAATCGGCCCAGTGGTGAGAATCATTGTCTTCTGGATTTTGAGCTTCAATCCAGTTTTAAGGTTGCAGTCCTTGACCTTCTGCAGTGAGTGCTTCAAGTCCTCCTTAGTTTCAGCATGCAAGCTTGTATCATTGGCATAACGCAGGTTGTTGCTCAATCTTCCTCCAATCCTGATGCCACATTTCTCCTCATAGAGATCAGCCTCCAGGATAGTCTGGTCTGCATATAGATTTAAAATTATGGAAACAGGACAGATCCCTGATGAATATCCTTCTAAGTTGTGAACCATGCAGCGTTTCCTTGTTTTGTTCTAATCACTGTCTCCTGGTCCAAGTATATGTATGTATGTTTATGTATGTATACATGTATGTATGTACATGTATCTTATAGTCCAAGTAGGGGTTGCTAGGTTCTGGTCTGGGCAATGCGGGAGTTACTGAATTGGTTTAGAAGAGGCTGAGGCACTTGGGACATCACTGCTAATGTCGGATGGATCTTGGCTGAAAGCAGAGAGCATCAGAGGAATGTCTACCTGTGTTTCACTGACTATACAAAGGCATTTCATTGTGTGGATCAAAGCAAATTGTCGCTAACTTTGAGAAGAATGGGAATCCCAGAACATTTGATTGTGCTTATGTGAAATCTATACTTGGACCAGGAGACAGTTGTCAGAACAGAGCAAGAAACACTGCATGGCACAAAATCAGTAAAGGAGTATGTCAGGGATGCATCCTGTCTTCATACTTTTTTCAATCTATATGTGGAACAGATCATTCTGAAGGCTGGACCCTATGAAGAGGAAAGTGACATCAGGATTGGAGGAAGGCTCATCAATAACTTGTGTTATGCAGATGATACAACCTTGCTTGCTGAAACTGAGGAGAATCTGAAGCATTTGCTGCAGAAGGTTAAAGACTGCAGTCTTCAATATGGATTGAAGTTCAACATCAAGAAGACAAAGATTCTCACTACAGGACCAACTGGCATCATTATAGTTGGAGAAGAGATTGTACTTGTTAAGTTTCAGCTTGCTTGTGTCTACAGTCAACACTCTTGGCACTGGCAGCCAGGAAATAAAAAGATGAATTGAATTAGGAAGGTCTACTGTCGGGGATCCCTCCAGAGTGCTGAAGACCAAAGATGTTAGTCTAGGGAGTAAGGTGCGCCTGATCCAGACTATGGTCTTTACAGTTAACTTGCTATGTATGCATCAGAGAGCTGGACAACAAATAAGGATGACAGAAGAATTGATGCCTTTGAGTTGTAGTGCTGGAGAAGAGTATTGCATATGCTACGGACTTCTAAGAGAACTAACAGGTCTGTCCTGGAGAGGGTGAAACCAGGCTGCTCCCCGGAGGCAAGAATTTTGAAGAGTCTGTCTCACATACTTTGGGCATGTGTCCAGGATTGGAAGGGTAGAGGGACAGCACAGGAAAGAAAAACCCCAGATGAGATGGATTGAAAAAGTATCTGGGGTAATAGGGGCAGGTGTGTCAGAGACACTGTGATTGATTCATGATAGGACAAGCTATTGTGCATAGGGGTGCTGTGAATCTCAGGTTACTGTTGTTACTGTTGATTGTTTTCGAGTTGAGCACCACTCATAGCAACCCTATAAACAAAAGGCCTGAACCCCCTCTACAACTATCAACATTTATCCAAGTTCATAAGACTTTCCAGAGGCAGGTTTTTTAGGAAGTGAATGGCACTCTTGCTTTCAACTCAGGTGACTAGGTGGCACATAACAACAAAAACATATGTATTTTATATACATGCAAACCAAAGCAATTGATGTTAAGTCAACTTTGATTCATGGTTATGTATGTGTATTGGGGGGGTATATGTGTAAAATTGTGCTTTATAGGGGTTTTACGGGCTGACTTTCTGGAAATAGCTCACCAGGTCTCTCTTACCAGGCACCTTAGAGTAAACACTATCTTCTAAACTTTATCTGAACACATTCACTATTTGCATAATCCACAGACACCTGCCAAGTGCCATTTGAATTCCTGCAGCTCATCATGACGCTATAAACAACAGGTTTGAACTTTTCCCTATCCTGTACTGTCTTCATGACCTCCAGTATGCTCAATTCCATAGTCATGGTCACTATGTCGGTCCATTTCTTGAGGGTTTTGCTCTTTTGCTGACTTTCCCCTTTGTCAGCATACTATCTTTTTCTAAGGACTGTTCACTCAATGATAATATACTCAAAGTATGTGAAACAATGATTCAGTTATTGTCCAACTTTCAGATGCATAGATGCAATTTAAACTACCAAGACTCCGATCAGGTCCACTTTCATCTTTAAACTGATATTCTTGCTCGTTAGCACTTTTAAGAGATCTCCAACAGCAGATTTTCCCAGTGCAGAATGCCTTTTGACATTTTAGATTTTTGCATCTAGAGGGGGGGTAAAAATCACATTTCCATGAATCTCTGTATTGTAAAATGAAAATGCTAAACACCTGGGTAAAGTACCAAGGTGTTTCTGGAGGAGCTACTTTCAGATGTCTGAGCAGAGGATATTGTATAACATGCCAACTTCGCAGAGCTTCTGTCAGACTACCAGGGGCAAGGTCTATTTTCAACCACTACCACTCAGGGTGTGGCTTACTTTAAAGGAGTTCTAGTGAATGGAAACTTATACTTACATTTAAGTTTATTAAATTGTGACTATTTACTTTGGCTAAATCACCTTGATCCCATTCAGTACAAAGTTCTCTTAATCTATTTAATGACATTTGATTTTTTTAATTGGTGGGTATTTTGACACTCTATAGGGTCATTTTAATATAGTAAATCTTTAGTTATCTGTCATCTACAACTGTGCAGTGAGAAATAAAACTCAAACCACGTTCTATACCTCCAGTATACTTGGTAACAGATGATTCCTGTACCTGAACAGATACAAAAAATAACTAAAAAAGAAAATAAAACAATCAGTTGCTGTTAAATCAATTCTGGCTCGTGAAGACCCCTGTGTGTACCAGAGAGGCTCCACCATGGCTGATTTATTTGGAAACGGATACTACAACCTTCTATTTGCAGCCAAATATTTAAATGTACTCCCCAGGGGATAATTTATGGTAAGAAACAAGTAACTACAGAGCAGCATTGCCATTGTTGTTGGTAGGTGATATCAAGCTGACTATGACTCATAGTGACCCTACAAACTAGGGCTCTCAATCTTGCCCTGTCTTGTGCCAGCCTCATCTCTCCCATACTCTTCACTGAGTCCATTGTTACAGAGACTGTGTCAGTCCATCTTGTTATGAGACATCCTTTCTTCCACTGACCCTCCACCTTTTCAAGCATGTCTTTCTCTATGGACTGATACTTCCTGACAACATGTGAGATGAAGTTTCACATCCTCACCCCTAAAGCTGCACTTCCTCTAAGACAGATTTATTTGTTCTTTTCACAGTCCATGAGTATTCAGTATTCTTCACCAACACCACAATTTAAGGCTTTGATTTTACCTCTTTCATCTTTATTCATTGTCTAACTTTCGGATATATAGGAAGCAACTGAAAGACCATGGCTTGAATCAGGTGCACTTCAGTCTTTAAACTGACATTGTTGCTCCTTAGCACCCTAGAAAGATCCTCGACAGCAGATTTGCCCAATGTAACATGTCTTTTGATCTCTTGACTGCTAGTACCATGGGTGTTGCTCATGGATCCAAGTAAGGTAGCCAGAATCAGAACCTACTCACAGCTGACCCTCCAGTGGATTTTCAGAGGCAGTAAATCACACAAGAGGAGATTGCCCATCTTTCATCATCAGAGCAGTTGGTGGATGAGAACTGCGTACTTCCGGGTTGGGAGCAGAGTTCCTTACCACCAGGCCACCAGAGCTTCCAAGATAGTCATTAGCTAGTAGAAATTCTGAGGAGGGGAAGACATCACTCTGGAAGAGAGAAAATGGGACAGTTTGTATGGAGGATGATCAAGGTTCAAATGCAGGAGATATGTGCAGGGCTCTATTTTTTAATATATTTTTAAAATTAGTTTCTCTTTTTTATATTTTAATGAGAATTTCTAAAGGACTTGGATTTCCATTCATTCATTGTTGCACATTTTCCTCCCTGTCCCCCTCCCCCCAGATTGCATTTGCTTTGGAAAAAAAGTTCTTTCATTGTTATCCAGTCCCCCTCCACCTGGACCACTTTACTATGCAACTCTTATTCTGGATTCTTGTCATGCCAATAATAACTAATTACATATTCCTTTTATATAGTTCTCTCCCTCATCTGTTTCAATGCCATATACATTCTTTATCCCCTCATTTCTTAGTTTTCCCCCACCCCATTATCAGTCCTGTTCTATAAAAGTGGCACTCTGTAGTGTTTGTCTTTTTGTCACTGAAATATTTCACTCAGCATAATGTCCTTCATGGTCACCCATTCTGTATAATATGTCATGAGTTCTTTGTTTTTCCAGTGCTGTATAATATTCCATTGTGTGAATATACCACAGCTTCTCTAGCCATTCGTTTGTTGATGGGCATTTGTGAACAAAGCAGCAATAAACATGGGTGTGCTCAGAGCACAATTTTTAAGAAAAGAAAAGAAATAATTTCTTAATCCTATAACAAGACAAGCTAGATTGACACAGTGATTCTGACCGTGGGCTCCAGTGTGGCAGAGACCATGAAGATGGCACAGATTTAGATCCATCGTTCATAGGGTCACAATGACACACATGTCTTAATCCTATAATCAACCAGAAGTTCAGAGACAGACGGGGTTGACGATTCAGCTGCACAGAGGGTATCGAGGACCCAGCTGATTTACCCTTGACAAGCTGTCCACACAGGACTGGATAGCTTTGACTGAGAAAGAAAGAAGCATGTCTTCTTCCTTGGAGCAAAGGCTTTTCCAGAAAACTCTCAAGTGACTCTCCCAAATGGCCAGTTGCTAAAACAGGGTCACGTGTCTATCCTCAAACCAATGCTGCAAAATCCCAACTGTGTTTAATTCCTTGCGGTTGCTGGAGGGTTTGACTTCCCTGGAGCCTGTTCTTGCTTAATTTGGGAAAACTAGAGATGTTGTTGGCAAAGATGAGTTGTTGTGGTGGTGGTGAGGTACCGCGGAGTCAGGACTGACCCATAGCTGACGCTCTGGTGGGTTTTCGGAGGAAGTTAATCACACAGGAGGAGACTGACCATTCTCTCCCATGAAGCATCTGTTGGCCTCGAACTACATGCCTTTGGGATTGCAACACAGCTTCTTACCACTAATGTACTTTGTTTCTTTGCATAAAAGTGTTTTGATGATTTGTGTGTATGTGTTTCCTGGTATGGCACAGCTGATGGAAGTGCAGAGGGCTAAACAAAAGTGGGAGGGAGTCAGGGGCCAGACAGCATCACAGGGGAGGGGTCCCATCAGTTTGGCTGGGCCAGCGGAGCTGCTGCACTCAGCTAGTCAAGTCTTGGAAATGTCCTTCAGTGACAGTGCGTGTAAAGGGATGAGCCTATCCAGGGAGCCCATAGAGAGCAGTGCCTAGAGCTTGTCTTCATTTAGGAAACCAGAGAATAAATTGGCAACCTGCAAGGTGACTGACTAAGAGACGATGGAAGAGGTCAGGAGAAGGCAAGGACTAACTAGGCAGAAGGCACCAGATTCTAGGAGCCGCAATCTCTTAGTGATCAATCATGTTAGGGGCTCATTGGGTCAGAACCAACCCATTCCAGACCCTCCAGTGGATTTTCAGAGGCCATAAACCACACAGGAGGACCTTTTTTTCTCTCATGGACCAGATGGTGGATTTGAACCACCTGGCTTTGGACTGGCAGGACTACTCCTTACTACTAGGCCACCCTGTCTTTTGGTTGGTAGCCCAATTCTACAACTAGGCCACCAGAGTTCTCCATGTGTCCGGTGAGGCGTCAAGGGAAGATTGGGTTTACCGGTCAGGGCTAAGGAGTCTGCTGCCTATGGTGTGCTTCCCAAGAGTTGCACTGTTTGGTTAATGCGGGATATGCCCTTGATCCTGCCATCTTTAGGCTATTGGATAAACTAAAACTAAATTATGCTGTGCATGGCTTCAAACAAAATCCCAAATATTTCTGGAAAGATACTTAGGAAACTAGTTACATAAATTACCTTCAGGAAAGGACACTCAGTTCATAGGGGAGAGAGTTGGGAGACTTCACTGCATACCCTTTGTGCCTTTTGTATCTTGAACTAGATGTTAACGATTAAAACATTATTTTAAATCAAAGAATTAAAAAGCACATGTGTTGGAAAAGAAATATCCCTGAGACAGAGGAATAGGTCTTCTCAGATGCTCTATCAAAAAATAAGTGAAGAAGCCAATGCTAATGCAATTTTTAAAACTACAACAATAACACACACACACACACTAACTTGAGATGCATACTGTTAAGTGCTCAAGTATGAATTGTTGGTTGGATGTTCTAATACACTCATAGGCCATTTGAAAGACAAGCTTGGTGATTTGCTTCTTAAAGGGGACAGCCTTGAAAATCCTATTAAACAGTTCTACCCTGCAACTCCTGGGTCATCAAGAGTCAGAATTTCCTTGATGGCAACTGAAAACAACTGCAGCAAATCTACGCAAAAAATTAAACATCTATAACATATTTACTTCTTTGGGAAGATGGAGGGTCAGCAAAAGGCAGGACGACTACTGTCGAGATGGATTGACACAGTGTCTGTGACAACAGGGCAGGTGTTAGAGTCAGGTAGGTTGGCTCAGGACAGAGCAAGGTTCAGAGGTCACCGTTCATAGGCTCGCTATCAGTCAACTGACTCAATGTTACATAACAACAATAAGAAGTTGTTTCCTTGTCTTTTCATTATGGTCTTTGCTTTAAAATAACTGTTGAGCATTTAATCTCATGTTGTTGTTGTTGTTACATGCTGTCAAGTTGCCTGAGACTCATAGCAACCCTATGTACTACGGCTCTGAACCCTGCCCTATCCTGAGCCAACATTACTGTCTCTGACACACCTACCCCCATTACCCAATCACTGAGTCAATCCATCTCACCAAGAGTCTTCCTGTCTTGCGCTGTCCCTCCACCCTCCCAAGCATGATGTCCTTTTCCAAGAACTGGTCCTTCCTTGAAACATTCCCAAAGTATGTCAGAGGATGCTTCAGAATCCTTGCTCCAAGGAGCAGCCTGGTTTTGCCCTCTCTAGGATGAATCTGTTTGTTCTCCTAGCAGTCCACGGTATAGTCAATACTCTTCTCAGCATCACAGCTCAAAGGCATAAATTTTCCTATCCTGCTTTGCCATTGTCCAGCTTTCTGATAAATAGCACATAATTGCGAAGACCATGGCCTGTATTGGGTGCACCTTAGTCTCAACACTGACATCATTGCTCTTCAGTACTCTGAAGAAATCTCTGACAGCAGACTTTCCCAGTGCAATTCATCTTTTAATTTCCTGGCTGCTGGTACCAAGAGTGTTGATTCTGGAGCCAAGCAAACTGAAGCTGTTAACAATCTCAATCTTTTCACTGTCTATCATGATGTTGCAAATCGGCCTTGTGGTGAGAATCTTTGTTTTCTTGATGTTGAGCTTCAATCCATATTGAAGGCTGCAGTCCTTGACCTCTGCAGCAAGTACTTCATGTCCTCCTCAGTTTCAGCAAGCAGAGTTGTGTCATTTGCATAACACAGATTGTTGATGAGTCTTCCTCCAATCCTGATGCCACATCCCTCCTCATAAAGCCCAGCCTCCCAAATGATCTGTTCTGCATATAGATTGAAAAGGTATGGAGATAGGACATACCTCTGGCATGCACTCTTCCTAATTGTGAACCATGCAGTGTTTTCTTGTTGCCTCCTGGTCCAAGTATAGGTTTTGCATAAGCATAAAAGCATTCTGAGATTCCCATTCTTCTCAGAGTCAGCCACAGTTTGCTGTGATCCACACAGTCAAAAGCCTTTGCATAGTCAATGAGACACAGATAGAAATTTCTCTGGTACTCTCTGCTTTCAGCCAAGATCTATCTAATATTAACTATAATATCCCTAGTAACACAACCATTTCTAAACCTAGCCTGCACATCTGGCAGTTCTCTGTAGATGTGTTGTTCCAGTCCTTTTGGATAATTTTCAGCAGAATCTTGCTTGAATGTGATATTAATGATATTGTTTGATAATTTCCACACTCTCTTGGGTCACCTTGCTTTGGAATGGAAACATGTATGAGTTTCTTCCAGTCAGTTGGCCTGGTGGTTGTCCTCCAGATTTCTTGGTACAACTTGGTGAGCGCATCTAGGGCAGCATCTGTTAGTTTAAATATGTCAATCGGTATGCTGTCAATTTCTGAAGTCTTGTTTTTGCCAATTTCTTCAGAGCAGCTTTAATTTCTTCCTTCATTACCACAGGCTCTTGTCCATACATTGGTTCATGAAATTTTTCTGTGTCAGTCAATTCTTTCGGTACAATGACTCTTTTAATGCTTGTGGGATCATTTAATATTCTAACCAAAGTATCCTTGACTATTGCAACACGATGCTTGAATTTGTTCTTCAGTTTCTTCAGCTTAAGAAATACTGAGCAAGTTCAGCCCTTTTGGTTTTCTGATTCCAGACCACATTACCCATCAATATTCTTTATTTTGCGAATTGGTGTTGTTACATGCCATTGAGTCAACTACAACTCACAGCAATCCTAAGCACAATAGCTCTGAAGTCTCCCCTAATCTGAGCCAATATCACTGATTCCAACACATCTAATCCCAGTATGGGGTCAATCTATCTCATGTGGAGTCTTCCTCTCCTACGCTCACCCGCCCCACTCTTCCAAGTATGATGTCCTTCTCCAAAGACTGGTCCTTTCTGGCCACGTGCCCAAAGTATGTGAGACCGAGCTTCAAAATCCTAAGTAATACAGGAGTATGGGAGCCCTAGTTGCGTAGACCAGAGGGAGTTGTATTGCCAATCCAATGGTAGCACCTCCTTGGCAGTTTGAATTCACCTGTGGCTGTGAGGGATAAGGATGAGCATTCTCTTCCCACGTGGTTTACAGCCTCTTGAAAACCCCCTGTGGGGAGTCAACTATGAGTCAGTTCTGCCTCAACAGCAGTAAGTTTGAGAGCTTTTTGAAGTAGAATTGCTGTTTGGTTAAACTCTGAGGAGCGGTATTACTAAATCATATGGTAATTATTCTGAATTGACTACCATACTATGGTGACCTGTTGTTGTTGTTTTTGTTAGGTGCTGTCAAGTCACCTGCAACTCATAGCGACACTATGTACAACAGCCCTGAACCCTGCTCTATCCTCAGCTAGCCTCACCATATTTGACACACCTACCCCCATTACTCCAGTCACGGAATCGATCCATCTCATTGAGGGTCTTCCTCTCCTGCACCGTCCTTCCACTCTCCCAAACATGATGTCTCTCTCCAAGGACCAGTCCCTCCTTGCAAAATGCCCAAAGTATGTCAGACGACGCTTCAGAATCCTTGCCTCCAAGGAACAGCCTTGCTTCACCCTCTCTAGGATGAACCTGTTTGTTCTCCTAGAAGTCCATGGTATATTCAATGCTCTTCTCCAGCACCACAGCTCAAGGGCATCAATTCTTCTCCTATAACCCCTTGTCATTGTCCAGCTTTCCACTGCATAGACAACATTTGCAAAGACTGGATCAGGCACACCTTAGCCTCCAGACTGACATCGTTGCTCTTCATTACTTTGAATCCAACCGCTGGGCCAAGGCATAAAGATGGGTAATCTCCTCTCATGTTATTAACTGCTTCTGAAAATCCACTGTACAGTCAGCTATGGGTCAGTTCAAACTCCATGGTACACAATAACATACTTTCCAAAGTACCTAAGACATTTTGGATTCTTAGCAGTAAAATCTGAGAGTTGGAAATGCAAGTGTTCTCAGTAGCACTTGTTATTGATATTTAAATTATCTTAATTATAATATACATACTATATTACTTTAATGTATTTTATATTTTCATATTTATTTCATATCTTTTAGTATATTAATTATAGCATACAATGTATTTCTTTGTGATTTTAACTTGTTTTTCCCTAATGAACAAAGGCTATAGCCTTCAACATGGGTTACATCTCAACATCAAGAAAACAAAAACTCTCACCCCTGGATTGATAGGTAACATCATGTTAGATGGAGAAAAGATTGAGTTTAACAACTTCAGTTTACTTGGATCCACAGTACTCATGATAGCAGCAGTCAAGAAATCTAATAGATGTGTTGCATTGGGGAAATCTGCTATCAGGACCTTCCTAAAGTGCTAACAAACAGGATCTCTATTTAAGACCAAAGTACACCTGATCCAAGCCATGGTATTTCCCATTACTTCCTAGGCATCTGAAAGTTTGACAGTGAGTAGGGTGGAAGAAGAAGAACTGATGCTTTTGTGCTGTGGTATTGGAGAAGAGCATGGAATATCCTGGGGACTGATGGACATGTCTGTGTTGGAGGGTGCAACAAGCTGGCTCTTCACAGACCAGAATGGTGAGATTTCATCTCACTTACTTTGGGCATATTTTCAGGAGGAAAAAGTCTTTCAAAAGAGAATTAATGCTTGGGGGTCAGTGGAAGAGGAAACCCCTCAGGAGATGATTTCACATAGTAACTAGCACAATGGGCTGGAGGGAACAGAGATCATGAGGCTGGCAGGGGATGGGGCAAGGCTTATTTCGGTTTCACGGCTATGAGTTGCAATTGGCTTGATAGCAATTAACGACAATGACCAATGGTGTTAAACATCTCATTTTGACCTTAATTTTAATCTCTATTCCTTTTTTTTTTGTTAACTATCTTTACAAAACTTTGCTTTTTAAAAAATTTATTATTGGGGGACAATTTATCAACAATCTGCATTATGCAGATGACACAACCCTGCTTGCTGAAAATGAAGAAGACCTGAAGCACCTGCTGCAGAGGGTCAAGGACTGCAGCCTACAATATGGATTGAGGCTCAATGTCAAGAAGACAAAGATTCTCACCACTGGACCAATTGGCAGCATCAGGATGGACGGTGAAGAGATTGAGATTGTACACAGCTTTAGTTTGCTTGTCTCCACAGTCAACAGTCTTGGCACCAGTAGCCAGGAAATTAAAAGGCGCATTGCCATGGGAAAGTCTGCTGTTAGGGACCTTTCCAGAGTACTGAAGAGCAATGGTGTCTCCCTGGAGACTAAGGTGCATTTGATACAGGCCATGGTCTTTGCAATCCTTGTTATGCATCAGAGAGTTGGACAGTGACCAAGGAGGATAGAAGGAGAATTGATGCCTTTGAGATGTGGTGCTGGAGAAGAGTACTGAGAATACCATGGACTGCTAGGAAAACAAACAGATTTGTCCTGGAAAGGGTTAAACCGGGTGGCTCCTTGGAGGCAAGGATTCTGAGGCTCCGTCTAACATATTTTGGACATGTTGTGAGGAGAGACCGGTCCTTGGAGAGGGACATCATGCTTGGGAGGGTGGAGGGACAGCGCAGGAGGGGAAGACCCTCTATGAGGTGGATTGATTCAGTGACTGGGGTAATTGGGATGGGTGTGTCAGAGGCAATGAGTCGGCTGTTGTCGCAAACGACTCGATGGCACATAACAACAACAACAACAACATTATTAATTTCAATGAAAATTTACAGAGACTTTGGATTTCCATTCATTCATTTTTGCACTTTTCTCCCCTCCCAACCCTCCCCTCCAAACTTGACTTTTTTTTTTAAAAAAGAGGTTGTTTCCTTATTACAAATTCTTACCCATATGAATGCTCTTAATATAGTCTAGAGACAAGCAATTTATAAGATATATCATTTGCAAGTATTTTGTATCAATCAAACATAGCTTGTCTTTTCCTTTTTTTTCCTGATAGTTTTAAAGACAGGAGTTTTAAATGTTCCAGTTCTGAAATTATTATTATTTTAGTTTTTAGCTAATTGATTTTTTTTCTTTTACAGGTCCTGCTCTAACCTCTTCAGTACACCACCCTCCTATCTCTAGCTCCTTTACCCTGCCTGCAGACTCATATCCATCTCTTCAGTTTGGGACCTCTGGCTCTGTCTAGGTCTCCCCTCTAAGCACTGAGGTGTGGAGACACAATCCAGGCAATAAACGAGAGCAATGTAGTATTTCATTTTATTTCCTGATTCTTAAGAAGTATTGTTCATTGACTGATGTCGAAAAAAAATCACCATTTTTTTGTTTCTTTCTCTTCTTAAACTTTTTATTGAGTTATATTGGTTTGCATACAAAATTCATATAGTGTTTCACACTTCGTTCACATTGTGTTTCATACCACCATTCACATACATTGTGTTTTAGAAACTTTATTCCCATTGAATTATTTATACCCACCATTTTGCTGCCTTTAGGTCCCCACTGGATCTTTCCCATTTCCTTTACCCTCTCCCTCCACCCATCAAATTGTGTGGCCCTTTGATTTTTCCCATGCCCACCCTCACTCCTCTGCTCCCACTCCTTCCCTCCTTGAACCTCCGTATCGTTTTACTAGTTATCTATTTCTAAAATAATGGTCTCATGCAGTATTTGTCCTTATGAAACGGAATTAGTTCATTCAGCATAATACTCTCCAGTCTCTCTCAATTTTATAGTTTTATTTCTTGCTGTTGCGTACCATCATGTCGGAACCAACCCATAGCTGACCCTCCAGCAAATTTTCAGAGGCAGTTAATCACATGGGAGGAGACTGTCTATCCTTCTCCCATGGAGCACCTGGTGGCCTCGAACTGCATGACTTTGAGATTGCGGTGCAGCTTCTTTCCACCTACAAAATATCATCACTCATGCCATTTCCTCCCTGTGTTTCCTACACACCTTCCTCCTTCTTTCCTGAATCTTCCTACTTTCTGAACTTTGTTCTTGGAGAAGTACTGCTCTCTGGATATTAAATGTGTGCCTTTTTAGTATTGCTGTAGACCTGACTATCGTTTGACTGGAAATTGAACCACCAAAGTGAAAAGCCACCTTCTTTGTATTTTTCCCCAGTTTAAAATTTATTCCAGGTGGAATCCAATTTGATTAGAAGCTTAAGTACTCTTATATCTGTGGGGATGTTTAATAAAATTAGGCTTTTCTGAGTTAAAAGACTGGTTTGTTCTTTTAGTAGTCCATGGGATATTCAATACTCTTCTGCAACACCACAATTCAAAGGCACCAATTCGTTGGTCTGATTCATTTTGCAACTTGCACGTGCACATGAAGCAACTGAAAAGACAATGGCTTGGGCCACGCTTGGGTTGGTACTCAAAGCTGAAGCACTTTGCAGTTTCTTGAGCTCACAGGCATGATGCTGGAAATGGGGGTTCAGAGGCCATGTTGGGTGTACTCTTGAGTTGCAACTGACTCATAGCTGGCCCTTCAATGGGTTTTTCAGAGGCAACTAATCACATGGGAGGTGATTGCACAGTGAATATGGAAACTCAACATTTTAACCCACTTGGCTCTTAGATGACTCGAATATTCTTGATTCTTTCTGGACTTCTCTGTTAGAAAGATCTCGGGGAGCTGCGTCGGCAAGGAGTTGTGTTGCTAGCCAATGCAAGTCAACCAGCTCCTCCACACAGAAAGATGGAACACTCTTCCCATGCGATTTATAGCTTCTCCGTGAGGGGAGGTGCTCTCGCTCCTTTATCCATGCTGTTCCTCCAGCTCCTAAAGCATTGCATGGCCCATAAGAGGCAGCGCAACACGTGTGTGGAAATGCTATCCTGGGGATCAAATGAGCTTCAGCGTTTTGTGTGGTGTCCCCTTGGGGAAAAGACACAACTTGGGAAGCAGGAACAGGGGACACACTAAGAAGACAGCATCTGTGCTGGAATTGAGCAGACAAGGAGGAGCAGGGGAAGCTACGAAGGGCAGGAGCATAAGTACAGGAACCTGAAGGAGCTTGTACGTGGAAAGGGTGTCTCAGAGTTGGAGCAAGGTCATAATGGGTTTGTGCTCAGAAGCCAAGATCAGGCTGGGGCAGATGAGAAAAGGAGACTCCGGCAACGCAGCGCGAGGGCGACGCAAGGCCGCCAGACAGGGGAACGCCGCCGCCAGACGGGGGAACGCCATGAGAGGGACCCGGAAGAGACCCGGGAAGAACAACAGCCAGCCACCTACCGTGGAACTCCAGAGGAGCAAAGACTGAGACCCCAGAGGAACGAAGACTACCGGACACTGTGGGACCCCCCTGCAACCCACACCTGT
>NW_006399791.1:18882677-18890411 GCF_000299155.1 Elephantulus edwardii
AAACTGGGGAGGAGGGTGGCGAGAATGATGCGGCAATGAAGGAGTGAAAGCCCAGAATCCCTGTGAATGTTCATTGAAACTAATAAAATTTAATGATAATAATAAAAAAAGAAAAAAAGAAAAAAAAAAGAAAAGGAGACTCCACAGAATAAACAGAGGCAGGAGGAAGGGAAGCAGAGCCTGGGGGCATTTGTTTCCTCACCCTCAGCCCTTAGTTATCAGAGGAGAGGACAATGGTGTTGGTGGTGGGGAAACAAACCTGTGACATTTCACAGAGGTAGAGAGGACCCAGCGGTACTTTCTGTACATGCTACATTTGGAATAGAAGTTGCTGCCCTGTGATATTTACATACCAGGTGCCCAAAGTATCAAGTAGCGACATTTTAGGAGATGTCACATCTCCTAAGGTGCTGAATTTTAGAATTTCATCTCATGTTTGAAAATGACACATTTACTGTAACACATTAAGAGAAGTCAAAGAGTTAAAAAAAGATACCTTTCTCTCTCCTGTAATCCGACCTTTAAGTGCAGCTGATTATTTGAAGTTAATTTTGTGGTTTCATTTTCTTAATTTATAAAGAGGCAAATATTCTCACATGGCTCAAAATTCAAGTCAGGAAGAAGTATAAAATAAAAGGAGCCCAGCCTCTCAGAGTCACTTCCTCTGAAGTGATTAATATAAACAGGTCTTTGTATCCTTCCCAAAATATTCTTTGCAACCCAGGTTTTCTTCTGGACACAATTAAATAGGAACAGAACTACGCAGAGCAGAGCAAGCCCTTGCTCTTAGTCTTGCTCTTAGTGAGTCAAAAGGAGGACTCTGAGCCAATCTTGATGGACGCCTGGGGGGCAGGGATTGGCTCTTGGTTCAGTTGGCAGACTCCTTCACATGAAAAAGAACCATGGGTGGGGGTGGGGAAATGTGGGCTGGCAGGTGTCAGGTGCTTTTAACTTAGGATCAAGAGATAGTCAACTTTAAGGAAGCTTGAGTGAAAGAAAACATGGCTATAGATAGGAAAGAAAGCATGGCAGCTCTGTGTGACAGAGAAGGAAGTTTCAGTGTAGGTATAGGCAGAAGAGGTACTGTGTGAGGAAACTAAGAGAAGAGAGCTGTTTAAAGACAGCTGCCCTTGGTTTGTCTTCAGAAAGGGGAGTTATTTCCCACAACTGAAAGAGCCCAGCAGCAAAGTGGTGAAATGTGTGTTGTGGTGGTTCAAACCCACCAGCTGCTCTGCAATGATTTCCAAGCAGAAATCACTGCCACTGAGTCAAATCCAATTCATGGCAACCCTCTCTGTAAGACAGAGAAATTGCCCCGTGGGGTTTCCAAGCATGTAATCTGTACAGAAGCAAACGGTCATATCTTTCTCCTACAGCTGCTATCAGGGACTTCTCCAGAATCCTGAAGAGCAATGATGTCAGTCTGAAGACAAAGGTACACCTGATTCAGGCCATGGTCTTTTCAATCATCTGCATCACTGGATAAGGATGACAGAAGAATTGATGCCTTTGAGCTGTGGTGCTGGAGAAGAGCACTGAACACGCCATGGACTGACAAAGAGTAAACAGATATGTCCTGGAAAGGGGGTGGCCAGAGTGCTCTGTGGATGCCAGGATGATGAAGCTTTGTCTTTCATACTTTGGACATGTAGCTAGGAGAGGCTACTCCTTGGAAAGGGACACTATGCTTGGAAAGATGGAAGGTCAGTGAAAGAAAGGAAGACCTCCAACAAGATGGATTGACACTGTGGCTTCAACAACAGGCTCTAGTGCGTCACAGAAGGTGAAGATGGCACAGAAGAGAGCAGGTTTCAGGTTGGCTGTTCAAAAGGTCACTTCCTTCAACGGCACCTAACAACAACAACGACAACGACAACAGATGGGCTGTTGCCACTGACCTTTCTGTTAGCAGCTCAGTGCCTTCTAATCACTGCACCACAAGGCTCCTTTTTAAAAGATTATAGTCTTTGGAAGCCCTGTCGACAATTCAATCGCATCCCACAGGGTTTCTGTGAATCAAATTATGGGTAACAACCAACATGAGGTGTCCTGGTGGTGCAAGAGCTTAAGTGCTTGACCATTAGCTGAAAGTTCCACTTTTGAGATCAACAGTGACTCTAAGAGTGAAAAGTTCTAGTGATTTGCTTCCATAAAGTGTACTGCCCAAGAAGCCCTCAGGGACAGTTCCACTGGGCTAGACAGGGTTGCTGGGGGGTGGAATCTGCTCAGGGGCAAACAGCAACCACCACAACACAAAGCCCAAACAAAGCGAGAGTTCTCAGATAATATACCAGAAGAGTGACAGCGATGATGGTGAGTGGGGCTCAGCACTGGGCATTGAGTAAGACATTTCTCCATCCAAGGAAGCCCTTGTTCTGAAAGTGGAACTGTTCAATGAAGTGGGGGTGGAGGGTGTGAGTTCACAGACCGGGTGGCTGTGCACAGCCGAAGATCTGATGTGATCTATTCAGAAAGGGGTTTCATAAAGAAGCCTTCTTAAACTAACTGGGAGACTGGAAGCACATTGACCGGGGACCCAGATTGCTCCAGTATTTCATAGAAGTGTAAATCTAGGCAAGTTGCTTAAACTCTGTTCCTCAGTTTCCTAATTTGCAGCACAGGGATGATAATAGTGGATTGTGGGGTGTTATTGATTTAGACAATGTCTCCGAAGTCCGAGTCAGCCATTGCTATTATTAATAAAGGTCTGTTCAAGCATGTTTTGCTGGCACAGAGGTATTTGGTAATGAACATGGAAAGTCAGAATCAGAGATGAATTTCAGGTAGAAATAAGAAAGGAAGAAGGGAAAAGAGGGTGTGCAACAGACAGCATAGCAAGAAGAGCCCACCAGAGAGTGAGGGGAGACTCAGGGTGGGCTATTCTAGAGAAAGCAGCCTCACTGCAGATTTGGATTATTCAAAGATGGACTATAGGGACAAGTCTTTAGCAAATTAAATGGAGGAAATTAAATTCATTTTAAAAGAGAATTCCATTTATGTGCCCACTTAGAGCTCATATTATATTGGTGAGGAAGGTGGCCATCTTGCAAAATAGGAACCCAGGGGAGGAATTCAATAAGGAACTACAAAAAGTTAAGAGACTTTGGTTCTAGTTCTAGCACTATTCTAAGTGAATAGCTAATGACATCTTGAGTTAAGTTCAGTAACTAGTTCATGAGGCTTGAACTAGTTCCTTCAACCAATTAACCAACCAGCAGTTGTCATGGAACAGATTTCAACTCATGCACTCTGTGTGTCAGAGCAGAACTGCGTCTATAGGGTTTTCAATGACTGATTTTCAGAACATCAAAAGGCTTTCTTCTGAGGTGCCTCTACCTAGGAGAGTTCAAACCTCCAGCTTTCAGTCAGCAACAAATACATTAACCCTTTGTACTACCTAGGGACTCAGAACTCATACCTAGGCTTCACCTACAATGGTGGCTGAGTGGGTAAGGAGATGTGTGGCCAATCCAGATGCAAGCAGTTTGAATCCACTGGCTGCTCCCTAATAGAAAGATGGACAATCCCCTCCTGTGTGATTTACAGTCTCTGAAAAGCTGCTGGAAAGGCAGTTATGGTTTGATTCTGACTTGATGATAATGAGTGAGTGGAGTCCAAAGCAAGTTACACTGCTAACCATATATGCTGTTCATCTCTGAGAGTTCAAATCCACCTCAGGAAGATAGAAGGTAATGCCTTACCTTTATGATTTACATCTTCAGCACTCAATGGAGGGCCGTTACCAGCGGGAATCCACTGGACAGCAATGAGTTAGCCCAGAGTCCTTAAGAGTTGCTTCTGTCTCTGTCTCTCTCCCTCCTTCTCTCTCTCTCTTACACACACACACACACACACACACACACACACACACACACTGGTAATGGGTTGTTGTTATGTATATTTGGGAAATACGGACTTGGTGATAGAAATAAGTCTGGAGAATGAATATAATTTTGTACAACTGATTATTTTACTGCAAATTTTTTTTGGCAAGGTATCTTTAATTCATTTGTAAAATACAGACCCTATTGAATGTATGTATTTTTTACCTTCTGGTATGGTGTATTCAAAACAGCAGGCTACTATACATTGTTGGGCCACAAAGTTGGTTCAGTGAATTGGGAGCAACATAGAACAATATAAAATGAGTGGACAAAAGTCATGAACTCCTGTGAACTTATAACCAGCTCCAGTGATAATCAGTTAATACTCCTATTGGTTTTTTATCAGTATGCTTACTCATTTTCCCTTTCAGGTATTTTCGGGTAGTTCTTAAACATTGTACTTTTTAAAAAAAATTACTGGTTTACTTACAAAATCATATTGTTTTTCACATGCAAATACATTTTTAAAAGACTATAAACGGTTAATCTACACATAGACCTTACTTGATGGACTACACAGGAATTAGATTGACTACATTTGTGGACAAAATTGGTCGAGAAAATATCAGCAGTCAAAACAAGACCAGGGGTTAATTGTGGAACAGATTTTCAACCACTCATGTGCAAGTTCAAATTTAAACTCGAGAAAATGAAAATATGACCTAGGCTCTATCTCTCCTGAATTTAAAAACAATAGAATAGATTTGGTGCACTCAACACTAAAGACCATTTCCCAACTGAGCTATGAGATAATATCAAGGACATGCATCATCCATGAAGAAAGTAAAAGGTCACTAAATGACAGGGTAGAAAAAAAATACGGAAATGAGTTTCAGAAGAGACTCTAAAACTTGCACTAGAATATCAGAGGCCAAAATTAAGGGAAGAAATGCTGGAGTAAAAGACATGAGCCGAAGATTTCAAAGGGCAGCTCCAAAAGACAAAGCAAAGTATTATAATGAAAGATGCAAAGAGTTGGAGTTAGAAAACCAAAAGGGAAGGACTTTGTCATGCTCAGGATTTCACAAGAAGAACTGAAGAAGAAATTGAAGTTTGAGTTGCAGTACTGAGGGATTCTATTTGTAAAATCTTGAATGATTTAAACATCAAGTAGACAATGACTAAGGATGACAGAAGAAGAAGATGCCTTCGAGTTGTGGTACTGGAGAAGAGTCTTGAACATACCATGGACTGCCAGGAAAACAAATCTATCTGTCTTGGAGAGGGTGAAACCAAGTCTCTCCTTGGAGGCTAGAATTTTGAAGCTTCACCTCACTTACTTTGGGCATATGGCCAGGAGAGATTGGTCCTTGGAGAAGGACATTATTGTTGGAAGTGGACGGACAGCTTAGGAGAGGGAGACTCTCAGAGGAGATGGATTGATACAGTAACTGAGGTCATGGGGGTTGTTGTGTCAGAATTAGTGAGACTGGCTCAGGACACGGAAGGGTTCAAAGCTGCTGTACATAAGGTTGCTATGCATCGCAGGCGATTCAACAGTAACATTCTATGACAGATTTGGAAGCAGGATTGGCATCCACTTCCTAAAAAAACTTGCTTCCAAAAACTCTATGAACTTTGATAAATGTCTATAGTTGTAGAGGGGCTTCAGACCTTTTGTTCATAGGGTCGCTTGAGTCGTGCTCAACTCGAAGGAAATTGACAACCACCACCACCACCTAGTTGTTGTGTACCATCGAGTTGGAACTCACCCATAGCTGACCTCCAGCGCGTTTTCAGAGGCAATCAATCACATGGGAGGAGTTTCCCATCTTTCTCCAGCGGAGCAGCTGGTGGAGTCAAACTGCATGCCTTTGGGATTGCAGTGCAGCTTTTCTTACCACACTAGGCCATCAGCGCTTCCTGGAGTTATTTCTAAGTCGGAGTATAAAGTCCAGTCTCTTTGGTGAATGGATTCTTCATGGAGGAACTTCCATTGGGTTTCTGAGGCTGTAAATCACATGGGGGGAGATTGTTCATCTTCACTGAGAGATGTTAATGGATTTGAATTGCCAGAGAAGCACTGCCTTTGTAACCAAACTATACTGACAAGAAAGGTGGCCAAGAAGCCAAAGTGACACCAGAGCTCGCTAAAAGTAGGAACTCCGTCTCTTTCATTGCTGTAGAGTAGGACATAACCCACAACTGACCCTGGAGAGGGTTTTTAGAGGCTGTAAACTGCACAAGAGGAGATTGCTCTTCTACTTAGTCTCTGCCTGATTTCATATGGCAGTTAACCTAAGCCTTATCCTTATGTTAACTCTCTAGGTCACCAGGGTTCTTAAAAAGTGCCAAGAAGTAATCAAAATGAGATCTGCTTCAAGGAATCTGAGCTCAGATTCAGGCCATGGTCTTTTCAGTCACTTGCTATGCATCTGAGAGCTGGACGATGGCTAAGGATGACAGATGAAGACTGTCCCAATCTTATCCAGGCTGTGATTGTTCAGGTTCAAGCTACAGCTTTAACGCTCTGCCCTGAGAAGGCTCCCTTATAACCAAGACGGTGAGATAGCAAATCATTAAGACCCTGAATATACTAGTAAGCTGTCTCACACAAATGGACAACAGGGAACTTGGCATAACCCACTGCCATTTCTTTTACAAACCCTCAAAAAAAAAAAAAAATCTCAATTCATATACTAAGGGGATGCTCTGGTAGCGAAACCACAGGTTCTGACTATCTGACGCGAGACCTAGTTATTTTATAGGAAACATTTTGAAGAATAAGACAACTGAAGAGTTATGGCTGCTCGCCAGAGGGTGATGCGACCTGCATCTTCTTTGCCCATCATCCTGTCAGTTCTTTTTTCCTCCTAAGGACAAAAATATGGACACAGCAGCACCAATTCTGAGATTTTTTTCCCTTAGGTGAACTTCTGAAATCTTGGCCATTAATCCTAATTCTAGCTAGGCCTAGACAGCAATGGGGTCCTTTTAAGCCTGCCAGAAGGGTTCTGCACTGCGGGGCGCAAAGCCAAACCAGACTTCATCTCAAACCTAAACTTCCACTATCCACCAATCGCCGGCCTCGGCCTCCGCAAAACAACCAGGAACACCCACAGGTGGTGCATGACAGTAAATTCAGCCTATCATTGAGGAAGTAACGATTAGGGTGGGGTCAGAATTAGCCAATAGCGTCTTAGTAGTTGTTGTTGGGCGGGAGGAGGACGCCAGTGAGCGTGCGTGGGGCCGCTCTCGGGAAGCCGCTCGTCCAGCCAATAGCCGTGGCGGACGGGTGTCGTGCGCATGCGACCTGGGCCCCTTGGCTGCGGGCGGGAGGCGGGGATGGTGGGGGGAGGGGGCCGGCTGGAGCTCGGTGGAGCTCCTACCGCCGCCGCAGCCACCGCTGCAGCGAAGAGGCCATGTTGTGTGGTGTGTGGGGAGGGGGGAGGAGGAGGGAGTAAAGCCGAGCGAGGAGACGGGAGAGACACCACACACACCGCACAAGATGGCCGGAGAGGCAGCAGCACCTAGTTGTCAGGCGCTCGGCTGTTGTCGTGGGGCTCGCGCGCCGGCGGGTAGCTGTGCCCGGGGTGGCTCCACGACCGTCGGCAGCAGGGCGGCCGCGGCTGAGGGGAGGCGGGCCGCGCGCTGGCGGCCGAGCCCGCAGTGGAAGAGCCCGGGGCGGCCGGGCCCGCGACGCCGAGATGCCGCTGCGGCAGCAGCTGCAGCCGCTCCCCGGCGCTTCTTTGACTCGGGCGAGCGCGGGCAGAAGGCTGTGCGGGCGGCCGGGCCCGGGACTCGCGGGTGCGGGTGTCCCAGAGGCGCCATCGTCCGCGTTCGGAAGCGGTGAGTTGCTCCCTAGCGCCTTTTATTGTCCTTTGTCCTTGGGAGGAAAAACAAAATGTCC
>NW_006399791.1:18890569-18922636 GCF_000299155.1 Elephantulus edwardii
GGGGCGGCGGCGGGGGCTGGGGGCCAGGGCCGCGCCGCCACAGCCCCTCGCCGTCGGGTTAAGTCGTTTTGCTATTTAGGGTGAAATACCTCTTTTGGAATCGCTCACCGCATAGCTTTTAAGCCTCTTTGCCGTACTAAAGGCAACTTAGGCTCTTGGTCGAATAGAAGGAACAATGGAGCCCTGACTACGTTTAAGCAAATAGAAAACTTGGTGTTTTTTTCTCCCCTCTCCCCCCCTCTTTTGGGTGTTGGCTTTTAACTCTTTGAAAGCCAATTTTGAAGACGGGCTGCAGCGTTACAGATAGAGTACTTTTGCTTCCCAAGCCTTTGTGACATTCAGGCTGCCTTTGAAAACATGCAGGTTGGCGCGGGGCTGCTGGTGTTTGGGGAATGACCACGGCGAGTCTCCGCGGCCGCCAGGACGGCTTCATGGACGTGGGTCTGGCTGCTTGGGGTGCTAGACGATGACGTTTGCTCTAGTTAGTTAATTTCACGGGTAAATACGCCAAGGTCATTTAGCACTCTTGTTTTTCTGTTGGTTTTTTTTTTAAAGATTGAATATTCTCCCGGGTACTTTAAACAGGATTTTAAAGAGCCGTTATCTAACTTCTCCCCCCTAAACGGTGGAACGTAGTTTGACCAGTTTTCTAGACTTTGGAAAGTTTATCCTGACTGTTTTGTTTTATTTTTGAAATACTGCTTGTTTTTCCAAGCCGCATTTGGCAGAACTTTTGTAAAGAAAGGATTCTGGCCTGGAAGGTCTTGGTTAAGTTACTTTCTTTAGTATAAATGTTAAAAGTGGGATTGCTCTCGGTCATGGGCGATGAAGAGGAGCCATATTTGTTGCATGTGTTTAAAAAAAAAGTGCCGAAAACGGGAGGAGTATTTTAAAAATATGTGCTTATTTAGAAAAACCGTTTCTGTCTTTGTGTTTTAAATACATGTTAGGAAAGAGATTTAAATTGAACGCCTAACATGCCAGAAACCCACAAACCGTTGTGTGTTTTAGATTTTTGTCTCCTTCGGTGGAAAAGGTGCAGAGCTACATAAAAATAGTGATGGGCATATACATACGTAGTTTTGCTCTGATACATGGTTATCAGATTAGCTCGTGTGTTTGACCCTCTTTCTGAAGGCGTTCTTGGGCAATAAAATGGTTTTATTTTCTGAAAAGCTTTTATTAGTACCATGTATTAGCATCAGTTGCGCATATCTTGTTTTTTAGGTACTGTGGCTAAAGTGTTGGTTTTTAAAGTCGGCACTTTAAGATTTCTGAACACCAGGTGGTTTTAAAACAGTTACTGAATTTGGGTTTTTAAATTACTTGAATGATGAAAAGCAGTCACTTGAAAAGGAACTGATAACAGTTTAACCTCTTAAGATCCTTTTTACATGATAAATGGGGAAGGGAAAGACTGAAAATGCCCCAGACCCTGGTTTGAAATTGAATAAAGGCCATAGATATACAAGTTTTAAGCTTGTTTTAAAGGCAAAGCTCTTAACCCATTTGGTGAGATCAAATAACTTGGGGTTTTAAATTTAAAGTAACCAGTGGCCATTTTAAGTTCACTTTATCTTGGAGGAGTTAATTTTTTATTTTTCATGATTGTAAGAGGTATTTCTAGAATGCAAAGAGTAAGTTAATTTCAGTGTTTAAAAATGGTAAATAGTCCCTTTGTTTTAATTTATTGCTTAGTATCAAGAGAGGAAGGAAAAGAAAAAGTCATAATCCAAAATCTCTCCAGAGATTTGAATATTCTGTAATTTTAAAAAAAGTCTTTTTTGATCTCTGATATCTATCCATGCAACCAAAAGATAAGGCAGACAAAGACTATAGTAACTATAATCTTAGATATGTAGGTAGACGATTGATGAGCCAGCTTTTAAAAATTTGTCCATAGATCCTGTGTTTGAAATATAATTGCTTAATCACACTAGAAGTTTGGCAAAGAAATTCTTAAAACAACAACCTTAACGTCTTTTTTTTTCCCCTAAAAGGAAACATTCAAGATTAAAATAATTTTGATTGAGGATGATTCTGAACATACACTGCTTGTAAAAGGTAAGAGTAGTTAATTTTTATTGCTTTGACATAAAAATAAGCATACTAGGATTTTATTCTCTTTGATAATTTGTATTCCAGCTGAGTATTTACATACGGTTTTAAAAACATAAGTAACTATTTGAAGTAATTTTACAAGGCTTTGAAACCATGTAATTGAATGAAGGTATATGTGCATAGCCATTTTAACTTACTATATCTTTTCAGTTTAAAATACTGAGCCACTTATGCTTTTGTTTGAGGAATTAAAAAACCGTGATTATATTTCTAGCAAAATCTTAAAATCTATGATCCACCATGCAAACAATTTTAATCCTGCGAAGATTTATGATAAATTGATCTATTTGCTAGTCATAATAATAGATTTTAGGAAAGAATAGAATAAAAATTTTAACTCTTTTAGCTGTTTAATCTCTAAAATATTGCTGTTTGGTTTTGATTACTTAATCTATATATTGTTTAATGTTCCCCCTCCCCCCAGGTATGCCATTTTGGAAACATGGTGATTATCTTTTAAGTAAAAGGAAATTAGAAAAAAAAGTGTATTTACTTACCAGGTACGTGAATGTTCTTAGCCAATATTTGAATAGGAAACTGTCAATAAGATTTAACAAACGGAAGCTGTACTGTTTTTCTGGGTCTAAAACGAAGGAAAAGTCCATTAGACTCTCAACTTACATCATAACATCTTTGTGTTAAAACCACCAATATAATTTCTAACAGAGTTAGGCATCCCACACTTCCAATAAAAGGAAATTCACGGTTAAATCTGTAGATGTTGGAATTATCCTTTTTTTTAAAAAAAAAATAGTAAAATATTTTGAAACCAGGAATTTTCCATTTGCTCTTTTTAAACTCCTAGATTGAGTTATATTCTGAAAATCTTAGCATGGGTTTCCTAGCATAATTATTTAATAGCTTCAGAATATTCTTTTTACCAGTTGCCATGAAGTCTTTTCAAGCGAGTAAAAATGAACTGCCTTTCTGGAAACTAGGATAATGCACCTGAAAATGGTTTGTATTTTAACAACTGTAAAGCTTTTAAGTTTTTAAAAAAATTCTGCCCAATATGCCAATTACACAATTATTTAACATCTTAAAGCTAGGTATGTAAATGTCCACTGATATTTTAAGAAAAATAGTCTTTATTCATAACTTAACACTGAATATGGGAATTTTTTTAAGCTCTTTTTACCAAGTGGTCAGAGAAAAATGTAACAGGGATTTTAGGGTAATTAATTGGTTTAACAGTTAATTAAAATGAGACAACATTACATTTGTCTTGAAATTTATATGGAACTAAAATAAAATCTTTTGTTAATCTGTGTTGACTTCATTGATGTGAGTAGATGACAAAGGCAATAATTTTGTTGCTTTTGGTTTAGCTTATTTTTTCTTTTTTGACTTCAGCTTTTGTTAAGTGATGTTAATTTTGGTATGTAAAAGGAAAAAAGTTAACTTGTAATCTGTAATGTGTTGAAAGACATCAAAAGTAAAAATATCCGTAACCAATGCTACTTTAACCAATGCTACTTTAACACGAGTACCAAGGTAAGGGTTTCCTATATACAAATGGTAGATAGGCTTTCAGGTGTGTTTGGGACCTGATACATACTCAGAACTGAGTCCCTTAAAACAGAAACCTGAGTAGAGTATACCATAAATGTAAGTATAAATTGATAGTGAATTGAGAGCCTATTAAAGTTGCAGTTGATTGATTAAAAAAGGTAAAGCTAAAATGCTGAAAGTTAGAAATTTACATGAAGATTTTTTTATTTCTCTTAGAATAAATAAGTTTTCTTGAGTGATAATAATGACAAATTTTTCCATTATCTAATTGAATACAGATTTATTGTTTTTTAATATTTACTGCTTTAGCTAAGTTTAATGGACTAAATTGACTAAATGGGCAAACAAATATAGGTACTGTTATATTCTTTTAAATGACTTCATTTTGTGAGGTCGGTGCATTATTAATTTATCTCAGTATTTTTATGCTTAGGAACCAAAGTGAAAAAGACTTGAGATTACTATTTAAGGATTTTGAATGTATACTTGTTATTAAAGTTCACCTAACCATATTTGTTATTGATGTCAAACAAATGGAACATGTACTCATAATCAGAAGATTTCAATAACTGTGACACCTGCAATATGTGAAATTAAAATGTCAAATTAGCTTTCATTAAAGTTTATTTTAATTATTGACTATTTAAAAATCTGGGCTATGTTATTGTCAGTACCTTTGAGTCGGAACTGATAACTGACCCTCCTGTGGGGTTTCAGAGGCAGTGACCAGTTTACTTTTTCTCCTCATTCTTGGAGAAACCTAAAAAGTAGAAACATAATTTGAGACTGTCTCCATCTTCCTCTTTAATGATTGATGCATGATAGGATAGAAAGTATAACTGACCCAGCAGTCGGGAAATCTAGGCTCAAAGCTGAATTAGCCTCATCTGTAATCTTGATATTTTATTCTCTTTAGTCTCCTAATTTGGGTTTTTAAAAATTTATTAAAGTCTCTCTTCAGCTCTCAAATTGGGTAGGGGAAAAATCTTCATAGATTTTTATAGATAAAAATCTTTATAGATAGAGTGCCTACTTCTTTACATGACTTGGGGAGTGTCGTTTTTACATTGCAAATTGGGTATAGTATTTCTATGATGAAAAACTATTGGGTACTTCTAAGTCTAGCCAAGGTCTTTATACTTGAATTTCTTCATAATTCCTAGGTGTTTTAAAATGATTAATAAATACTTGAATTTAGATGTTGGAAAATTTATCACAATAAAGCTGTTAAATGTATGACATTTTTAAACAAAAATTAAGAAGCTGCCATAAGAGTATTGCTTGTATTCTTTACTAAAATTATATTAAATGATTAAATATATCAAACATAAAGTTTATAAAGAATTTTTACCTAACAGGTTCAGTTGACCATGAAGATCACAAACAAGTATATTTGTTTTTCATACCTAGTTAGAAAACATTCACTTTAAGAAATGTTCTACTTTAAAGAACCCCATTATATTAATTATCTTCCAGCTTGAGTGGTCCAGGGAAAACTTTTAATATGCCAATTTGATATTTTATAGTGAAATGACTTAATTTGAATTCCAGTAGGTTTAACTTCAGTACAAATAAAAGATAGGCTCATAATTTAATAAAAATAATTTTCAAGTAACATTTTCTACAATAATTTGATAAAAGTTTTGGTTTATGTTTTATAAAGCCAGATCTGTGTTTTGGAAAACATAACCTTTTGAAGTGGAGCCCTTTGTTTAAAATTTAGTATGGCTAAAAAAAGCAATTTTATCGTTAGTGTGTATGACATACCAGTCATTTCAGACAAGCTAGTTCTAGTGCATATAATTTTGTCTATGAGTATGGCCAGCTTTCTTATTAAAAGTAATGATTTCTCTGTCTTACTCTGTACATTTATTACATTTCATAGAGCTCACAGGTTAGTAAATCACTGTCTTAAGGACTTTAAATGATGACAAAACCAATGATGTAAAAAAAACCCCAACAAACCAGCAACAGTCTAATAATGAGAATTGACTAAGCTCATATAAGTGAAATAGCCGCTAAATGCTTATTTACATTGCATGTGTAATTTAATACTAAATAAGTTAGAAATGTATTTTTGCAAAAGAATAAAGATATGTAGGAATAGGAGCAAGATAATAATTTTTGTTGATAGCTTAAGCTATCAGTTCCTTCCCATGTATTCTTTCCAGTTAATTCAAAGTACTGTTTTCAAACTGTCTCTTTTTGAGAAGAAGATGCTATGAAATGATAGGTAATAGTGATGGCCTTCTCCTGTTTCTGGTGGAGTCAGATCCCAGAGGCACAGATGTACAAAAACTAGACCGGGTGCCATCTAGTCCGTTAATGTGCAGCTGCCTATGTCAGTCAAGAGCTGTGCTCCATGGAGTTCTTTGAGAAGTAGATCTCCAGACCCCCTCAGATGCTCTTAAGGGGCTTAAAAGGCTATGCCATATTTTATTAGATCAGTGGGAAAGACTTTTGTTAGACATTTCTTTAATTGAACTTTCTCAACCATCATTTTTTTTTTTTAAATTTCTTTAGAGGTTGAATCCATTTATTTGGTGGCTTTAACAGTCTTCGTTTGTAACTTCCTTTTAAAGTCATCAAATTTAGGTTTGTAAGAATAAGTTGCGCTGTATTTCTTTAAAATTGCTTGATTTGTTAACATGCTAGGAGAATATTTTAATACCTTATGATTTTACCCTTCCCCAGTAATTTTGAATTGCACCTTTGGCATTTTCTTGATTGTGATTCATCAACATGAATAGTAAAACATAGATTTGGTGAGATAATCTGAGAATTGCTTATAGTTTTAAATCTCATTTAGACATGGCATCGTAGTAGCTTAGTTTTAAACTTGCTCTATTTTCATTGGTTTTTTTAAAACACCTTTTTTGTAAATTGTTATAAAAATTACAGTATTACTGTTAGTATTAGCCTATTTGGGAGCATTGGTTGAAAGCTATTTCAGATGTAGGAAGCAGTACTTTCCTTAATAATATGTGGGATCTTTTAAGTACACGATAGGAGCTTGCTAGTACAGTGCATTATGTGTTGCACTACTTATCAAAAACCCAACAATTTTTAACCTGCCAATTGCTATGTGGGAGAAAGATGAGCCATCTCCTTCTGTAAAAATTTATAGCACTTGACAGAGGATAGTGAACAGTGTGAATACCATAAATTTGTTAACAAGTGTATGTTTTAGGGAGGATAACTTTAGTTTTAGAACTGATGTTGATAAGTTGACTAGATCAATGTAGTTATTGGAAAGATAGCTTAAAATGATGCCTAAGTTTTTCTTTTAAGCACTTCTTTTTTAAGGTTGTTTTTTAAGCACTTTATCTTAAAATACTGACTTAAATACATAAAATATGATGCATTTAAATGAGAGAAATACCTTGCAGGCAAGGGTGTTTGCTGTCGAAGGCTCAAAAAAAAGGTTATGTTTGTACGTGACTCATAGCTGACATTCCAACAGGTTTTCAGAGGCTATAAATTGCATGGGAAGAGATTGTCCTTCTGTTTCCTTTAGAATATCTGATGGATATGAATCACTTAGTTTTGACTGGCATCACAACTCCTTACTCCTCAGCCACCATTATGTTGTTGATGTATGCCTTTGAGTTAGAGCCATCTCATAGCTGACCCTCCAGCTTTTCAGAGGCAGTAAATCACAGTGGAGGAGATTGCCTGTTTTTGTCTTGTGGAGCAGCTGGTTGATTGGAACTTTGTGTTTGCAGCACAACTCCTTTCCACTCAGCCACCAGAACTCCAAACCCACCATTATAGATGAACCAGTGCTGTTAGGCTGTAAAGTGGTCTTCTGTTTGGACTAATGTTCGTAAATACATTTCTTGATCTATAAGTTAGTGATTGTGATTTGAGATAATTGCCGTAAATCGTTCTTTTTGCCCTTTGCAGAAACATGAATCTCAAGACTGGATACTCTCAAGGGCCTGAATAAAGTATTAGACGTTGGAAACATTTAGTAAGTTTATTACTAAATTTATATCTCCTTTTTTGTTTTAAATATGGTTGGATTATGAATATTTGAGTCAGAATTGTAAAAATGTATAGAGATTTAGTGATGCTCAGATAATGCAAAGATAATACCAATATTGTTAACTTTGTTACAGTTAGAAAAATGTTGGTTATTAATTTACTTTAACCTGTTTTGTGCTTTTTTAATTTTCAAACTCCAGCAAAGTTGAAATGCAAAAAAAGACACTCTTAATATTGTAGCACTCAGGCATAGGTCTAAATGGATATTGACAAAATGCTTCCTGTTTCTGTATATATAAAGTTTTATTGGCATACATCTGTTCCTGTTGAGATGTTTGTGCCTGTTTTCCTTCTAGAGTTCAGAGTAGTTGGCATGGCTGCAATCACTAAAATGTTTACCATTACACAGAAAGCCTATGTTCCACTACCCACCCTTTTCTCACCCTTGTAGAACTCAAGCCCTTGAATTCTTTATGATAATTGAATGTACTTTTTAGAGTTAATTAATCAATTTTTTCCAATGAGTTCTTGTTTTCTTGAACTTAACACTCTTCCCCCCAACACCTAAACATCTAAAAACCCAGACTCAACTGTCATCAAGCCAGTCCTGACTTCTAGTGTGGCCCTCTTTGAATTTGTTGTGGTGGTGGTTCTTAGGTAGCATCGAGTCAAGTTGAGTACAACTCATAGCAACCCTATGAACAAAAGATCTGAACCTTGTCCTTACCTGCACCATCCTCACATTTCCTGACACACAAGAGCCCATTGCATCAATCACAGTGTCAGTCCACCTGGCTGAGGGTCTTTCTTTCCTTTGCCAATCCTCCACCCTTCCCAGCATCACGTCCTCCAAGCAATAGCCACTCCTAGCAACATGCCCAAAGTATGTGAGGCGAAGCCTCATCATTCTTGCCTCCAAAGAGCACTCCAGCAGCACCCTCTCTAAGACATACCTGTTCATTCTCTTGGCCGTCCATGGGGTGTTCAGTGCTCTTTGAATTTGCAAGATAAAAATCTTCATGGAAGGAGAGGCTCATCTTTTGATTAGGAGACCAGCATGTAACGCACTATGCCATCCTAGCTCCTTAAAGAAGCTTAAACAATCCATGAGCCTGATTGACATGGGAATGGGCTTTGATATTAAAACTGGCTATCATTACTGGTTTTTGAACTTCCAACTTGAGAAATTGTGTGAAACACTTGGGAAGCCTGTAAATTAATTTGTGTACATTTTCCAGAAGGAGATACACACACACACACACACACACACACACACACACACCCCACACACCCTACCCCTACACACACACACAATGATAATAGTCATATTTTTATTGAGAAGAATTTTCTAAATCACATTTAGGCACCTAGATTCTAGAGGATAATTTTCCACTTCCATGTAAAAATTATTTAGTACTAATACAAAAAAATGAAGCCTATTGTCATCAAGCCTGTTCTGACTCAGTAACTGCATGGAACAGAGGAGAACTGACACATAGTGTTCCAAGGCTGTGAACCTTTTATAGACACAAAAGACCTAATCTTTCCACCATAGAGTCTATCAGTGATTCAGACCTTTTAGCAAGGAGCCGAGAACTTAACCCTTGTGCAACTAAAGCTCCTTATAAATTGCCAGTGAGGCCTACAAACTAGTGAAATTCTTTTAGATGAAAATTTTGCTAATATAGTAAAATTATTAGCATCTTGTTGAACGGATAAAGATTTTAAAGAAGTTGTATTGAAAACTTTGCTAATACAGTACAATTATTAGCATCATGTCTTAATGGGTATTTTAAAGAAGTTGTATTGTAAATAGAGATTGTATAATAAATACTATTTAGATGATTTAGTACGTAGACTTTTATGACAACAATCTGGAACAAGGGGTGCATTGTGGAGATGATGGAGGAAAGGGAGAAGAAAATGTATAACAATGGGGGAAAAAGTAAAACTTTTTGATAAGAAAAATTAGGCTTTCTGTGAAATGTAAATCCACTACTGTTCAGGTAGAATTGAAAAAAATAATGAGGTTGATTACTAAAATATAAGCTGAAAGTTTTACTTTTTAGATATGACTTAGAGCTGAAACTTTGACCCAGCAAAAACCAAGATGGTCAGCTTTAATGCTGAATTAAAACTTTTCTTTATGCACATGTAGTTAAGTTTTAAAATGATAGGCACACTTGAATGATTTTGTTGTAGAAGCTTTCAGAAATAATTCCTTTTATTATAGTTGACTGTATTCTTTGTGAATAACAGATTGTGGTGTGATTTTATGGCCATATTATTATTTAGGTGGGAGAAAAAAGAGCTGTCTTCTCCCACGTGATTTATAACCTTTGAAAGAAACCCAGTAGTAGCAGGTCCAGTATGAGTTGGTTTTGACTCGTCCACAATGATTAGTAGACTTGTAGTATTTAGGGTAGAAGGTTTTGGTAAGACAAAATACATGGATTTACCTTTTAGAGGTTTTTTACATAAATGTCTTAAGGATCAATACAAAGATGGAAATCAAGTTAAAAGAATTAAAATTCTGAATTTATCCTATCTTGTAGTTTTTTTGTCTCTTTGATGTTTGTAAAGTGCTTGATTTGTAAAACTATACAAACTACAATTAATATAGTTCTATTTTAACCAACTATTTTTTTTAGATTTTAATGAAAGTTTAAAGAGAACTTGGCTTTCTATTCCTTAATTGTTGCACATTTTCTTTTCTGCTACCTCTCACCCAGTTTGGTTTTCTTTTTTGCAGAAAAAAAATTCATTGTTGTACAATTCACACCAACCCCCCAAGTCTACTTAACTATGCAGCTCATATTCTAGACTGTTGTCTTGAAAATAATATCTAATCATATATTCCTTTTAAGCAGTTCTAGTCCTCGTCTGTTTTCATTGCAGTGTACATTATTTATCCCCTCTTTTTCTTAGTTTCCTCCAACTCCGATGTCAGTCCTGTATTAGCCAGCTATTTTAAAAATTAATAATTTTTTTGTTTATTTTGTTTTACTCATTTTTGAAAATGGGACAAGCTTGATGTGAAAGATATTGAATGATTTATTTTAGTGGAGTCTTTCTTAAACTCAGTTCACATCACTTGCATCCTAACCAACAGTTTATTCCAGTGTTTGGAACAAACTTCCCAAATTAGAGTTTAAGGAGAGTATTGCCTTCTTCAATTTTATAATTCTAACTTCTAGATATGTGCAATTTGAGGATTAAGCTAGCAGTTAACACGTTTCTGTAAAAGCTTTACCACTGCTTTGGAAATTGTTATTTTAGAAAAAAAACTACATTTTTCATTTTAAAAAAGCCAGTGAATATTATAGTGGCAAGATTGTTCTAGACATCCACATTATGAACTTGAAGTTGATGTAAAATACAAGAGCTATGTGAATCTTTCTGATGATGGACTCTTATAGTGCATCATCTCTGTATGTCTTCTGTACAGTGGAGTTTGGATATCTAAACTCTATCCAGTAAGATATTGGATACTTCTTATTTTGTTACAAGACTGAAACCAGAAAATGTTTTAAATGAATTGATCCTGTATATTCTTTAAAATTTTTCTTAATTGGAATTTAAATTACTTTGATTTCATTAAGGATAATTTTCTAGGTCCTTAAATACTTTTGTAACTTCTGTCATATCAGAATAATAGCTCATGTTTATTGAGGTCTTGGTGCATTGAAGGTACTGTTGTAAGTACTGTAAATGTATTAACTCAATCCTCAGTCACATGAGGTAGGTATTACTAGTGCTTCCATTTTGTAGATAAAAAAAATCCTGTAAGAAGACTTTTCCCCAGAAAACTTCAGACACATAAAAACTCTTTATTTTTCTAGTTAGCTTTTTTTGGACCTTGAAATTCCAGCATCAGGTTTATCCCAAACTCCTTACCTTTTATTTTATGGTACTTTGATACATGAATGAGTATTTACTAATAAAATTTCATGTTTCTCTTTGAAGGGATGGAGATTGTGACTTTCTGTTCCTACTCTTTACTCCTTTGACATTACTTTTTTGGAAGCATTCTAAATCAATGTTGAATGCGCAGGACAGCATCACTTACTCTGTTTTCTGTTGTCACATAAACCAACATCCTGGTTTTCAAACCAGTGCATATTACTGAATAACTTTGGAATGATTTAACTAATGCTGTTTTCTTGACATTTTAAAACTTACGATTTTTTTTAAAGAAAATACAATGCTCTTGATGCATTTACTTATCATAACTCTTGCACAAGAATATAAAGCATTGAGTTGATCATTAAAATGGAATAAGTTGTACTGGAAACTCTGGTGGCCTAGTACTAAGGAGCTTGTGCTGTCAACACAAAGGCATATGGTTTGAAACCACCAGCAGCTGCTCCATGGGAGAAAGATGAACAGTCTTTCCTATGTGATGTACTGCTTCTGAAAGCCTGTTGAAAGGGCAGCTGTGAGTCAGTTCTGACTTAGTGGTACATAACAACAATGACAACATTAGATTTTCTTGGAGATTAAACTTTATAAAGCTTTATTTTTGTTTTTATTTTATCAGATTGGGGGAGAATTTATATAATTAACTGTTTAAAGAGTACACAGTGACTTTTTAAAAAAAATTAAAATCTATATATATATAAAGATCTTCATTTTCAGGAATGTACAGTTAACATGGAAAATAATGTTACTAATGAAAATGAGTGTTATTTTTAGATAGGGAGAAACGGGCAAATTTATCTTAATTTTTTAATCACTGATTTCTTTTTACATAAAAACTTAAGTTTATTTAGAAGACAAAATAAGTTCTTTGTATAAATTCTCAGTAAGGTTAAATTTATGTGTTTAAATTTAAGAAAGAGGAATACAGAGGAGAAGGCATAAATACATGTCTTTATAATGTCTAACATCCAGGGACTTGTTTCCTACTCAAGTGCCTAGAGAAAATGAAGAGAAGCATTCAGATGCACATGGTATTTGATGTGATAATTATTTGGATTCATTGCCTCTTGTTTAACCAAGTAGTTTAAGTAGATTTTTTTGGTATTGTGAGAATATATTTTACTTAGTCTAGGAGTTAAGGAAATTGCCTAATAACCACAAGTATCCTAATAATTACTTCCCAAGTTAGTCACCCTGGTTGTATTTACATAAATTTATTTGGAAAGCTACAAAATGTCTAATGAAGACAAAGGTTTAACCCTTGGTTTTGCAATTAACATTTGGTTATAGTTAATCAGGACCATTTCATTGAGTAAAATCATCCAGCTTCTCATTTCTCCAATTAAATTTTTTTAATTAAAAAATATTTTCTGAGGGACATTTGATAGTTTTGAAATGATAGTTTTTTAGTTGTATAGATTTTTAAAATTGGTAGATTCTAAGTTATTTTTAGGTGAACATTTTCATTTTGATGGGGTTTTTTCCTCTAGTGGTTGAACATATCTTGAGTTTTTACATGTATGGTTAAAAATAATAGTTTCTATACTGTTTGTTATTTGTGCAAAATTAGCTATTTGTGTTTGTGCAGAAGTAACAGTTCTTAGACTACAAAATATGCCCCCCCCCTTTAAAAATCCTTTTTAAGACTTTTCTCTATAATTTTTTTCCAAGAAACTTGGGAAGTTTTTTGAGATTTAGAATTCATACTTGTTAGAAATTAACTTTCCAAGATATTTGAGTTTCTATTTTTGTTTTCACATAGAATAACATTGTTAGTGTCAACTATTAAAATTTTGATTCCTCACTGCCCCTTTTTATGGATACAAATGTATCTTTGACAGAACCTGTATACAGTTTTCCCTTTGATTTGTCTTTGAAAAGTTCAAGCCAGATCAGCCCTGGAGGTGTAGTACCTACAACATTCCTGATAACTAAGCTTCATAGCCTGAAGCTGTTTGCATATTTAAAGTTTTTGTGTATGGTAAGACTATCTTCAAGGTGGGTGGATGTTCTTGTTTGAAGAAATAAATGAGACCGGTATTCCAACAGCCTTTTTTTTTTTTTTTTTTTAATTTTTTAATTTAGGTTGTTTAATTTTCATTTCAATGAACATCTACAGCTCTCAGAATTCAAGATGGCAGCCCATTATGGGGAATAAGAAAAATGGATTTAACAAGAGTGCTGTGATAATGTACAACCAAGACAGGGTACTTTTAACATGGATTCTATGAAATGAATGAAGATTATAGGTTTATTATCCAACACAAATGGACAATGGATTTGATGTAAAGACTTTGTATCATTAAAAGAGAATTTTTTTGATACTTGGAGAAGAAAGATGGGACATTAACATTAAGTTATAGTTTATATGTTTGGAAATTTTTGTAGTTTGTATGCTTTATGTCCTTATGAAATGTTAACTTTAATAAAATTTTTAACTTAAAAATTTCTCAGTTGATGGCTTTTTTTAAAATTTAAAAATTCCATTAAATGGTCATTTATGGAGATAACATTTTTGATCTTTACAGTTGAAGAGCAGTAAAATGTACTGAATAAAGCTGGTAAAATGGAAGTGGTGTGCTGAAAAATACTTCCTTTGTCTGTTTTCAAAGTTATGGAAATTTATTTGTTTTTAGATGGTCATTTGGTTGGGATGGCTCTTTCATGTATATTTTCTTGAAACACTTTTGGCAAAACAACTTAGCCAGTGGGTGATAATAGGCTCTTTAGTATGTTGTGAGATCTTAATGAATGCCTTTTGCTCCAAAATGTCGGAATTAATGAGTAATACAGTATTTCACTTGAAGTTACTTTGTGTTGATGGGAAAAGGCCTTGTTACCAATGCTTTTTAAGGTTATTCAGTATTGATCTGTGTATTTATACTGATACCTTCTATTGTCTTAATAGTTAAGAGAAAAATCCTGGTGATAATATGAATTAAATTGTTCTGTAGTTGGGAATTCGAAGTAGTTGAATGTCATAACATCATATTGTTTTAATGAATACCAACTTTTATTTATTGGTAATCTTTATGTTGACAGACCAAATGGATATTTACTTGAATTGTCACATTATATAGATACCAAGATATATATAATTTAGTTCAGATTTTTCTCATAATATTAATCATACTAGCCGTGGTTAACATCACATACATGTTACATACTGTGTGCGCATTATTGTTGGCAAAGCCGATGTGTTTGACCTTGGTATAGAAAAATGGAATTTTGGTTTTGGTACCAAAATATCTTTGTAAAGTATATAGGATTGAGTTGGAGGCTTGATTAATGGTTCTGTGTTTCACTTAGTTGTTGCTTTTGTTGATTACAAATCTAAAATGGAATTTCTCAAGTGAAGAAAAGACAGTCTAACATTTATTATATATTGGATAAAAGATCTTTTTGGGGTATTTATTTCATTTTATCTGTTTAGTGTAAGTATTTGGTGAATAATTAAACAAATATTTGGAATATTTATTGTAAGGAGCTATTGAATGCTTGTTTCTGGTATTAGTAATTTTGTTTTCATGGGTCTCATCGTTTTAAATCTCTTTTTACTTGTTTGATAACGTATCACATGATAGAAGCTGTTTACCAGTATTGAAATGTATAGTTAGAATTGAAGTTTGAAAATTGAGGGGCATAGTTTGAATATATGTATTACTAGTTTTGGTTGTTGAATTTCTTGGGCTTGTGATGTAAAAGTGATGTTGGTAGTGCCCATGTTCTTGAATTTGAATAATTTTGTCTTAAGTCTATATGGGAGGAAAGTATATTGTGGTTTGGGGAGTTTTTTTGTAAAGTTTCCAAGGTTTTATAATGGGTTAAAGAATTTTATGGAAGTACAGATAAAAATTGAGATTCTTGCATTAAAAACTGATTGGATTACGTTTTGCTCTGATGCATCTGAACACTAGGGAGGCGCTCTTGGGTTGTGAAAGTTACCTCTTCCAGTTGGATGGAAAATTCCCCCTTAAATTTTAATTTAATTTTAGTTTTCTACAACATAAAGAAGGCAACACTGGAATTTAATTTATGAAGTTGAGGTTTTGCTTTTGTTTAAGAACCATTTTACCCCTGGGGGGGGTAATTTTTAAAAGGATTAATACTTAAGCTAAGCTTTAGGTTCTCTAAGCATTATCCCTTTTTCAAAATGGCTTGATAAAATGCCACTTCCTGTCCAGAAAGGAAGTTATTTTAGCTCAAGGACTGAAATATTTAGCAGATCTTTAAACAAAAGGAACAAATTACATTTCTGTCTGGCTTTGAAAGGGTGTTTAAGCCAGAGGGGGCTGAGGAGCCCTCCCTCCCCTGGGGTGGTCTGGTGGGGTGGAAGGTGTGGGGGTGGGGGTCCTGGGCTGCCTGGGTGGAGGGTGTTTTTGGTGGAGATGAAGGGGTGGGTCTATGGTACATCACCTGAGTTGTGGGGTAAATGTAGAGAGTGTCAATCAAAGGCAGAGCTCTCAGAGCTGGGAAGGAGGCTCTAGATGGCGGCTGTGCCTTAGAGAGCGCGCTCTGCTCCTGCCTTTGCCTCACTTTACGCAACTTTCCCTAACTTTGAGGCAGCCTCAGGGGGCCCCCGCAGCCCCCTGCCTCTCCTAGTGGCTTGCTGGGGTCGATCCCGACCCTTTTTAGGGAGAAAAGCAGCTTTTAGGAGCTTTCTTTTCGTGCCTTGTTGGAAAGGAGCAGCCGTACTGAGCGCCCAGGTCGTTGTTTTTCCAGCTTAGAAGCCATGGCGCACCTCCATTTTTGTGCGCTCTCCTAATGAGGTTTTTTCCTTCCCGACCCGTTTTAGTATTCATTTTTGTGTGGTTTTTTTGGTGCCTTTTGGCATATTTGAGGACTATTTTACTTGTTTTTCGTTTTTTTTTAAATGGGGAATTTTGCCTTTTTTATTATTTGGGATTAGGTATTTTTCTACTAGATAGGACTCTCGCATTGGACTTACTACATGGATCAGGTAAGTTCATGATCAGTAGTGATTATTTTAAAGATTTAAAGGTTTAAGTTTGCTTTATTTTCTGTAAATACGAGAAATTTCTGGATGACGCAATAAGAGACAGATTGTTATTTGTATCCAGTATGTTACTTTGAGAAACTTTCTTTATTGATAGTGATGCTTCCCTTGCTCCGTTTTCCTTTTTTTTTTTTAAAAAAAGCCAAAAATAGAATTATATGTTTTTTCGTGCTTGCCGTTGTTATATTAGAACACTGTCATTACATCGTCAGGACTTTGTTCCTGATAAAAACCATCGTTAGAAGCCGGGACCTTACCTTTCTTTCAACTTTTGACAGTAAATACCTGGGCACAGGACTTCAAAGCAAACAGATTCCCCTTCCCCTTTAATATTTAAGAATTAAAAGATGATGAGAAATAAGGACAAAAGCCAAGAGGAGGACAGTTCGCTACACAGCAATGTATCGAGGTATGAGCTATCAACTTTCTTCCTTTTTTATTTTTTTTAGGGGGGAACCTCAGCTTACAGTGTTTACCTTGACAGGCATGGATTGCTGTCTGTCTTATTTTCAGTATTTTACTAATTTAGATTCCTTTTTTTAAAGTGTGACCTTGAGATTGCTAATATGCCACACCCTAATTTTTTGGTAGCAATTTATGGAAGTTGAGTTGTGACTTAAGGCCTTTTAGAGCAGTCAAAAGGTAAGGTACCCTTATTCAGAGGGGCCTTTCCTGTAAACTACAGTTTTTTCTGTTAATAAATTTCAGGTTTTAGGTTTTTTGTGCTGCAGAAAAATGACCTTGTCGGTTTAGCCATTGCTGCATTGCACCATTTTACATACAAGGCAAATTTTTTTCTTTGAAGAACCAGGATCCCCAAACTTGTGAGTGAAGGCCATAGAGGAGCCTTGTCGTAGTAAATTATAGTAAATAGACATTTGAGAAAGTTATATGAATGAAAAAATGTACATTTTAAAGTGAAATTGAAAAAAACCCCTTTGATGCCTCTCGGTTTATATTTTCATTTGACTATATTCCTTTGGATACACTCAACATTTTAAGATATTTTGATACAATTTATTAAAACTATTACTTGGTTACAGTTTATGTATGACATGAAGCCTTTGATTACAGAAATCCTGGAATACTGTTTTTAGATTTTTGTTTTGTGCTTGTTACTTCATTATCTTTACAATTGTATTTTTACATTTAAGACATTTTAAGGTTTGCATTTGTTTGCCTGCATTGTAGCAGTGCTTTCTGGTTGTTAGATGTATTTTATCCTTAGTTGTAGATGATTTAAAATGTATTGATTTTTATTTTAAACAGTCATTGGAATATTTTATCTTATGAAGCTTAAGTGTTTGTTCACATGATTTGTTTTGCATTTGTTGAGTACATTGTTAGTGATTAAATAATAAAGCCTCTACAATATGTTATCTCTGTATATTAATTTTTTGAAAAGTACTTTAATGCATTTCTTGATGTACCGCTTACGAATTGTAGTTTTACACATTATAAATCAATTAACAAAGATGTGATTTGTTTCATGTGATTTTTTAAAAAATTTTCTCTATACATTTTTTACTATTGGTGAATTTCAAAGTATTATACTTGGTTTATTACAAAGGTAAAGTCTTATGTTTTATTACCTTTCAAAATATTTTGATCTTTATAAAACTCAAATCTTTTGCAAATTGAATTGCCACAATTTAGAGTGCTGTCTTTTGAGCTGAACTCCTCATGAAATTTACCTATGTTAAATTTAGGACCGAGAACTTCTCGACTAATCCTAGTATCTCTAGAAAGTAAGGACCATTTGAAGAAATAGTAAACTTAGAGTTCTACTAGACACATTATTAAGGTTCAGTAACTAAAACTTAGTCCCTTGAGTATATAATTTGCATAGTCTCATGAGTTTTTTCTTTCTTATGCAAGGTTTGTGGTTAACATATGCTTTCTAATTTAAAGCCTGTTTTGGTTTTTCTTTCAATACTTGTTAGTATTCCCACCTGGAAAAATAAGTGGAAGATACAGGCATTTGCCTTCTGTCAGCGAGGTTACAAGTGAACTGAGAAGCATGTACTTGTAAATAAGTTTTGTCAGCTTATACTTTAAATCAGGTGCCTGATGAATATACAGATTTGAGGGATTCCTTTAAGAGAAAGTGGAGTTCTTGTTATAGGTTCCCAAAAATGCATACTTTAATGTATGTAATGATGACATTAGGGGGTGTTTTAATACAGTAGATTCAAGTGATTCTAGTGACATGAGATTGGGACCGTGGTGGTAACTGGGACAGGAAGGGATCTTTGGGCTGCCTGCACTGTCATCTGCACAATCATCCCCTCTCAGTGAAGGTTTGCAGCCTGAGCCCCAGGAGAGGAAATGAAGACTTTACAGGCCACTTAAACTTTGGTCTGAGAATTAATACATGGCCCGAAAGTATTGATGTATATAAAACTTAGGGACAAGTAGTTTCCCTCTTTGGGAAATTGTGCAGTAGTTAATGGAGATTATTTCAGTTTGTAATCGTGTTCTTTTTTGGTGTCCTATCCTTGATGTTAGTTTGGAAAAATTAAAAGTTGACTTTTCAAGTCCTCGTTATTACCTGAACATTTTGTATGTATATTTAAGGAGGTGCATTGTAGAAAGAAACACTGCCCCAGGTGCAGTTTGGGGATGACAGGAGTCATTGCAAGGAATGGCAGCTAGAGGAGGAATGTGGATGCAGCTGTGCACAAAGGACGCTGTGTTAGCAGTTTAACATTAGCAACGTATTAAAGCTACCCACAGGTTGTCTGCATTTGAGCCAGATTTGATTTAATAACTCGAGATATGGACAAAATCATGCTTTGTGTCAGCCAGTTAGCACTTACTCTACAAGGCTGCGGTGATAAGAAATGGCATATGCAGTGGCTTTTGGACTGGAACAGGCAGTTTTAACCGGCAGCCATCTTACGAGTCTTAATTCTTAAAAAATCGGAATTTTTGAGAGACCTGAAAAGGAATGGAAACTTGAAGTGCCACCAAGCCTTTCTTCCTCACCCCTTTGGTTCCCTTGTGCAGAAATAGAGGACAGCTCGGTAGTGAGTGCAGGCATTGTTGTGCGAGCCCCTGGCATCTTGGTGCAGGTCCAGCTCAGTAACAAAATGGCTGTTCCTTTGTGCCGCAGAGCTGACAGACATACTGCATTGCACTGTGTACTCGCCAAACAGCAGGAAGTTGTCGTTCAGAGTTCAAAGGCCGGCCGGCGCTGGCGCCGGGCGCTGATTGGCTGTGCGCGCTTGGTAACAGCCGGGTCAACAACGGCGTCTGTTGGGCGGGCTCAACCCGTGACGTGGATCGCCGGCGGGAGGGGCGAACGTGGTGACGTCGGGCCGCGTGCGCAGATTGGCTGCAGCCTCAGGGTCTAGCCCCCGTCGTGGGGCGTTAGGGAGGAAGAAGTAGAGATTCGCGACCCGTGTTGGGGGTGGGGAGGGCGTGGGAGGAGGAAGAAGAGGTTAGGGAGCGGAGGAGTGGGAAGGGCGGAAGTTGGAAGGAGGTTAGGGAGAGGAGGGGCGGGGCGGGCCGGAGGGGTGGAAGGCGGTGTCACGTCGTGAGCAGAGAACCGGTCGCTTCCGGGCCATTCTCGCTCGGGGCGGTTCCATCCGCCCTGGGTTTTGCGGCTGGATCCGCTGCTGTGTCTGGTGTACTCGCCACGTTCCTAGAAGTGTGTTCTTAGAATTGCCTTTTGGCTTGGACGAGAAAATGCTAATCGCTAATTAGAAACTTTCAAATGGAAAACAAACTTTGAAATTTTCACTGTCTTGGGTTAGCCCAGCATTCCCACCCCTCTCCCCCGGTCCTTGTGTGAAAAATAGCTAACCAAGTGTAACCAGAAGAGTTTTAATTGAAGCGTTGTGGGTATTAACAGCTGCGTTCACATACATAACTTATAAGTAAAAGGAAAATTATTTGAATTTGCCCCTGTCCGTCTATTTCCTGTCCTGCATTTTCTGAATTGGCGTTGTCAGTATGTGCTAACGGGCTTGTTTTTATAATTCACAGCGAAGTAGTAGTGAAGTAGAAAATAGGATTTAACCTCGTTTTATATAAAATACTAGGCCATTTAAAAAACCATATGAAGTGTTACATAAACAAGGTAGTTTTCACTTTAATGTTGTTAGGTGCCATTGAGTAGGACTAGGAGCAAATGGGAACCTTCCCAGGCGCTGAGCTATCCACACAGACTAAAAAGGAACCCTTTGTTATGGTCACTGTCATTCATCTTGTTGAGGAAATTCCCATGTTTCTGACCCGTAGTTTTAGTTGTTAAAACAGGTGTTACAAGTTTTAATGGTACTTGCTAATGTATAAACAATTTTTCTAAAACTTGAGTCATAGTGGTGTCTGCAAATCTTGGGAAACGTGTTTTTCCAAACCCCCCGCGGGACTGTTGGTGGCCTCTTACTGCGTGCCTTAGGTATTGCAGCACAACTGTTTACCACTAGGCCATCAGTTTGTTTACTAATAATTATTTTGTAACTCATTCACTGTAATTAAACAAGAAGCCTTAAAAACACAAAGAAAAGGCTCAACTAATAGACTTTCCTCTTGGTTTCGTTTTTTGTTTTAGAAAATGTTTTTCGGAGTCACAAATGAATAATCTGTCATGAAGTAAGTCATAGTTCAAGATTGTTAATTGTATTAAAAGATGCCACAGTGAGCTCAAATGTGTCAGATTATAGGACTGGCACATGTAGGACAGGGTTCATGATAAGCTTTTCGTAGAATGGCTATGGAGTCATACTCAACCACACCTAATAACAACTACTTCAGAATTGATGGACAGCTTCCAAATGTTGGTCGAGATATTTCTTGGACATGTCCCAGAGCAGAAAGATAAATACATAGCAGTACTTGGTTTTACAGGTTTGCATAGTTTTGATGCTTTTTATAAGTTATTTGGATAGTGTATGGAAACTTGAAATAGTAAGTGAAATTTTCAGTGTTTTATAGAAGTAGATTTTCAGAAATTATTCATCTTGGTGATTAGTGTAGTTTGGAATTTAATCCTTCATGGGAATTCATCTCTAGTGACACAATTTTGTCTTTTAAATGCATTTACAAGAACAAAGATGATAATTCTGAATGACTAAAGTGTTACTCTCTCCTGGCCCTAATTAATAGTGGGACAGTCAGGTTTTCAGCATTTGCAGTCTGTTTCAGATTGGATAGAAAAGAATCTAAAGTGAAGGTATTGTAGTTTGAAATTCTTTTACCTCACCTTTTTTATTTATGAAAGAATTGCTTGTAATCTACTTGGATCCAATTACTTTTTAAGAATTAGTGTTTATTAGGTCTATTCAATAAGTCGTGTGAATTTTTCTCTTGCATAAAGAATGACATTTGGATCTTCTTGTTTAAAAGCTGCAGCTTCCAGTTCATGATCTTTATAAACTATACTTGGATATAAATATATTTAGTTGTAAAAATTGTAAGAAGTTACAACTTGAAAGTTGAATATGTATAGTTGAGTTTCACACTTGGCAGTATCAGAAATGCAAGGATTTGAGATTCAGTTTACTACCTGCAGACAACGTGTGCTGCCCTCCCACTCTGGCAAATGCCTGACATATTGGAGTGTGAGTTCCTGAAGCCACTTGGGATTTTCAGATTCAGAGTTTTTCCATAAAACCTGTTGCCTAAAACTGTGCCTGTCACGAATGACTGCACTTACATGAGATATAGTATTTTGCTCGACATACCTTTTTGTAGGTGTCATTAATCCTCCCCTCCCCCAAAAACAAATCATCCAGTTGAAAATCAGTATCTTTATTGGGGGTAGGAATGTTTCCTTAAAGATAGTTTTGTTGATTTTTAAAGGCATATGTAATATACATACAGCAGTATTCAAATCTTATTTGCTGCCTTCTAGCCTTACAAAACATTAAGTTCAGTGTTATCTTAGCAGTATTGCGAATTACTACTAATTAGAATTTTTTTGTTACTAATGGAAAGTCACAACGTCATCAGATTGTCAAGACGCTGAGCATCTGTTGTGTGCATTTTGATTCAGGAAGGAGTTCGGCGCAATGTTAGGGAACATTGCTGTGATCTTTCATTCTAGTCTGTCTCCAATTTAAGTGATGTGGCAAGATTAGAAGCAGATAACTCCCTGAAAGACTGAATAAGACTGGTTTATGAAGGAAGAGACAAAAGGAACATTTTAAACTGACCCTGCTCTCTAATTATGGAGAATGGTGTCGGTCATTCATCTTAACTCATTGCTGTTGTGTGGGAATCCACTCACAGCTGACCCTCCACTGGTTTTTAGAGACTATAAATTGCATGGGAGGAGAGTGTCCCTCCTTGTCCTGTGGAGCAGCTGGTGAATGCAGACCACCTGCCCTTAAGACAGGGCAACTACTTACTCATTCTTACTTTTTTTTTTTTTTTTTTTTAATTTCAGCTGCTTTTCATCAGTTGTATTTCATATTGAAAATACTTGCATTTGGAAGAGTCTCCGTATCTGGGGGGAAAATGTGTTCCCTCTGATTTTGAAGAAGACTGCAGGGCCCTGGCTCAGGCAGCTTTTTAAGGATAGTCTTAACTTTAGTTGTGGACTCAATTCTAATGAGGTTCAGTCCTTGTCATCTGTTAACATTTAATTCTTTCTGTACCTTTCCAAGAGTATGGCACCAGCTCAGCTTTTACTTTAGTATTAGAAAGTTTTTTTCGCGTTTTTTTTAAATGATTTTTTAAAATTTTCATGAAAATTTACAGAGACTTTGGATTTCCATGCATTCATTGTTGCACTTTCTCCCTGCCCACCCCTCCTCCCCCCACTCTTCTCTTTGAAAAGTTAGAGTTCCCCCGGTTGTTTTACAGTCCCTCCTCCCAGGGCCACTAGTATTGGAAAGTTTTGATTTCTGGTTTAGACCAGGGAAGAATTAATTGTTGGCCTTTCAGTTTTACCATTTACAAAATGTGGCTGTTTATTGGGTGATAAAAATTAGATTGACTTAAAGCCCAAAGAACTTGATTCATTGACAATTCTCAGTGTAAGTGACAGTGCTCTATCGCTGTTGCTTCATGTTGCTCCCTTGGCCCTGCAGCATTCAGCCCCTCTGCAACAGCCAGATGGTTTCTGAGCGCTGGGGGTGGGAATGGGAGGGGTGGGGGCTGGTGGTGTAGCTTGCAAGAGAGTCTCTTTGGGCCTGTTAGAAAAGACATTTGTTAGAATGATTTTCAGAGGCAAGGCTCCGTTAAGTTGAATGAATCCTAGGTGTTAGGCAGTTACCAACCATTTATAGAATAGGTTTATTAGGGGTTTATTTTTTTTCTTTTCTGTGAAGTGGCAAGATAGGAGCTTTTGGGGACTAGCTGTTCCTGGATTGGAACCATTTCTTGTCACAGCTCTCCTCTTAGCTGTGATCCATCACTTTTGCTCTCTGGAACTGCTAATTATTGTCATGTTACGCTAGCTTGCCTCTCCTCCAGTTATGGGAGTTCCAGTTTAATAGTGGAAGGTTTTTCCCATGGTGCAGTGCTGCTTAGATATGAATGTATTCATGATAATGTTTACCACCAATTACCTTATTGATTGTAGTTTATTTTTTTCTAGTTATGGATATGTTCTTATTATGGACATATAGAGCTTAATTTAAGTGGTTGTTTCTTATTTTAAATTCATTGTAATGAAAGTTTACAGAGACTTTGGATTTCCATTCATTCATTGTTGCACTTTTCTCCCTGCCCAACCTCCCTCCCAGTTCGTTCTTTTTGAAAAATAAAAGAAAAATTCTTTCATTTTTTTACAATCCCTCCCCCAAGTCCACTCCACTGTGCAACTTTTGTTCTGGACTCCTTTCATGACAATAATACCTAATCATATATCCCTTTTAAATAGTTCTCTCCCTCATCTGTTTCAATGCAGTATACATAATTATCCCATCTTTCTCAGTCTTCCCCCAACCCTGATGTCAGTCTCATTTTACAGCAGTGGCACCATGCAGTATTTGTCCTTTTGTGATTGAGATAGATCACTTACCATAATGTCCTCCAGGCTCACCCATTTTGTGTATTTCATGAGTTCCTTGTTTTTCAGTACAACGTAGTATTCCATTGTGTGAATATACCACAGCTTCTCTATCCATTCATTTGTTGCTGGGCTTTCAGGTTGTTTACAACTCTTCGCAATTGTGAACAAAGCTGCGATAAACATGAGTGTGCGTATATCTGCTTGGGTGATGGTTATGGTTTCTTTGTGGTATATTCCCAGTAGTGAAATTGCTGGGTTAAATGGTATTTCTAACTTTTTGAGAAAACATCATACTGCCTTCCATAGTGGTTGCACCATTTTACACTCCCACCAACAGTGGATAAGGATTCCAGTTTCTTCACAACATTGCCGGCAATTGTTGTTTGCTGTTCTGTTATGTTACATTTTGTTGTTACTGTGGTGAGGTGATAGAGTTCTTTTGTGTAGTTTACTTTCAATAATAAGTCCTCACCACAGCATTTACTTGAATATAATGCCTACATCTCGTATTTCCATTAGAACTATGGGAGTGTATGTTTTTTATTGCCTTCATTACCTTTCAGTTTTTGATTGGAGGGCCAGTTCTAGATTTTATTAGGTCTGGAGAACATCTAACAGAACCAGTACTTACCCTGCCCCTGAGATGTGATTGTGTGTGTGTTCATGGATTGTGTAATCTTCTGATGGAATACTTGATCATATGTGCTTGTTCATTCTCTCCTTTCCTTTTGGGGTTGACACTTAATAAATTGAAGGTGAGGATGAATAGGAGAAAGAATACAGATAGCTGATGGAATAGTTTTTGTAATAAATGTCAAGCCATTTCCAGCTCTGGGCACTCCTGCTCTGATGGATTTTTTTTTTTTTTACCTCAGAATTACTGAATTTCTGAACTCTCCTTGTCCTTATCTCCAATAACTTTAAGGTCTAGTGCTTAACTTTCATATACTTCCAAAAGCTTACATTCCGGATTTTGAATGAAGTTTTATTGTGTTCAGACTTTTTTTCTTTGTTGACTAATGGAAATTCAGCAGTGGGCATGGCTGTGCAGTCAGGGTGTGGTGATGTTGGGTTTTTTCCCAGATCTTGTCAGTCATTGGTTAGTGTGAATTGTAGTCAGCATTTTTGGACTTTTTACTAAGAAGGTAGAGTACGAAAATGAATCTGGGGAATGTTTCATTGATATGGGTTATTTCCAAATCTAGCAGTGTCTTTTATCTTTGAAATTTTTCGCGATGGGAAATTTTAAGTTCTGTGAATATGCAAAAAAATACAAAATAAGTTTACACTTACAGAGTACTCCCAGGTTTAAGGATATTTAATTACTGTGAGGATCACTATAGCAGGAATGTGCTTAATCTATACAGATTTACTCTCATGAAACACACCATCCCTGGTCCACCAGAACTCTTTCTTGGTGGGTCTGCCTACACTCTAGTATGCCCAGGTCTTTTGTTCCATATTTGGATACAGTTAACAAGCACTAGTAGATACTTCTCATTTGGTTTTTCTGGTTGTGTTTGTGTTTTTGAAAAAAGTCAATAGGTAATTCTGTTTCACTGAAAATGAAGTTGAATGCTTTGAAAACATTCAGTACAATAATAAGGGATCTCTGGTGGCTTTATGTGTTGTTGAATTGCCTGTAACTCATAGCAATCCTATGTACAGCAGCTCTGAACCTTGCCCTGTCCTGAGCCATTCTCACTAATTCCAACACACTAACCCCCATTACCCCAGTTATTCTTATCAATCCATCTCATTGTGGGTCTTCCTCTCCTGCGCTGTCCCTCCACGAGCATGCCCTCCAAGGACCAGTCTTTCCTGGCCATGTGCCCAAAGTATGTGAGACAGAGCTTCAAAACTTAGCCTCCAAGGAGAAATTTGATTTCACCCTTTCCAAAACAGACCTATTTGTTTTCATGACATGTATTTTCAAGACTCTTCTCCAGCTCTACAATTCAAAGGAATTTATTCTTCTATCATCCTTCGTCATTGTCCAGCTCTCTGATGCATAGCATGTAATTGTGAAGACCTGGCCTGAATCAGGCGTACCATAGTCTCTAGACTGACATCATTGCTTCTCAATACTCTGGAAAAGTCCCTGGCAGCATATTTTCCCAATGCAGTGCATCTTTTTATTTAGTAACTCTTGGTGCCAAGAGTGTTGTTTGTGGAGCCGGGCAAGCTGTAATTGTTAGGAGCCCAGTTTCTTCTCCATCTATCATGGTGGTGTCTATTGGCCCAGTGGTGAGAATCTTTGTTTTCTTAATGTTGAGTTTCCGTCCATATTGACAACTATAGTCCTTGACCTTCTGCAGCAAGTGCTTCAGGTCCTCCGTTTCAGTCAGCAAGGCTGTCAACTACATAGGATAGGTTATTGATGAGTCTTCCTCCAATCCTGATGTCACATTCGTCCTCCTAAAGCCCTGCTTAATAAATAATCTGCCTATAGATTCAAAGGTATGGAGACAGGATGCATCCCTGACACACTCCATTCCTGATTTTGAACCATGCAGTGTTTCCTTGCTCCCTTCTGCGGACTGCTTCCTGGGCCAAGTACAGGTTTTACAAAAGCAATCACGTTCTGGGATTCCCATTTTCCTCAAGGTTAGCCACAATTTGTTGTGATCCACAGAGTCAGATGCCTTTGCATAGTCAATGAAGCACAGATAGATATTCTCCTGGTATTCTGCATTCTGCCAAGATCCGTCTGACATTGGCGATAGTGTCTCTAGTGCCATGACCCCTTCTAAACCCAGCTTGTATTTCGTGTAGTGCTTTGTCAGTGTACAGTTCCAGTTGTTTCTGGACAATCTTCAGCAGGATTTTGTTAGTGTGTGATATTAGGGATATTGTTCGATAATTTCCACACTGTTGGATCACTTATTTTTGGAATGGGAATACATATGGATCTCTTCCAGTCAGCTGTCCAAGTGGTTATCTTCCTGATTTCTTGGCACAAGTTGGTGAGCACATCCAGGACAGCATCTATTTGTTGAAATATATCAATTGATATTCCATCAATTCCTGGGGCTTTATTTTTTGCCAAGTCCTTCAGAGCCGCCTGAACTTCCTCCTCTTGATCATAGGCTATTTCTTGAAATACTTTTGTGTCAGCCAATTCTTATTGTTACAATGACTCTGTATACTCCTTAAATCTTTAATGCTTCCCCACTCATTCAGTATTCTGCCCATAGCTTCCTTAAGCATTGCAATTTGCGACTTGAATTTGAACTTTAGTTCTTTCATCTTAAGAAATGCTTAGTGAGTTTGGCTCTTTTGATTTTCTGACTCCAGCTCCTTGCACATTTCATTATAATACTTTGCCTTATCTTCCCGAGCTGCCCTTTGAAATTTTCTATTCAGCTCCTTAACTTCTTGATTTCTTTCCTTTGTTTTGGCTTCTCAGCACTCTAGTGCAATGTTCAAAATATCTTCTGACATCCATTTTGGTCTTCTTCGTTATGACCTTTTTTTGCATTCTTCATGGAGGATATTCTTGATATCTTCCTAGAGCTCATCTGGTCTTTGTTCATTAGTGTTCAAGGCCTCAGACCTGTTCCTGCTTGTTTTTTAAATTCGGCAGGGGGGGGGATGGGGGGGATAGACTTAAGATCAAATTTTGATTCTTGTGGGTTTGCTTTAACCTTCTTTAGCTTTTAATTTGAACTTGGCATATAAATAGTTGATGGTTTGTTCCTCAATCAGTAGGTGGCCTAGTTTTCACTGCTGATAATGAACTTCTCCAATGATTCCTTCCACAGATGTAATCAGTTTGATTCCTGAGCATACTATCAGGTGAAATCCATGTGTATAGCCTGTGTTTCTGTTTCTTATAAAACCTTTAAAATAGCCCCTTAAGTGATTCATATGGGGGTGGGTAGGTAGGTAGGTAGGTAGGTAGGTGGGTGGGTGCTAGAGACCTCAGGAGACTTCAGGCTTGAAAAGTTTCATGTCTGTTGCTACACATGCATTTTAGATTTTGTTAAGTTTATGAGAATTATGATGTGCTTTTATTTATTTTTGTTATAAACTTGATTCCCAAACAGGACTTTCACATCAGGAATAATTTGGAGATTTTTTTTTACACCAGTCGCATACCTGATTGAATTTAAAGGATTAAATGTGGATTGAAGTAAGGGAACAGATTGAAATTTTCAGAAGCACCACAAGTGGGTTACATAGGTGGGATTGGGAACAGTTGTTTTATGACATACATGGCTTCTAGGAAATAATTTATTGTAGTTAAGGTGCATCTTTTTTTTTTAAAAAAATTATACTGGTTTATTTACAAAGTTCATATACATTGATTTTCACGGTGGATCATCCCATTTCCTTCGCCCCCTCCACCCATCAAATTGTGCGACCCTGTGAGTAACACCCCACCCCACCACCCCCTGGATACAGATTATTTGACATCAGATGTATTGCTAGTAAGTTGAGGGACAAGGTGTAGGTCATGTTCTTGACGTGTTACATTTCTTTTGCTTGATTACACAACAACAAAACACTCCCAAACTCCTGTACTCTATGAATTAGCTTTATATTTATACTGATAGACATTTAAGTCCCCGCATTTACTTGCTGAGAACCACCTGGGTGCTTGTTAAACATATTTCCAGGTCTTTTGCTTAGAAATTTGAGTGCAGTAGTTCTAAAGTAATGTCCAAGAATCTGATTAATGATGTTATCTCATGGCTAAATTGGGAATTAAGGGCCAGTAGGATTTGAGCCCCTCTGTTCTTTCAGCTGTAGGATATTGGGCAAGAACGTCTCTTAGCCTCAGTTATTTTTAAAATGAGAGCAAGTATAGTGCTTGTTTTTTGCCTTTGAGAGAGTTAAGGAAATACTGTTTCTGAAACAGTGAATTTCCAGTGCTGACCGTTTTGCTCTGCAGGATACATTTGGCAGTGTCTGGAGACAGAGCTACTGGCATAGGTTTGGTGTAGGTGGGGGATGCTGGGAAAATCCTGCAGTACACAGGACAGGCCTCTGGACAAAGCAGCACCTGCTGTAAAGTATTGGTAGTGACAGATTGAGGAATCACAGTGAAAACCTTTAACACAGGCTGCATTTTGCTTTGTTCCTGAGAAAGCTGTAGAAAATCACAGATCCTAGAAAGTTGAATGATCTTTCCTGTTGTGGTTTTTTTGTTTGTTTTATGGCCTGTTGCTACGGGGACCTCATGGCACAATGGGCACAAGTTCCACATTTACTGTGGAAGCCTTTCCAAATCTCCTTTGAACTTTGGTGTTGTTAAAGGTACTATCCAAACAATTAAATTTTAGCCTAAATGTTACATAATAAGAAAAGATGAGAGAGACTTCAAAGGGCTAAGTGATATCATAGCCCTGGTTAGTCTTTCCAAGCCTCAGGATTCTAAATGGATATAATAAATATTTCTTTATGCTAGATTAATCTATATTTGTTAATGAATTTTAGGGAGAGGTGTTCACAGCTTGCTGATTTACAAAGTTTTTATGTTCTTAGTAAGTAGAAAGCTTACCATGGGATTTGTATAATGTCTAGCACTATGTCGGGTTCTGATTGGGTTGTTATTTGTGACATGGCTTTTGAGGCTTGGCTTGTGGTAATTCAGTTTGTTAATGATACATCTCCTCTTGGATACCATTTGCTCTTCGTGCTTTGTAAATCATGTAAAATGACTCCAAGGTTAATTGGTTATTGAAGAACGAAAGTAGAGTGCTAAGGTGACTGTTGTCTGGCTTTAGTTGAGAACGTTTACGTGCTTAAGTGTAAGTTTTTCATTCCTTAAGCTTTCTTAATTTGAATGTATTGATGGTATTTAGCCTGAAATGAAAAGCAACATTTAGTATACATGTATGTTTTTGTGGGTGAGGGTTTAGTGTTGCCAGATAATTTATTGAGAAAATAAAACCTTATTTTACATCTTCTCCCTATTATTACTTTCACAGCCTTGGTATGCAAAAATGTTGACATTTTAAAAACTTGCACACACAGCTCATGTAATATTTTTTTTTGTTTTAAAATTTATGCAGATGGAAGTTTGTTTTGCTGCTGCCTAAAACTGTATAAATGATTATATCCATATAACATTTGACCATTTGTTTGAGATGCTTGTGTTGATGTGTATGGATGGGATTTATCTTTAGTGTAACTGCTGTATAGGCATACCTCAGAGGTTTCAGACCATCATATTAAAGCTGTTACCACAGTAAAATGAGTCCTGAATTTTTTTTTTTGTTTCCCAGGCATATAAAAATTCTGTTTATATTATACTTTAATCTTTAAAGTGTGCAATAAAGAGCATTATGAAAACAGCTGAAATACTGCACAATTATAAAAATGTGACACATGAAATGAGCACATACTGTTAATGATACTGATAGACTTTCTGGGTGCAAGGTTATCACAAACCTTCAATTTGTGAAATTGTGGAGCACAATAAAGCAAAGTGCAGTATGCCTGCATTTAATTGAGTACTAGTATTTTATATTTTTTCCTTAAATTTATTATTAATTTCAATGAAAATTTACAGAGAATTTGGATTTCCATTCATTCATTGTTGCACTTTTCTCCCCTCCTAACCCTCCACCTAGTACACTACCCCTCTTGGAAAAAGAAAAGAAAAATTCTTTCATTGTTTTACAATCCCTCCCTGTATTTTCTTTTATGTATCCTTAGATGGACTTCTAGATTATTTCCCATTCTGTTCATTGTACTAAGCAAAGCTCTGGATATTTTTGTACTTCTGCACAGCTTTGAGATTTTGTCTAGGGTTAAATTTATTTCAGATTGACTTGCAGGATTCATATTTTGAAATTTCGTAGACAAATGCTAAATTCTTCCAAAAGTGACATATGAACATGGAGTATGTATGGGGTGGTATTAACAGTTAATACATATTCACATGTGCAAGATGCTACTGATTCCAGTCCACCCACAGAGAGTGTGGAGGAACTTTTGGCGGTGTTAAGAGAGTCTGGCCATTAAAAACTTGCAGAGCTCTGTGGTCCCCCCCCCGGATTGCCAGGAATCAAATTAATATTTGGTTATATTAGCTTTCTTTCTCTTATTTCTTTACATTATTAATATTCAAAACTCACCATGCTGATCCTGTGTCGACCTGTAGTGGACCTCCATGGGCTTTCAGGGATGGTGGGTGGCACGGGAAGGGTGCCCATCCTCCCAGGAGCAGCTGGTGGACTCTGGTTGACAGAAGAGCACCACTTTTTGGGTTAGTAGTTCAAATACCTTACTTCAATGCTTGCAAGGTAAAAGAGTATAAAGTCTTGTTAAAACATACAATTTCCCAGAGAAGTGTACATAAATTTGTCATTCCATTTCTGTGAATTGGCATGCTTTTTTTGGTCCACATTTGGGTTGGATTTTTCTTTGATCAGTAATTATTCATGTCATATGTATAAATCCGTTGTTATTTGTACATGTTTTTTTTTTTAAAATTATTAAATTTTACTAGTTTCAATGAACATTCACAGGAATTCTGGGCTTTGACTCCTTCATTGCCCCACCATTCTCTCCACCCTCCTCCCCAGTTTTT
>NW_006399791.1:18923841-18983217 GCF_000299155.1 Elephantulus edwardii
TACACCCTTCCTAATTTTGAACCATGCAGTGTTACCCTCTTGACTGTTCAAGCCCCAGTGGCTTGCTGGAGAAGGATGAGCCATCTTCACGTGCACAGTTTGCAGCCTCTGAAAGCCGACTGGGAGGGTAGGTCAACTTTGAGTTGATTCCAACTCCAGAGCAATGCCTGTGGAAAAAAAAAGAAATTTTAGACTCTGGGGGAGATGTGGCTTAATATGTGCTAGCTTTGTCTTTTAAGACACAGGAGTAATGAGAATGAATGTTGTGCATCAGTCCTGGTTGGTTTAACTGAGGAATCTTCAGATGGGAAGTACACCAATCTAGAGACATGAATATTGTGAATTCTGTAATAAAGGTGGACAGGCACACAGGTTACGAGGGTTACATGCCCAAGTTTTGTTTAAGCATTTTTAAAATAAGGATAATGAATTTTTTTAGCGTTATCCAATTTTATGTAATACTGCTTTACACATGCCTGTCATAAATATTTTACCACTGGTAGAAATGCCAGTGTCGTAAGTTTTGTGTTTCTGCCAGGTTTTGCTTTCACAAACAAATTCCAAGCTCTGCTAAGCAGTACAGCCATTTTGTAAGTTAAGAAATCCAGTCAAAAGTCCTGAAATGGTGGCTGTTGGGCAGTTACGCACAGACTTGCTCTTTGAACAGAAATACTGCACTGTGGCCCTCTTGTGGCTACTCTGAGAATGGTAGTTTAGAAAGGAAAAGTGGATTACACTTTCACCAAAATCACAGTTAAAAAAAGACTTTAAAAAAAAACAAAACAAAACTGTAATATCACTTGCTTTCAAAGTTCAGGGGTCAGAAATATTTAATTATGCCAATTTTGCTTTAGAGACTTGAAGAGGTGCCAAATAATGTTTACTCACAAATGAAAGGAATGTTGTTTCTCAAATAACCCTCAACAAGATGGTTTGACACAGTGACTAACAGTGGGCTCGAGTGTCTTAGAAGGCAGGGATGGCACTGGATAGAAGCGGCGTTGAGCTGCTCATAGATAGGGTCACTGTGGGTCGCCAGCTCCATGGCCCCTAAGAACAGTGACAAAAACGCCACTTTCTGTTAACATTTTATAACTAAGATGTGTCTTGGGTCACTTACAGCTATAATTTGTTCAGTCAGATATTTTAAGTCAGCCATTTTGAATTTGAAGTTTCATATAAACTTGTTTTTCATGAGAGTTCTGGTTTTAATTGTCTTATAACTTTTAGTTTCCCTGGACATCAAGTAACTTCCTTACTTTATTATTTAAGCAAAAGCCTAGTTAAAGACTCCTTATCTACCTCATTAACTCTGGTGATTAGAGACTTGAGCTTTTGATTTATCTCTGCTGTTCTAAGTCATAACCTACAGCTTAGGACTGATAGCATTTAGTCCTACAATTAGACATTAATGGAAAAGCTGTGTATTTCCCACCTGTCCTTTGAGAGAGTAATTTGATTGCCAGTGGTCTAAGTGGAGAGATGTTTTAGTTCTTCTTTTTAACTTTTTTTTTCTATTTCAACATTTAAGAACTTTGCCCTTCGAGAAGTATGCGAATCAAAGTGAGTAATCACACTATTAAGACTTTAAAAAGCATGTGCCACCTGCATATGTTTAATAATTATTAAATTTGGTGTATGGCGTCCAAAAAGAATTGAAAATCACTCAGTATTACTAGGCTGATTGGCATCTTTGGCTCATGTTGTGTAGAACTAGGGGAGTGTGTTTTATTCCTGGCTCTGAGTTTGCCTTGTTTAGTCAGCTTATTCAGAACTATTTGAGACACGAGACATTTGAGACCTCTCAAATGAACTGTCAACTACCAGCCTCAGTCATTAAATGTTAGTGGAAACCCTGATCACATCTACCTTGCTCAGTCTGCAGCGGGAAGTAAGATTTGATGCTTACCTTTTGGGTTTGATTTTATCTTAGAATTAAATAGCTAATGCACTTGAACTGTTTCAAGCAATCTATTGATTTCTCTGGAGAAAACCACTGTTAGTAATTTCATCACGGATGTAGATTTACATGCATATATACTGATAGAAATATGGCTGATTTTTACATAAAAACAGCATCTTATGTTTTTAGGACTCCCTCTCAAATACAGAAATACACAGCTGCACAAGAAATTCATACAAGGTTGACTGGTTACTAGTTATAGCGAGCGGTCCCTTACCAGCCCCATCGCCGCCAGTGCAGTGCATGAGCCTGTGTTGTGGTGACTCAATTCATGTCATGGAGGGTCTTCCTCTTCTCAGATGCCACTGTGCCCACCTGCATGCCATTCTCCAAGCACAAGCCCTTCTAACTAGTGCCATGAACTGTATTAACTCAGCCATAGGTGTCACCTAAGAAGACCTTGGTGTCAGAAGGGAACTTGATTTCTTTTGTTGTTTACCATCCAGTCGAATCTGACCCATACCTGACCCTTCAGTGGGTTTTCAGAGGCAGTTAATCTCATGGGAGGAGATTGCCCATCTTTCTCCTGCACAGTAGCTGGTAGGTTTGAACTGCATGCCTTTGGGATTGCAGCATAGCTTCTTGCCACTAGGCCACCAGAGGTCTCTGATTTCTTTTATATGGAGAATATATATAACAGATCATGCAACAACTCAACAAACAGGTTCTACACATGATGTTGTCTTTCACGTTAATGTTATCACTTTGATACTCTTCTTGAGGTGTTTTTATTAGCATAAACTTGCAAGCCCCAAACTTTCTTATCCAATCTTTCAAGTTGCTGTTGATCCAAACTATGTATAATAACATTAATCTTAAAAAAGCACAATGCTCAAGGCAGATGTTACATATATATATAATTTTTTTAATGTCATTTTATATAATTTTTTATTGTGATTTTAAAGTTTATAGAAAACTTGGATTCCCATTCATTCATTGTGGCACATTTTCTTCCCTACCCCCGCCAGTTCATTTTTCTCTTTAAAAAAATTCATTCATTGTTGCACAATATCCCCCCCGCACCTTGCTGTGCGCCTCTTATTCTGGACAATAGTCATGGAGATAATGCCTAATCATATATTCCTTTTTAAACAGGCTTTCCCTGATCTGTTCCAATGCAGTGTTCATTATTTACTCATTTTTTTTTCCTTAGTTTTCCTAACACCCAATGTCAGTCCTGTTTTATAACAGTGATATTATGTGGTATTTGTGCTTTTGTGACTGAGATATTTCTCTCAGCCTAATGTTCCCCAGGGTCACCCATTTTGTATAATATTTCATGAGTTTCTTGTTTTTCAGTGCTGTGTAGTATTCCATTGTGGGAATATACCGCAGCTTCTCAATCCATTCTTATGCTTATGTACAGTTGGGTTGCTTCCATCTCTTTGCTATTGTGAACAATGCAGCAATAAACATGGGTGTTCATTAATCTGCTTGGGTGGGAGTTCTGGTTTCTTCAGGGTATATTCCCAGTAGTGCAATTGTTGGATCAAATGGTATTTTTATTTCCAACTTTTTGAGGCAGCGCCATACTGCCTTCCATAGTGATTGTACCATTTTACACTCCCACCAACAGTGAATAAGGATTCCAGTTTCTCCACAACCTCGCCAGCATTTGTTGTTTGCTGCTCTGTTGATCTTTGCTATTGTTACTGGGGTAAGATGATACCTCATAGTTGTTTTGGATGGATGTTCTTTGGTTAAGCTAAACTTGTTTGGTTCTAAGAATTGTTATGTGCCATCAAGTCGCTTGCAACTCATAGTGACCTTATGTACAACAGCTCTGAACTCTGCTATATCCTGAGCCAATCTCACTGTCTCTGACACATCTGCCCATTACTCAGTTACTGTCAGTCCATCTTATCCAGGGTGTTCCTCTCATGCACTGTCCCTCCACCTTTCCAAGTATGATGTCCTTCTCCAAAGATTGATCCCTCCTGGCCATGTGCCTAAAGTATGTAAGATGGAGCTTCAAAATCCTTGTCTCCAAGGAGTAGCTTGATTTCGCCCCCTCAGGACAAATCTGTTTGTACTCTTCATAGTCCATGGTGTATTCAGTACTCTTCTTCAGCACCACAACTCAAAGGCATCAATTCTTCTTTTATCATCCTTAGTCATTGCCCAGGTCTCTGATGCTGAGCAAGTAATTGCAAAGACCATGGCATGGATCAGGCGCACCTTAATCTCCAGACTGGTATCATTGCTTTTCAGTACTCTGGAGAGGTCCCTGACAGCAGACTTTTCTTGATGCAGTTCATCTTTTGATTTCCTGGCTGCTGGTACCAAGAGTGTTAATTGTGGAGCCAAATAAACTGAAGCTGTTAACAATCTCAGTCTCTTCTTTATCCACTGTGGTGCTGCCAGTTGGCCCAGTGTTGAGAATCTTTGTCGTCTTGATGTTAAGCTTCAATCCATATTGAAGACTACAGTCCTTTACCTTTTGCAGCAAGCACTTCAGGTCATCTTCAGTTTGAGCAAGCAGGATTATGTTATTTGCATAACACAGTTGTTGATGAATCTTCCTCCAATCCTGAGACCACACTCCACCTCATAAAGTCTAGCCTCCCAGATGATCTGTTCCAAATACAGATTGAAAAGAATTCTTAGATTATTTATTATTTATTACTTTAGCTGAAAATTTATAGAGCACGTTATCATGCACAGATTGTTTTGCGATGTTGCTTCCAGTTTCCACAGTGTTGTCTGTGCCAGCACCGTTTCCACCCTGCCTGCCCCCTGTCCATCCATCTGGTGTCCCTCCCCTTCTTGCTTTCTCATCTTTGCTCTCATATAACTGGTGACATTTTCCTTCACATAGGTAATTGTTTAAAGGACCATATTCTTCACAGGTGTCACTGTTTATTGTTTATTTTGTAGGCTAATTCTTTGGCTTCATTCTAGGTGAAATGTGTGTAGGACTGTAGTCTTGATGGTGCAGATCCATTAATATCTTAAGAATTTTAGCTCAGGTCTACATTTTTCCCTCATTTTGTAACTGGAACCCACCTACTGCATCCCCTGTCAGCATGCTGCTGTTAGGTGCTATAGAGTCGAGTAGGACTCATAACGATTCTATGAACAAAAGATCTGAACCCTGTTCTGTTCTGTGCCATCCTCACACCTCCTGACACAAGCACCCTTGTGTCACCTTGTCAGTACACCTAGTGGAGGGTCTTCGTCTCCTTTGCTGACCCTCCCCCCTTCCCTAGCATCTTGTCCTTAGGAATAGCACCTCCTAGCAACATGCCCAAAGTATGTGAGATGAAGCCTCATCATTGTTGCCTCCAAAGAGCACTCCAGCTTCACCCTAACACATATTTGTTTGTTCTTTTGGCCATCCATGGGATGTTCAGTGCTCTTGTAGAACACCACATCCTTATCCTTATTCATTGCCCAGCTCTCAGATGCAAAGCAAGTAATTGGGAAAACTATGGCCTAACTCAATTGCACCTTCATCCTCAAACTGACACGATTACTCCTTAATAATTTGGAGAGATTCCTAACTGTAGACTTACTCAGTGTAATGCGTCTCCTTATTTCCTGACTGTTGGTATTAAGGGTGTTCATTTTGGATCCAAGCAAGATGAAGTTGTTGACAGTTTCAATCTCTCTTCCATCCATCATGATTTGATCCAGTGGTAAGAATACTTAGATACTTGATACTTAGATGCAGTCCATACAGAAGGGTGCATTCCTTGATCTTCTGCAATAAGTTCTTCAAGTCCTCTCAGTAAGCAAGGTTGTGTCATCTGCATAGTGCAGATTACTGAGTTTCCCTCCAGTCCTGATCCCACATTCCTCTGCATAGAGTCTAGCATCTTGAATAATTTGCTCAGCATATAGATTGAATACCTTTGGAAAGAGAATGGAACATGACATAACTCTCTTCTTAATTTTAAACCATGCAGTATTCTCCTGCTCTATGCACACAACAGCCTCCTGGTTCCATATGTGCACAATTAAGTGCTCTGGGACTCCTTTTTAACATCAGCCACAACTTGTTATGAACCACACAGTCAAATGCTTTTGCATAATAAAGCAATAAAGCACAAATAGACATTCTTCTGATATTCCTTACTTTAAGTCAAAATATGTCTGACATCAATAGTGGTATCCCTGGTGGCACAGCCTCTTCTAAATCCTGCTTGAACTTCTCCAAGTTCCCTATCTATGTGCTGTTCCAGCTGTTTTTGAATGATTTTCAGTATTTTGCTTGCATGTGTTATTAATGATTTTGTTCGATCGTTTCCGTATTCAGTTCAATCACCTTTCTTGGGAATGGGAACAAATATGGACCTCTTCTAATAGCCATGCACCAGTGCTTCTGATCTTAGCCTAGGAGAGGCTGCGATTCATGTGGGACATAGTTCTGTGGGCTTATTTTTACCTTGAGTCATTGGCCTCATGCACTTACTTTCTGTCCAGCTGGGAAGAGCTCAGTAGTATGATAGATGACCACTTTGAAACTTTTAAGACGCTTGACAGAACTCCTCAACCTACGAAGTAGAGCATTATCTTTAGGAACCAAATCTTGCCAATTGACCTAGTTGACCTGTGAGATTGTGGAGCTCGGCCCTCCAGAAGAGTCACCTCAAGGCACGTGGGATGTCTTGGAAACAGACATAATTATGTGATTCAGAATTGTTTTTTCTTTTTTTAAAGGACACCGCAGGAAATAGTTTCAGTGGTTTGTCCAGGCCCTGTCTCTAGAAAATTCAGTGAGAATATAAATACCTCTGCACGTCCTTCCTTGGTCAGTTGATCAGAAGGTTCAGCCGGGTGTTTCATTCTGGTCTCGTGGTGGGGGAGGCCATTGTCCATGGAAGCTGGGAGCCACACAGTCCGTTTCTTCCTGTACCTTCTGTTTCTTCTGTTGCTCTAGGGAAATCTGATTTTGGAGTAAGGCTTTGGCATTAGAGAGTTTCATGACCCTGCAGGAGAAGTACGGCAGATGTTTCAAGATTTTGCCTGGGGTGGTCTGAAACTGGCCCTGAAACCGTAGGTGCCACCCTGTTGGCCTTCTTCTAGGCTGTGCAAAGGGTCATGGGATCTAACAATTGTGAGGCATTTAAAATACAGAGTCACTTGCTGCAGGGATGCCTCTGTGGTGGTTTTGGGCCTTATTTGACAGAGATGGAGAGCGATAGTGGCCCAGTGAGCAAGGAGCTGTGTTTCCAATCCACAGTTTCGAATCCACCTGAGCAGGATGGGAAGTCCCTGCCCATGCAGTTTACATCCTCTGAAAAATCACTGGAGAGTGTGCTGAATCGGTTTTAGTTCAGCGGCACATGACAACACATAATGACGACATAGCAGAGTTAAGATCTATTTACCGAGCTATAGAGTTCTGGTAGGACATGGATGGACTTTAGAGTCCAGCTTGATTTGTAGTCACTGTTCCCTTCTCCCTCTCACCTCACATGCATTCCAGAGTGGTCCTTGGCCAACTTACTTAAAACACATCAGTGTTCTCATTTCTCACAAGGGAATAATGCCTAATAAGAGTTGTTATAAGACATAGTTAAAGTAATGCATAAACTAATAGTAGGTTATTTATCCACCCCCCACCTCCCTTGCCTTGCCTGATGGTCTCATGTACAATTTGCCAGAGAGCAGGTAGGAGTTTCACCCCTACTCATCTTCACCCTTCTCAGGTGAAGATGGTAATGACGGGCAAAGTCCAGTGGGGATTAATTTTATGAAACATTGCATGAGAATGATTGTATGAAACCATGTAAATGAAAAAGTGTGAAAGACAAGGTATATGAACGTTGTAAGTAAACGAAATAAAAAAATGGAATTGGAGTGCTTTAATGCCAAAAACAAAATAGAAAAAGCAGGGGGTTGGAATCCACCAGTGACTCTACAGATTGTTGGTAATCCTCTGTGTGATCTGCAGCCTTTGAAAACACTGAAGGGTCAGCCAGGAGTTGGTTCTGAATCTACCACAGTGAGACTTCGAGAGAGGGTACCAAGGTCAAGCGTCTCATTTCCCCTAAGCTTGATTTTTACTCCTGGCTTCATCCTAACAGAAAATCCTCGGCTCACTGATGTGATGACAAGGACCTTGAGGGTTTGTTTGTCTATATCGGTCACAGTTTCCAATGTGTTGTAGTCCCTGGCCTGGAAATATGCAACCCAGAGTTAAAAACCCACCTCCATAAAGCCTGTTGTAACTATTTATGATGTGCACCCAAACAGTATCACTACTCTGGCAGCCTAGAGGCAGGAAGCTGCGCTGCAAACCCGAAGGCACGAAGTTTGAAGCCACCATCTTACTCTGCGGGAGACGGGTGGGCAGTCTCCTCCCATGTGATTAACTCACTCTGAAAACCCACCGGAGGGTTAGCGATGGGTTGGTTCTGACTCTATGGTACACAGCAACAACAACAGTACTATTACAACAAAGCTGTCTGAGTATATCTAGAAGTATCTGTTTTTACTAGGACACACTGGATACTATAAGACAAACATTGATTTGATGTTAGCTATGCCCCTTACTGTATTATCCTGGCTTAATGTACAATTTGCTGACGGATTTGGGAACTAATTCATCTGAAGACTCCCCATATTATCCCACAGACTTATTTATGAATTGATAAGACCCCATTTCCACTTGAGATGATAAGGTGCCTGTAATCATGAAACCCCTTTTCACCTTCGTAGTGGGGATTTCCATTTCCTGACTGCTAAACTTGAGGGACTTTTCATTAAAGTAATGCTGTCCTCCGTTCCCTGCTGCCCCTTGCCATCTCCTTTCCTTGCCTCCCTGAGTGACTACAATTTTCATTCACAGGTTGAGGCATCTGTCTCCTCTTGTAGTGTCTATTTCTCACTTTAAGTGTAGGTGCATGTTGCTTAACATCCACCAGGGCTGTGTCAGAAGCGTATATATCTGTCTTCATATGTACCTGTGGTCCTGTGAGGTTATAATAGAGTTCAGAAATCTGAATTGGAGAAGCAGACCTAGTGGATGTGCTATCCTAAGGGTGGATTCCAGTCCTTCCCTAGCTCCCTGGCTTCCATGTCCTCAGCCCTGGAGTTGCAGGGGAAGGGGGTCCTGTCACCCAGCTGGTCCCACTACAGCTGCTTTTAGGGCAGGGACCAAGAGGATGCCACAGGTGGGTGCTCTGTGGACACTGCTGTCCCGCTAAGGCTCCTCCCAAGGTGGGCTGGGAGGAGGTGGGAATGGAGAACAGGCATTCTGGGTTCAACCTTTGGAGGGGAAGGGAGGATGGTCGAGTCAGCGAGCAAGGTGGGGAGAGAGCTGTGAGGGCAGGGCCCACAAATCTTCTGGGGGGATGGTGACCAGGCATGGCCGGCAACACCAAAACCCAGACTTCAGGTCCCAGGCCAACCTGTGGCAGCCCTGGTGCCTGTTAACTATAATGTTTGTTCAATGTCCCAGTCACGTTGCATAGGATGTGTCCCGGGTGTTAAGCCTTGCATACCTAGGCCTTTATCTCTGTGAGCACACCCTGCACCCTAGAGTCAAGGTGCTCATGTTCCCACTGTGAGGCCAGAGAGTACTGCCTCTGTCTTTCAGGACAGAGCTGCATCATTCTTCCAACTCCTCTTTCTGTTTGGTGACTGTAAGTACATGCCCGTTTATTCTCATTGCCTCAGACTTCTAGACAACCAGAAGACTGCTGGAAAGGAGATTTGCAGCCACTCATATGGACTGTTTTTTGGGTGTCAAGTTTATCTGTGATTAAGCCCCACGCGTAAGAGTGTCGGCAAAGTGAGAGCCATCATTGTTACTTGTAAAAGGCGAGCAGTAAGCAACAATCGATTTCCAAACCAGAGTGCTTGCCCTTCCCCAGAGTCCCTGTGACCATTCTCCTGTTGCTGGATGGTGCTCCCCGTTCAGATACTTGGATCTGGTGCTGTGTTCCCATCACCTCTGCTTCCAGCCACCACCATGTTTGGGAACCTGTGTAGCTTCTGAGGCTTCTGCTCTGCCGCAGGACACACCCCTATGATATGTTGTGGTTGGCAGACGCCCCACCCAGGCTGTCTGCGTCCCTGTCACTTGGCCCTTCCAGAGCTGCTGCTGCTGGCCCCTACTCCACAGCCTGAGTTTGTGGGACTCTGGTCACCACGCCACCCCTGCAGCTGCCTGCTGGGGGGACGTCCAGGTCCTGCAGACACACTCGGGCCCCTGTTGATGTGTGCAGGTCCTTGGGCTCCCAGGCACCCTGCTCTGCCCAGCTGCAGGAAGCGTCCTGCACAGGATTTTCTGGGGCCACCCAGCATGTCAGCCCTCTGTGGACCAGACTCCTCCCTGCGATGCTCAACCTGGGCTTCTGTCTGTGGTGTTCACTCTTCTGAGTCAAGAGCCTGCCTCTGACTCTTCTTGTTGTAGTGAGGACCCCACACCCCACCCCTTCAGCCCCTTTGGGAATGGCCCTTTTAAGCCTTGTTGAATGGCAGAACTGACTACTCTCTATGGCAGGCCGTATTTGCATAGAGAACTACTCAATCCCTGCAAGGATTTTACAGACCTAATTTGCATAATCCCTGCCCTTCTAAGACTTCCACAAAAACGTTATATGGCTTAAAGGCCATACGAAAGCAGTTCTCTTTGGAGGTAATCCACCTACCTGATTTCTCCCTTCTGACGGTGATTTGAGATGAAGGGGCAGGTATGAGTGGAGGTCAACAGCAATCCTTATGTGTTACTTGAATCAAGTTCTTAACTGCATATTCACATTAGAATTGTTAAATATATTGGGTCTGGGGCTCCCTGCACGGCAGGGAGCCTTTGTATTGGGGTTTTTGTGTACATATGTGTAAAATAAGTGTAGTTTTATGTTTCTTGGATGAGTCTGACACCTATAAAGAATGACTTAAAAAAAGAATCACTAATGATTAATTGAACCAGGTAGCATTTTTGTCTGTTTATTGTGCCTTGGCTATTTAGCAGATTCTTAAATATTTTTTCCAACCATTTTTTTAAACATTTAGTCATTCGGCATCTGAAGAAGCATCGGGTTCAGATTCAGGCAGCCAGTCGGAAAGTGAGCAGGGCAGTGACCCGGGAAGTGGACATGGCAGTGAGTCAAATAGCAGCTCCGAATCTTCAGAGAGTCAGTCGGAGTCTGAGAGTGAATCTGCAGGGTCCAAGTCCCAGCCAGTCCTTCCAGAAGCCAAGGAGAAACCAGCATCGAAGAAGGAGCGGATAGCGGATGTGAAGAAGGTATCGGCTTTCCTGTATTGCAAAGAATGTACCTGCTGGGACCAGCTGCCAGAGCTGTGTTGCCCCATGGTCAGCTCACATACAGGCAGTGCTTAGATAGGCCTGACGTCTATCTGTGCAACTTGAAGTTAGGAACCAGGCCCCACAAATCTTCTATGTAGTAAAAATTCTAGGTACATCCAAAATTACGAATGGGTGCTGCCTATAATAAGTGGTTCATGGTATCGTACACCAAAACATTATTACTGTGTTATGTTATAGCTGTTGTAGTGTATCTGGAAGTGTCAGGTGATTTTGATAAATACAAAGGTATACTATACTACATCATCAAACAAACATTTGATTAACTGATATTAGATTTAAACTGTATCTACATGGGAATGAGTGTATGAAACTCAATATGAATGAAGAGTAGTATGAAACACAGTGTATATGAACTTATTGAGCAAACCAATATAAAATACAATAAAAATTTGTGCTCACACGCAGAGAACCCTTTCTCTCAGTGTTCCAGTTTATGTACAAATTCAACTTTTAGACAGACTTGGGAACACAATGTGTTTGTAATCTGAGGATTGCCTATAGTGAAAATTCTTAATGCTTTTTCTGTTAATATTCTGCTTATTTCTTTATTGTTCAGCTAATTGATACAGTTAAGTCAGGGTTGTAAGGAAAATACTCAATTACACGAATAATCAAATTGTAGTGTCACAAAGACAAAATTTTATGCTTTTGGTTTTTAAACTTTGGAAAAGGTGATTTAAGTTACTTTTTTATATTATACAAAATAATACCAGAAAAGCATTGACATTTATTAGCAAATGTCTTTTTTAATTGACTTCTAGAATACAATTGTGGAGCTTATTGAAAGATAACAATGATGCAAGGAAAAAGATAGCTTTTGTTTTCAGAATAATGGAAGGAAAAAATTGTTTTTAGAAAAAAACTGAAGGTAACACTAGTGGCAAAATACTGTGGTGCAATCCCCTGAGCATGTGGTTCAAGGCCACCAGCTGCTCTGTGGGAGAAGAATGGATATTAAGGTATTGTTTTGTAGGCCTACCAGTGGAAGAAGAAAAGAGTATTAGTGTCAACTTTTGTGAAATTAGAGACATTTATTCCATGTTAGGAGCCCTGGTAGCATAGTGGGTAAGGCATGGGACTACTCCCTGAAGGTTGACTGACAGTTTGAATCCACCGGTTACCACAGGAAGAAAGATCAACTGCCTCCTCCCATAAAGAGGAACCCAGTGGCGGCTCCTGAGAGCTGACTTGGTTTTAATACACTTAATGGAAGTGGTTTAGTTTTTTTCCTTCTTTTACAGATGAGGAAACCAAGGGCAATCAATTGAGGAACTTGAGAGGCTAGGATGCATGGGTTTGGTAGTGGGAAAAGTGCTTGAAATGCTGTAAGATAGGAAAGAGTATGTATCATCACTATTATTTATTTATAATAAAAAACTGAAAATAGGCTAGTTAGTTAGAAGCTGCTGGATTGTAATATTATATCAAAATATAATCAATTTACTAGTAAGTATACATATGTTTGTGAACATTTGCTGAGCTGTTACTGACTTTCTTGGATTACAGTGTTAAACCGATGGCCTTTAAATATTTTAAAAGATAATGAGTAACTAAGAGAGAAGGAAAAGAAATACTAAGATGAAACTATTACTAAGGTAAGAATTTTGAGGTAATAGTACAGCTCTAGGCCAATGAAATAAAATACACTTTTATGTTTAAAATGATTTGTTCCCAAAAGTGAATAACAGTAGCTATACTTGTGTTGACGAGCTCTGTTGGCATGTAGTTATGTGGTCAGCTGTTAACTGAGAGGTTTACTGAACCCACAGTCACTCTGGGGAGAGCGATGTGGGAATTTCCAGCCGTTGCTATTGGATGTTTTCCTTTGTACTGTAGGGTTGCTGCCATTGGTCAGAATTCACTTACATCAGTGGGTTTGGGTTTCAGTTGGATTGACCTCCTGGTTCTGAGGAAACGTGATTGGTTTGTGCTTTTGGTGATCTGTTTTCTAAGATGAGAATGTCTGAAGGTGATTCTTTATTTTCTGTTCCCTTTCTTTTCTTATAGTACTTTTTCCTAAAAGTTGAATTTAGATTTGGTTCTCAAGGAGAGGCTTCTGGTGGCCTACTGAGTAAGGAGTTGTGTCAACTCAAAGGCAGATAGTTCAAATCCTCCAGCTGCTTCTCGGGAGGAATATGGACACTCTCCTTTTTGTGATTTACAGCTTCTGAAAAGCCCGCTGGAGGATCACCTGTGAGTCACTTCTGACTCTGTGTCAGTGAGTGTGATTCAGTCCCCAGGGACAAATGTTGAACACAGTGTTTATGGCTCTATTAACATTTTAGGATGTACTGTAGTAAAGTCTCTGTAGTTGAGCCATACTACCTAGCTAGTATTTAAAGATGATAAAATTAATTGGTATGATGATGATGTTGTTGTTGTTGTATACCATAGAATTAGAACTGACCCATAGTGGGTTTTCTGAGGCGGTTAATGTACTGGAGGAGATTGCCCATCCTTCTTCTGCAGAGCAGCTGGTGGCCTTGTACTGCCTCGAACTGCGTGCCTTTGGGATTGCAGTACAGCTTTTTGTCACTACGCTATCAGAACTGTAATTGATATAGTGAAAAATAATTTATTCATCTGCCCTTAATTTGTCTGCATTTCATTTATAAAGCTACCTGGAAGGTTTTGGCAAAAAATAAGGCCCCAAGAATTGATGCGATACCAATTGACATGCTTCAACTAACACATGAAACCCTGGATGCGCTCACCAGTCTATCCCAGGAAATATGGAGGACAGCTGTCTGGCTGACTGACAAAAAGATCCCTGTGTTCCCATTCCCAAGAAAAGTGATCCAATAGAATGTGGAAGCTACTGAACAATATCATTAATATCACATGCAAGAAAAATACTGCTCAGTATCATTAAAAAAATGGCTAGAACAGTATATAGATAGGGAATACCAGAAATTCAAGCAGGATTTAGAAGAGGCTGTGGCCCCAGAGATATCCTGCTGATAGCAGATGGATCCCGGCTGAAAGTAAAGAATATCAGAAGAGTGTCTATTTATGCTTTATTGATTATGCAAAGGCATTTGACTTTGTAGATTTTAACAAGTTACACCTAACATTGAGAAAAATGGGAATCCTAGAACACTTAATTGTGCTCGTACAAAACCTATATCCAGACCAAGAAGCTGTTGTGTGAACAGAGCAAGGGAACACTACCTAGTTTAAAATTAAGAAAGGAGGAGTGTATTAAGGTTGTATCATGTCTCCGTACTGATTTAAGTCTGTATGCTGAACAAATTATTTGAGAAGCTGGATGCTGTGAAGAAGAATGTGGCATCAGGATCAAAGGAAGACTCATCAATAACCTGTGTTATGCAGATGAAACAGTCTTGCTTGCTGAAACTGAGGAGGACTTGAAGTGCTTGCTGCAGAAAATCAAAGAATATAGCCTTTACTATGGATTGATTCTCAATGTCATGAAAACAAAAATTCTTACCACTGGTTAAATAGGCAACATAATTATAGATGATGCAAAGATTGAAGTTGCCAGTGGATCCACAATCAACACCCTTGGTAACAGCAGTCAGTAAGTCAGGAGAGACTTACTGTGTTGGGAAACTCTGCAGTCAGGGACCTCTCCATATTAGTGAGCAGCAGTGATGCCAGTTTGAGGACTCAGGGGTGTCTGATTCAGACCATGGCCTTTCCAATCACTTACTGTGCATCTGAGAGCTGGGCAATGAATAGGTATGACAGAAGAACAACTGATGCCTTTGATCTGTGGAGTTGAAGAAGAGTACTGAATATCCCATGGATGGCCAAGAGAATGAAAAGAAAGGTCCTGGAGAAAAGGCAACCAGAGTGCTCTTTGGAGGCAGAGCTGATAAAGCTTTATCTCACACACTTCAGGCATATTGCTGGAGAGGCTAATCCTTGGAGAGGGACGGCATGCTTGAGAAGGTGGAGGGTTGGTGAAAAAGAAGAAGACCCTTAATCAGTTGGGTAGACTCAGTGACTCCTGCAGTGGGCTCGAGTGTGTCTGGTGGATGGTTCAGAATAGGACAGGATTTGGATCTCTTGTTCATAGGGTTGCTATGGGTTGTACTCAACTTGATGGCACCTAACCACGACATCCAACCCTTAAGGATGCACATGGGGATTGGTGGATAGGGCTTTTGTTTTTTCCATTTGCTAGTTTTATTCTGATATTCTCTTTTTGTTGCTTCTTCCCTTGACACTTTGTACCACTTGGTTATTCTTAGCCTTTTGTTTGAACCTATTGCTCTAACTCCGAGCTCATTTGGCCATCACGCTCTCCCCTGAGGACGTGGGCTCACATGATTCCATTAGATTCTTGCTCTGTGATGCCTCTTCTTGTGCCATCCTGTTGGCTGGTTTGGTGTGGTTTTGTTTTTTTTTTTATCCTTATTTTCATTTCAACGTTGGTATTTTTTTACTTAAAGACATTCCATTTAAAAATTATTTATTTATGTTTATTTGAGAGATTGACAAATCATACTGATTTTCCATACAATCATTCATAGATATCATGTTATAACATTAATTGCTAGTGATTAATGTTATGAAAAAACTAGATGTGCTAGAGTAAGGACGGTTGTCATTCTGAGTACTTTTAGATAAACCTTAGGAATACGTAATCTTTGTGTATCTGGCATGTTAAGTGACTGGAGGAATGAAAGAAATACATGAATATCCCGATTCTTATTTAATGAAACATAATGGGGCCTGCAGCTTGTTCTTTGAGTTCCTCTAGTGAGTCAGTTTGCTTTCAAAATGGAAATGGCATTAGGCAGTTTAAAATGTAAGATTCATTTGGTGTCTTTCTTGCTGTATTATAATTTAACTATAATATTTTAATGATGTTCCACAGTGCAGCATATAATTTAATAACCACGTAGTAATGAGGAGGAACTTTTACACTTGTTATAGGATAATAATAATATGCCTTATTCTTTTTAAAGATAGTGCTTGTTTCATAAACAAAATGTAACACAATATTTTCCACTATTTTATTACTTGAGTTCAGTTGGTAGAAATATTGTATGGCAAATGTAGCAATATGAATGATGAAAATAGTAAATGGGGGATCAACAAAAGGATTCACTCATGGAATATTCATTTTCCAGATGTGGGAAGAGTATCCTGATGTTTATGGTGTTAGGCGGTCAAACCGAAGCAGACAAGAACCTTCGAGATTTAATATTAAGGAAGAGGTAAGGGGGAAAAATAGAATAAGGGATATATTTAAAATATCTGTCTTACTCGTCTTTTCTGACTCTTTTAAGTATTATGTTACTGTAAACAGAACTGTAAACTTTATACATGGGAATTCAGTGACTCTAATGAGTACTTTCTGGGAATATATGTAGTAGGACAAGATGTTAATTAAAAAGAAGGAACCTGCCTTAAATGTTTTATATACGAGAGTATTGTACAGAACTGACCTCAAATTCTTGTTTTAATTATTATTTGCATTTTCCCACAGAGAAATTAATTGTAGCAACTTTGCTTTTTAAAGTAACCTAGATTTGTTAAATAAATACTTTGCTGGGTGAACAGATACATAATAGAAATAGTTTCTAATTTTTTCCTAAGGAAGAATCTTAAGTATTTCCCTAAACTTGATTTTTCTGGTTCATTCCTAGTGTGAAATACTTGGTTGCTTTTAAACAAAATATGTTCCAGACATAATGATTGTTATTTAATTGTAAGTGATCAACTAGACTGGTGGTTTTAAAGGTGATGTTATGCCCAGATTCTCTTGTTTCTCTAGAACCATACTTCTCTCCCAGTTATAATTTTGTGTGACATTTGTGGGTTCTTATCTGTTCACTAAATAGGTTTTATGGACTGGATTCTGAAGAGACATTTTTTTATCTCTCAGTTCTTTTTCTATATTTTAAGGAGGACCAGCCTACAACTTAATAAAGTTAAATACTTATAGTCATATGTTACTGAGTTGAGGTTGGGCTTTAGGTAAATAAATGTGCTTTAAAAATATGTTTCAGCCTGACATCCGAGCTGTATTTGGGTTGTTTTATTTCATATGGCCTCTCAGCGGGGTTTTTGGTGAGGTCTCCTTGCTTGCTTTTTCATGGTGTCTAGGACTAGTTACTGAACCACTCTTAAATAGTTTCACAAATCTTTCTTGTTTGTGTATAAGTTAATGCTTTCTCTGTAGGAATATGAGGCTGATAGCAGTAATAGTTTGCTATTTGGCCTAATTTGGGTGGAAAGAGCTCAATTGGTCTGTGGCTATAGACTTTGCTAGTACTTGTGGCAGAGCACTGCCAGTTCATAATTTGAACATCTTGAACCTAGAATGAAGTAAGTTAGTAATCACTACCTTTAAAGATACACTAACTAAACATTGTGACATCTTCTGATATTTTAGAGCTGATTTAATACCCTATAGAGTCACCACTTTGGAAGCAGGAGTGGCATCCACTTCCTAAATAACATGCCTCCAGAAACCCTATGAACTTTGATAAATGTCATTAGTCATAGAGGGGTTTTAAGCCTTTTGTTCATAGGGTCACTATGAGTCATGCTCGACTTGGAGGCAATCAACAGCATAGTCACCACTAGCCACATGTGGCTTTTAGATTCTATATTAATGACATAAAATTAAGAATTTGACATCTGCATCAAGTCATATAGTCAGTAGTCACATTAGACCAGTGGCAGGTGACAGCTGGCTTGGACGGTGAAGGCACAGAAGGTTTCTATCATCACAGGGATTTTTACTGGACAGTGTTGTTCTAGAGTTAAGCTGAAGTCAACGTTTCTTGCCTTTGGAGATAAGCAGGACTAACAGGCGTAATTCTCAATGCTAAAGAGAGGCTTGTACGTCTTGAATATTGCTCTTCTGACTAGATCTTTTGACTAGTTGAACCGCAGCCTAATTTTGACCCTAAAAACTATGTTTAAAATATTTAATGATTTTCCCTCTCTCTCACATTGAAGGCAAGTAGCGGGTCTGAGAGTGGGAGTCCAAAACGAAGAGGCCAGAGGCAGCTGAAAAAACAGTAAGTTTTTCATGGGGGACTTGACTTGATCAAGCATTTTGGAGGCTTTTTTCCTACAGGAGGCTGTGTAGGCACTGCCAGCGCTCTACCCCAGGACTGCCACAGGCTCTATCCTGCTCCTGTGTCTCTGTGTACTTTGACTACTGCAGCCTTTTAAGCCCAAATTCTCAGTTTAACACATGGAAAGGGGGTCTTCATGCAACTGGGCTATTCTTGGGGCAAGCCCCAGAGTCTTCCAGCTGATTGGCCAGTTCAGCCCCTCGTCAACATCATAATGTTTGCAAATACCAGATAAATATAAGTAAACACACTTACTTCTAGTTAATCAAAGAATAGCTTTGAGTTTGCCCTTTCTCATTTGCTTATATTGATGTTGATGTGGAAGAATGATATTAATTGGGTATTACTCTTGGGCTTAAATGAAATTAGGGCTTCAGTGGCCGGCCTAGTCCATAGATCATTGTGCTGCTAACCCAAAAGTGGAGGCTCTGGTGGTTCGAGTACACTGGCTATTACTAGTGAGAAGGGTGGACAGTCTCCTCCTGTGCAGTTTACATACTGATAACTCGGTAGAGGGTCAGTGATAAGTCGGTTTCTAACAGATGTTTATACTCAATATTTTCTTAACGTTAGTTAAAAATTATGATACTGGGGGGGAAAAGTAACGTTGTTTGAGAAAGGCTAAAATATTTTTTGAAGGGATTTGATTCTCTTTGGCTATATCAATTCTGCAGACCCTCTTAAGAAAATGTAAGTACTCGATATGTACAGATTTAGATGACTCTTGACAGTTGTCCATGGCCCTTAATAAGAGCTCTTGTTAAATGTTCTCGGATTAAAGTGTTAGTAGGCATTAGTAAGTGTTTGTGTCGGAGCCAGCTGTGTGAATCTTTCAAACCCATTTCTTCATCTCCAAAATTGTGTCTTATCCTGCTTACCTAGCCAGACTATTAAAAGTTATGAACAATAAGCAAACAAATAGCATGCTACATGAAGGCTTCTGTGACATTAAATGTATGTTATTAAAATAGTGACAGAAAAGTCAAGTATGTAATATTATCTGCTCACAAGTACATCACCTTTTGTTTGTGTTTCAAGTATGTCCTTAGAGCTGGAGGAGTCATGGTGAGCAGGCCTGCACTTGTTGCTGGGCAACCTACATCTTACAAGACTTTGTTCTACCTCAGTTTCCTGGCCTGCTCAGGAGACGCTGTTCTGTATAACTAGTCTTTCCTGTGGGGAGCTCTAGGGGCTTAGTCCTGGGGAGCTGCACTGATAACCCAAGGGTGGTGCTTCTCTGGGGGTTTGAGTCCACCAGAGGCTCCTTAAGTTGACTCCCACTCATAGGGACCGTGTGTAAAATATCAAAACTCTGCTTAGTCCTGTGCCCTCTTCCCTCACATTCTCTGCTGTGCTTTTGCTAGCCATTGCTAAAGGCATTGTCCATCTCATTGAAGATCTTTGTCTCTTTCACTGATCCTCTAGCTTTCTAAGCAAGATGTTCTTTTCCAGGAATTGGCCCTTCCTGACAAAATGCCCAAAGTATGTGTGGGAGGCGGAGTCCCACAATCTACTCCCAAGGAATAATATAATCTAGCTGCTTTTTCTTAGGGTCTCAACATGAGCTGAAGTAGTCCTCAGTTTCTGTTTTGAGCACTGGCTTCTTACACTCCTCGGGCGGCTGATGCATGCTATGGCCATATGGGGGAACCTTTCTGAGACAGGGTTGCACAGCACTACAGGGGTTGCTGTGATCTCTCCAAGTGTAACAGCTTAATGTGTGGATACAGAAAATTGAGGAGAGAGACTCAAAGCAGGGGAAGATGAAGTACCAGCACAGGGTAATTCTTTTCCTGAAATCCTGGAGGCCCTACTTACACATTTTAGGAGTACTATTTATAGGTTTCTAAGTAATTATTTATTTTTTGGAAGTATTAATTTAAATGTCTAGAAAAGAGTTTTAAGAGTAAAAGTAGTACAAATAGCACCAGCATATTTAAATTAGATTCACTTTTATCTTTTGTGCTTTTATCATTTTTGATGCTCTGTTTATTTATTTACACGCCTCAATTATTTTCCTGAACTACGCAAAGATGTGTGACTATGTGGATCACAACAAACTGTGGCTGACTCTGAGAAGAATGAGAACCCCAGAACTCTTTTTTTGTACTTATGTGAAACATATACTTGGACCAGGAGGCAATTGTCAGAAAAGAGCAAGGAGACACTGCATGGTTCAAAATTGGGAAGGGTGTACACCAGGGATGTATTCTGTCTCCATATCTTTTCAATCTATATGCAGAACGGATCTTCCAGGAGGCTGGGCTGTACAAGGAAGAATGTGGCATCAGGATTGGTGGAAGATTCATCTACAACCTGTGTTATGCAGATGACACAACCTTGCTTGCTAAAACTGAGGAGGACCTGAAGTGCTCACTGCAGAAGGTCAAGGACTACAGCCTTCAAATACGGGTTGAAGCGCAACATCAAGAAAACAAAGGTTCTCACCACTGGGCCAATTGGCACCATCATGATGGATTGTGAAGAAATTGAGATTGTTAACAGTTTTAGTTTGCTTGGCTCCACAATCAACACTCTTGGTACCAGCAGCCATGAAATCAAGAGATTAATTACATTGGGGAAGTCTGCTGTCAAGGACCTCTCCAGAGTACTGAAGAGCAACAGTGTCAGTCTGGAGACTAAGATGTGCTTGATCCGAGGCCATAGTCTTCACAATTGCTTGCTATACATCAGAGAGCTGGACAATGACTAGGGATGAAAGAAGGAGAATTGATGCCTTTGAGCTGTGGTGCTGGAAAAGAGTTTTGAATATACCCTGGATTGCCAGGAGAACAAACAGATTTTTGCCTTGAGAGGGTGAATCTAAGCTGCTCCTTGGAGGCAAGGATTCTGAGGCTTTGTCTGACATACTTTGGGCATGTTGCAAGGAGGGACCAGTCCTTGTAGAGGGATGGCATGCTTGGAAGGCTGGAGGGATGGAGAAAGGAGACCATCGAGATGGATTGATACAGTCACTGGGGTAATGAGGGTAGGTGTGTCAGAGACAATCAAGTTGGCACAGGACAGATCAGGGTTTAGGGCTGTTGTACATAGGGTCTCTGTGAGTCACAAGCAACTTAATGACACAGAACAACAACAACAATTTGAAAGCAGGTTTTGGACATCATGACTTTTTACTCCCAAATACTTAAGTGTTTTCTATAATGTAGTATAATAGTACTAGTAAGAATAAGTATGATCTCTTTCAACAGCATAGTAAATTTTCAACTTTACTTTTAACATTAACATTATGTCAGTGCTTTTTGTATGATTTAAATTTCAGTTTTATCACTTGACCCAATCATTGTATTTTTTATTTTGTATTTTCATAAAATACATATAATAAAACATTTGGCATTTCAGTCATTTTTATATTACAATCCTGTGAAATTACAATATTTTTTTGTCATCTCTACTACAGGTGTTGCATTAATTATAATTTTTTAAAAATAATTTTAATGGATATTTACAGTAATCATAATATTTTTTAAAAAAATCTAAAGTCACTTTCTTTGCTTTTATGACATTCTCCCTGTCCTTGGGGTTTTCTAAATTGTCAGTGCTGTCTTGGAGCAGGATAGACTTTGTTACTTTGTACATAATAGGGTGACTTTATGCACTGTGGAGGCCAAAATGAGGCAGGAAAAATTACAGCATTTGCCAATTTTTAAGAACATTAATGAGTATTGCATGAAAAAATATTTAATAATCAAAGCAACGTAAGTAGGTTAAATGAATTTCAAAGTTTTGTTTGACTCTAAAGCCTTTACGTTTTCGCTTAAGTATTTCATGCCTCGTGGTACTTTCTTTTTTTTCCCTTCCTGTAAGACTCATACAGTAAGATTCCTGTAGGTTATGGCTCTTTCAAATTTTCTAAAATCTCAAGAGAGCAAAGGAACCTGGCCTAACTTATGTAATAATTGTTATAAAGTACATCTTTATTAAGCACATTATCTTGTGGATGGCAAGTTTGTCAGTGAAAAATATGTTTAGGCATCAGAACAGATGAGGAGAGGAACTGTCTGAAAGGAGCGTATGATTAGGTATTGTATGTAGGACAACAATCTGGAACAAGCAGTGCATTGCAAAGTGGACTGATGGAGGGTAAGCGAGGGGAATGGAGGAAAATGTGTAACATAGACAAATGAAAAGCCAGACTTTCTGTAGAATCACAATAAAAAAATATAAAAGAAAAATATGTTTAGGGACTGATTTTTTTTTTTTCATATACTCTAGAGATGTCTAGTACCCACTTAGCTACTTACTCACTGCCTTCTCGTTGATTCCAGTGCATAGTGGCCTGTTGAGCAGAGTAGGGTTTAAGCAGAGAGCATAAGTCTCTACGAATGTAGGCTCTCGTGTCCTTCTCCCAAGGAGTGATTGGTGGGTTCCAATCTCTGGCTTTTTGCTGAATGCTTGCCACTGTGCCATCACTGTGTTACATAATCTAGTAAAAGATGTTCCCAACCAAGAGCCCCACTATCCTCTACAGATACCAGATTTCAGACTCTGAATCAGAAATTCTGTGTCTGGATGTCACCAGTCTGTCTTAACAAACTTTCTCGGTGGTTTTGATGCATATGAGTATTTTGAGAACCACTGACATACAGGTTTTAGATCTTAGTATTGATAGTTGTCAAACAAAACTAAATGAGAAATGTAAAGTTTATATTTTTAGAGAAAATTACTAAAAAATATATTGTGCTTAAAGTGCAACAATGGATGAATGGAAATCCAAAATCTCTGTAAATGTTCATTAAAATTAATAAAATAAAACTTAAAAAAACACATTATCATGATGAGAAGAAGATAATAAAAGACATTCTAAAGGATAAAAAATATATTGTGGTTTCTTCTTTGCACTTTGCCCTCCTTATTTTTATATAAGGAAATAAAGTAGGAGTAGATAACAAGGAAAAATGACTACTGAATTTCATATTGCTCTAGAATCAGTCCTTTAGTAGAACATTTAAACAGTGCATTCTCAATGTTTTCCAAAGTCAGAATGAAACTGATTTTGTCAGCTTGTTTACCTGGAAATTGCTTTAAAAGTAATTTTGCTTTGCTTTTGATTATAGAGAAAAATGGAAGCGGGACCCCTCTGAAGATGAACAGGATCAAGGCACCAGTGCAGAGAGCGAACCAGAGCAAAAAAAAGTGAAATCCAGAAGACCCATCCCCAGAAGGTCCAGTGTTTGCCTGGGGAATCTCTGCTCTGGACTAGCTTCATTTGTTAGATTGAAAAAAATGCCAAGTGTTGGGGTGATAACCCTAAGTGAATTGAGGGAACAGATTCTTAAGTTCAGAACCCTGGTGTTAGGAACCTGGGTTTGGAATGCCTGTGGTTCATTTTGCCTTCTGGTCAGCAGATGATTAGATGGCAGAGCTGAGTCACTGTGGTGTTTGAATGGGGCGTAGCTCTGATGTCATTGCCGTTGGGTAGGCACTGACGCATAGCTGGCCCTCCATTGTGGTTCTGAGGGGGTAAATGGCACGGGAGGAGAGTGCCCATCTTCCTCCCACAGAGCTCTGACTGGATTTGAACTCCCAGAGGGGCATGGCCTTTGGGTTAGCAGTACAGTTCTCTTTGGGCTATACCACCAGAGTGCGCTTGCATAGCTAAGGACAGGAGGTGTGACTATCCTTAGCTTAAAAAAACCCCAAACAAACTCTTTGTGTATTTGGCTAGTGGACAGGTTCTTTTTGGGCAGACTAGTTTATTTTTAATTACATTGTTTATATGATCTATCTAATGTTAAGCAGGGAATTCTGCTGATACAGAGAAAGAGGTAGGCTGAGGTGTCAGATAATTTTGGATCAGACAGATGGCAGCGTGTTGGAGGGCTGGATTGAGACAGGAAGCAGACAGGCCCCATGAAAAGTTTCCTTTCTTGCAGTATTAGCATGAGGCTGGCGAGTAGTGGCCTATGGACCACATCCATCCTGCCTGCTTTTAGTGAGAATAGTGTTTTATAGATGAATATTTGTAATGAATTTGATTTGAATACCAGTTAAGGAAAATGTTACCACAATTTTGCTTTCCTCATGAGTAAGCTCTTTATCTGTAAAGGGAGCAGATACAACGTGGATGTGGCCAAGCCTGACTTCTACGCACTTCATAAAGAACTGTGCTCATCAATAATTTCTGACAAATAGCTCCGTAGGCAGACATGCCACCCATGTACTCCTACACCTATTTCTACCAATCATTGGGTTCAGTATTTGTTGCAAATTGACTTGCAGACTTTACTCGCAGTTGTGAAGTTTATTGAGAAAATACTTTGGAGAATGGGAGAGGTTTAGTCCAGCAGTCCCAAGCCAGATTAACAGCAAGACACAGTTCCCCAGTTAGTTCAGATAGCTTCTCAGTCAACAAGTGAAAGTCTAGGTTCAGTTTAGCCACACAAATAAATCTGTGGTTCCCTCAGTCATCCAGCAAACTTGGTCTCAGAGCAGTTATAACCCAGCCTTTCCTTCAGGCATCTGGCAAGCAAAACCTTTAACTGTGGCTCCATCTCTGGGGCTCCTTTGGTTACACCTTGTAATAGTCTTTTCACCCACTCTCCACCACCATTTTTCACAGTGTGGAAGGCACTCTCTTATATTGGTCCCACACCTGTTGATCATTTGCAAGACCAGTGAAGGTAGCTGGAGATTATGTGGGCTATTTTTATGAGTAAATAGTATTAATTTTTAACTAGGTCCTGATTGGTGAATATTTAAAATATTTCTAGTTTTTTATTATGGCAAATAAACCAAAACCCAAGCCTATTGCTGTTGAGTCAGTTCTGTCTGTAAGTCCATAAGGTGGAATTCTATTCCTAGTAGAACAGTTGCATTTGTCAATTTTATAGATTTTACTGTATTGCACTACAAAAAAGGTACCATCTGCAACATCTATGAGTATATTTTTGACACCAGGTATTTCCAGTGAATAATTGAGATCCGTGGCCACAGAACTTTATCTGTGATCTCTTGTAATAGAGCATTAGAAGTATTAGAATCACTCTGAGCTCATATTGAAAATAATATGGTTGTGTGGATAAGAATTTTAGGGAGTGGGACTCAAGAATGTGCATTTATAAAAAAACCTTTTTATTTTGATTTGACTGAAGGTTTACAGAGCAGAATCGTTTCCCATTCAACCCTTCATACACATTTTTTTAAAAAATAAATTTTTTTCTGGATTTTGACATTGCTCACAGCATTTTTCCCATTTCCTCTCTGTGATTCTGGTTTCTGTTCATCCTTCTGTCCTCTCCCTTCCTGCCTTCTGAGCATAATCACAGGGCAGATGATGCCCTTTTGATGTTGGGTGGTTGTCTGTTCTTAGGACTGAGTTCCTTCCTGATGGTGGTCCTGTCCACCAGTCTGTTGTTTGGCTGAAAGTTGAGCCACAGTGTGAGTTGAGTTCCAGACTCGGAGAATGACTAAGCATCCTAGTCTCTGGATTTCCACTAGTCTGGCCATTTTTATGAGGAATGTGCATTTTCAACATCCCTTAAGTGAATCTGAATTATGTCCTGTGTGTCTAGAAAACACTGTTGTATAATTTGAAGTTGATCCCAATTGCTGGAGTCTAAGCTTTACCATTTTTTCTTATTTCAGGACAGTGCCCAAGCCCCGTGTTAAAAAGCAGTCTAAACCTCAGCGTGGTAAACGAAAAAGACAGGAGTCCTCTGATGATGACGATGATGACGATGAAGCTCCCAAAAGACAGACCCGTCGCAGAGCAGCTAAAAATGTTAGGTACACTGTGCCTTAGAGGTTTTCATTTGTCAATTGTGATTGTAATGGTAGCAATATATATATTTTTTTTTATTATGTTTTTTTCCTTGTGGTTTTGTTTACACAGTAATGTAGCATCATTCAAGTTGTCTGTGTTTTGCTTACACAAAGTATTATACATGAATTTGTGTTTATTTTAAAGAGTTAATCTTTCTACACTTCTCTATGAATATGCACTGTTGCTTTAAGTTGTTGTTGTTAATATACCCTCGAGTTGGAACTGACTCATAGCTGATCCTCCAGTGGGTTTTTGTAGGCATTAATCACATGGGAAGAGATTGCCCATGTTTCTCCTGAGGAGTAAGCTGGTGGATTCTTACCATGTGCCTTTGGGTGGGCAGTCTAACTCCTTCTCTCTAAAACCCAAGAGCTCATTGCTGTAAGGAGGGAGGGTGGTGGGGAAAGAAGCTTGAAACCTACTTTAAAACTGAATGTTGGGATCAAAACCCTAGGCCTATTTCTAGTGGCGTTAAAATAACTGCTTACTTCTAACACTACAGCTTCTCATTTAATCAGTGCTGTTCCTCGTGCAGCTATAAAGAAGATGATGACTTTGAGACTGATTCCGATGACCTCATTGAAATGACTGGAGAAGGGCTTGACGAACAACAAGACAATAGTGAGACTATTGAAAAGGTCTTAGATTCCAGACTGGGAAAGAAGGGAGGTATGTGTCCTTGGGTTGAAAAATGCTCCCTCTGACTGCTTATTAAGGCCCAGATTTTCAACTCTGAAGTCAGGAGTTTCAGTTGGTAATTAAGTTTGTTATGAAATGTAAAAGGCTTTTTCTGACCCAGTTCTTATGTTTCAGAGATGTGGACAGTGGGTCTAATATTTCTTTAGGATTTTAAAATTAAACCAGTGATGAAAAATGTTACTATATTAAAAAGTCATAATAGCAATGCTTGCTCATTAGCATTAGGCAAATGCACTCTTAATTAGCTCTTTCTGAATTTCTTTGTGAAAAGTATCAAACTTCTTAAATACATACATGAACAATAGTGTGATGATTTTTTCTAAGATCACCAGTGTTACTATCTAAGCATTTTAAAGCAACCTTTTAAAAAGGAAACATAAAAATACTGCTTCATGCCTTTCCTTTGCCCCTTTGCTCTGATTTTATTTGAAGTTAAAGGAGCTGACAGAGAACCCTGGGCCAGATAGGTGAGGAGGAAATATTTACATTTTCTGACATTTTCTTAATATTCCTAGAGAAAGGGCTTTATTTTCTAAGTTGAGACCAAAACAGAAGGATGATGTTGTTTTATTTTTACTGTTTTTGGACACAGTGATATCTTTTATTTCTCATACAAACTCCAGAATTACTTTAATAAGTATAAAATCTGGGTTTGCATTTTGCAAATGTTCGAGATTATTGATCAAGTCCATTGTTAGTTATTTTTGAATTTCTACTCTTTTCAAGTCAAAGTGTTTTTGGTGCTGCATCTAAAAGAGGCTCTTTAGAAGATTGCTTTCTTGGAAAGGTCTTGTTTAATAAACTCTTTTTAAAGTTTAACTGAATCCTTTTGCAGCAACTGGAGCTTCTACAACTGTATATGCGGTTGAAGCTAATGGAGACCCTAGTGGTGACTTTGACACTGAAAAGGATGAAGTTGAAGTCCAATATCTCATCAAATGGAAGGGTTGGTCATATATCCACAGCACGTGGGAGAGTGAAGAATCCTTACAGCAACAGAAAGTGAAGGGCCTAAAAAAACTAGAAAACTTCAAGAAGAAAGAGGATGAAATCAAACAATGGTACATTTTCCATCATGGATTAAAGCACTATATTTGAAGCCTGAGAGAAGGGAAAAAATTTAGTAATGCATGGAGAAAACAGATATCTAGAATCTCAGATTTTGGTTTGATCATCTCAACAAGGAACTATTTACAGCCTTGTGTTTATAAGGTTGTGGCCTGAGTTCTTACGTAGATAGCCACCGTGGTTTTGGCGTGTAAAAAGAACTGTGCCGAGTGAGCGTTTTCCACACGTTGTGTTTTGAATTCTCATGGGAAAGCTAGGAGAGTTGTGTTGCTGTCTTGCCCCTGCTGCACGAGGAGAAACGAGGCACAAAGTTTGCCCGCAAGCAGCTCTGCACAGGGGGCCAGCAGTTGCCATGGTCTTTGTGTGAAGCACTTTGTTAGCTTGCATATTTGTGCTTACGTGTGCGAAGTTGATATTCTAGACCTCTCTGGTCCACGTGAAGGACATTTTGCTTTTGTGAATATGATGTTAGGGGAAGCAGTTAGAGAATGTATAAAGCTAAAATAGTCAGTGCTGTTTTTGCCTTGTCACTCTGAGTGTATTAGATTTGCATATGAGAAATCTGTGGAGCTACTGCACACAAACCTAAATTGAGTAATAGCACGTATCAAGTCAGCGCCGAAGACCCACTTCTAAGATGATTTGTGTTGGGGTTGTGTTGTGTTAGCTTTCTAACTCTAGTTCCACAGAATGTACTGTTTGGATCACCTCTTTACTCATAAAATATGTATGCTGAATTAGGGTTTGTGCTTAAACTGCTAGTTTAAAGATTGGTGGTCCAAACTCCCACCTAATGTACTGTGGAAGAAAAGACTGGCCATCCCTTCCCCTAAGGTGATGGCCAGGGCAATCCTGGGGAGCAGTTGTCTGTAGCACAAGGGGCCACCCCAGCTATAGGCTCACTTGACAGCAAGCAGGTCACTGGAACAAGTTAGCGGTGGGTTAGGCAGAAAAATCACAAGAAGAAGATTAAGAATCTAATTTCAAGTTGCTATTTTTCTTTCAAAAGCACAAAAAAGTCACAAAAAAGCAGTCTTGTGGAAATGGAAATTCTTTCGGTGTGGTAGACAATTTTCATATCTTAATTTGTAGATAGAAATTTGTCACTTGACAGTTATTTTCAGGATTCTGTCTAGATAGGTCACATCTGAGAGGTGAGCAGCTGGCATAACATCCTGTGATTCTGAGGTCTTTAGTGTTTTCTGAAGTTGTGTGCTTAGACTAGAAGCTCTACCTAATTGCAGATTAGTGGAAGGTTATTAAAGGGACAGAAGGAAGGAAAAAAGTTTCTTTTTCTTTGACTTTTGCTTTGATGTTTGTTTATGGATTCTCCCAGATCTAATTAGGATGTATTTTTCCTGTCTGTTTTCTCTCCAGGTTAGGGAAAGTTTCTCCTGAAGATGTAGAATATTTCAACTGCCAACAGGAGCTGGCCTCTGAGTTGAATAAACAGTATCAGATAGTAGAAAGAATAATAGGTGAGTACCGAGAAGCTTATTTTAGCAGAATTTGAGCCAAGGAATAGTGCTCTTGCTTTTGGAAGCAATATCAACAAGTATGTTTTCTTTCTTATTTTGAGAGTAGACAAATGGCTTAGATTTATTGGGAAGAAGGCCAAGTTTGGTTGATGAGAGAAGTGCCAAGGATAATATTGAGGTTCTTAGCGAGTGTAGCAGAAGAAGTACCATTTAGTGAAGTGGAAAGATTTAAGGCAGGAGCTGGTTTAGGGAGTTGAAACGTGGAGAAGTTTGTTATCTGTAAAGTCGATGTACTATGATATCTGTAAAGCCTGTGTACTATTTAGTCTGTCTGAGTGGAGAATACTGTGAAAATGGTAGCACATGTGAACCTGGATTTCAGAGTTACTGGTCTGGGACTGGAGGTTTAAAGATCATAGTTATCTGTATACAGACAGTTTTTAAAGCCTCAGATTTCATAAAGCTCGCCAGAACTAGAGTATACATAGTGTGAAAGAAAGTCTGAGGACATTCCAGGATTTGGAAGTCAGAACTAGCAAAGGAGACTGAGAAAGAGCAATCAGTGAGAGGAGAGGAAGAGCCTTGGCCGGCCGGAGTGTACGAGAGCCAGGCTGTGTGCATGGCTACAGGAGGAAGAAGCAGTAGGTCAGATGCCGTGAACTTAGACCTGAGCCGTGAGATGGGCAGAGGGTGTGGAAGTGATGGCATGTTGGGGATCAAGCCTACTTGGGGTGGGCTCAGGAAGGAGTTGGAAGGGAGTCAATAGAGACAGCGCAAACAACTATTCTGGGGAGTTTGATTATAAAGGAGAACAGGAAAAAAAAAAATAAAGGAGAACAGGAGTGGAAGAGTAGTTAACAGTAGATCTGAACTGTTTTAATGATTTGAGACAGTTGTTTCTATGTGTCCTGAGTATGTCTGACCTGACCTAGTTTTTTTCATTCACTGGACAGAAAGTCTAATTTTTTTCCTTGATTATGACGAAAGTTTTTATCTGTATTCTTCTGTTTGTTTTTTTTTAGCTGTGAAAACAAGTAAATCTACTTTGGGTCAAACAGATTTTCCAGGTAAGTGAGAGATCTTGTTTTAACAGCAGGTCTTGTTTTGCAAAGTTTATACTATTTTGTCACATAATTGATTTTACCAAAAAATGAATGTCTCTCCTTGCCTTTAATATAAAGGTAGTGGTCTGTATACATTTTTATTTCTAAACTAGCTCACAGTAGAAAGCCGGCACCTTCAAACGAACCTGAGTATCTGTGCAAATGGATGGGACTGCCATACTCAGAGTGTAGCTGGGAGGATGAAGCCCTGATTGGAAAGAAATTCCAGAGTTGCATCGACAGCTTTCACAGTAGGAACAACTCAAAAACCATCCCAACAAGAGAATGCAAGGTATGGTGATTTTTACACCACGTACATTATTCTCTTACAAAAGGCCTTCTTTATCACTTAAACATCATTTGATTTTAAGAAGACTGCAAGGCATATTTTTGGCTTAAGGTTTAAAGCTTACTTCAGTGGATTCTTTCATCATTAGTGGCTCCAGAAAGTCTAGAGTTCATGAGAATTTGAAGTTCTCTTCTGCCTTTCCCCACTTTCAATCAAGATTCATCTATTGAATCTTTGAAGTGTTCAGTAATAATGGTAGCTGCGTGTCCTCCAGTTCTGATCTTCTGCCAAAATGGGCAGCTGTTTGTGGAGGTGATGGAGTTTGTATAACTTTTTAATCTTCTGCTTCCCAAACTGATTTACTACAGAATTCCCATTTATTGTTGTATCAGTGAGTCGATTCTGACTCCCAGTGATCCAACAGAACAGAGTAGAACTCCCCCTAATTTCCTCTTGTGTTTTGGACATGTTATTAGTAGGGTCCAGTTTTCAGATAAGGACAATTACTGGTAGAGAGTCAGTGAAGAGAAGTCTTCAACGAGAGTTGTCTTGACACAGAGACTCTAACTTTAGCCACAGGCCCATGTGTAGCAGTGGTTGTGAGAATGACGTAGTATTGGCAGTGCTTTGTGCTCTTGTACGTAAGATTACTGTCTGTGATAACTGACTTGATGACATCTGACAGCATAACAAAAACAGTCTTGAAGGGCACAGATTGCCAGGTCTTTTCCCTTGCACTTAACCATTGTGCCATTGGTATTTTTCAAATCTTTGGAAATGAAAATAACATACTTTCCTTGAAAATCAAACTCTTTAAGTTGGAGCTTCAAGGTAGGGTCAGGCTGCACCTGGCATTTACAGGACCAGTTTGCATATGAAAAACTTTGCCATTGGCATTCTTTTACATTGTTAGTAGTAAGAACAAAGATAATTGTATGATGTGAAAGTAGGATACTCTCCCTGCCATGCAGGAAGAAAAGTTGTTGTTTTTGTTATGTACTTTCGAGTCATAGCCAACCCATAGTCAGAACCGACCCATAGCTGACTCTCTGATGGGTTTTCAGAGGCAGTTAATCACACAGGAGGAGATTGCCCTCTCCCATGGAGCAGCTGGTGGCCTCAAACTGCATGCCTTTGGGGTTACAGTGCAGCTTCTTGTCACTAGGCCACTACAGCAAAAAATAAATTAAAAAAAGTAAATCACCTGTATGGATGATATAGTAAAAATAAGAGCTGTTGGATGTTATTTGCAACTTATTTCAGGAAAGGAGCAGATCAACTAAAACATACTTGTTTTCAGGATGAGATCGATCGAGCTTTGGGAATATAGACCACGAAGGAGAAAAGGTTGACAGGTTTGTTGTCAGCAGGGGTTGGTGATTCAGATGTGAAATTTCTGGTTTTGTTTTTTGGTGCTTGTTTTTCTGTGCCACCGAGTTGAGTACAACGTCTAGGGACCCTGTGTATGAATCTGAAATCTGCCCAAGCTGTGCCATTCCCACCATCTGCAACACACTTGAGCCCATAGTTACAATCACTGTGTCAATCTGTCTTGTTGTGGGTCTTCCTCTTTTATACTGACCTTCTACATTTTCAATGATAATGTTCTTTTCTAAGGTTAGTCCCTCCTAAAACATGCCCAAAGTATGAGAAACTGAATTTCTCTATTCTTGCCTCCAAGGAGCATTCTGATTTCATTTTCTCCAAGACCTACCTGTTCTCTTGGCAGTCATGAAATAGTCTAGTACTCTTCTCCAATACCACCATTCACAAGGTATCAATTTTTCTGTCATCTTTAGTCACTGTCCTATTTTGAGATGCATATTGAGCAGTGAGGGAGACCATGGCTTTAATCAGGTGCACCTTAGTCTTTAAGCTGACATAATTGTTCTTTAGTTCTCTAGAGAGATTCTGAACACCAGTTTTCCTGCTGTTACTTGTCCACTAATTGTGTGGTAGCATGCTAGCAAATATATGAATAGGAAGGAAATTTTGTTCAAACTGGGCTTTGTTAATTTTTGTTTTTCAGGCTTTAAAGCAGAGGCCACGGTTTGTAACTTTAAAGAAGCAGCCAACATATTTAGGAGGGGAGAATCTGGAACTTCGTGATTATCAGCTAGAAGGTCTCAATTGGCTTGCTCATTCCTGGTGCAAGTAGGTAGAAAGATAAGCTTTACTATTTCTTCACTCTTTCTACATTCTTTTTGTTATGTCCAAAAGTGTATTTCTTTATTTCTGTGGTGGTAAAATAATACCTCAGTGCTCTGAATTGGTTTTGACTCATAGTAATGTCTTCCATTGGATTTCAAAAGTTGTGAAAGTGTTTATTGGGGTGGGTGGGAAATGGTGGGAAATTTTCACTGCAGAAGATTGACCTTTCAGTTAGCATTGCAGTACATTATGAGGTATATCACTGAGGCTTCTCTTTCTACTATATATTATAGAATTTAATAATTAATATAATAATAATAATAATGATAATGTGATTGAAAAATGTCTTCTGGAATTTTTAACTCAACTCATTGCCATTGGAACTGATGCATATAAGTTGACCCTCCAACTTGTGTTTGTTGTTGTTTACCATCGAGTCGAAACCAACCCATAGCTGACCCTACAGCAGGTTTTCAGAGGCAGTTTAATCACCCAGGAGGAGATTTCCCATTCTTCTCCTGCAGAGCAACAGCTGGTGGATTCACATCAGAGCCCACTGTGTCTGTATAATAGGTAATTTAAATTTGAAGAATAGATTACTTTATTAATGAATTAATTTTGTAGCTGAACTGCCCCATAAGTAATTGGAGGAAGACTCATTAACAACCTGCATTGTGCAGATGATATAACCTTGATCACTGAAACTGAGGAGGACTTGAAGTTTTTGGTGCAGATGATCAAGGACTATAGCCTTCAATATGGATTGCATCTCAACACAAAACAAAAATCCTCACCACTGGGCCAGTTGGGCAGCATCGTGTTGTTGTTATGTGTCGTCTGTGTTGTTTGTGACTCATAGGGACCCTATGTACAACAGCCCTAAACCGTGCTCTATCCTGTGCCAATCACATTGCCTCTGACACACCCATCCCGATTACCCCATTCACCGAATCAATCCACCTCATAGAGGGTCTTCCCCTCCTGCGCTGTCCCTCCACCCTACCAAGCATGATGTCCCGCTCCAAGGACCGGTCCCGCCTCACAACAAGTCCAAAGTATGTTAGACAGGGCCTCAGAATCCTTGACTCCAAAGAGCCGCCCGCTTTAACCCTCTCCAGGATGAATCTGTTTGTTTTCTTGGCAGTCCATGGTACATTCAATACTCTTCTCCAGCACCACAGCTCAAAGGCGTCAATTCTTCTTCTATCCTCCCTAGTCATTGTCCAACTCTCTGATGCATAACAAGTGATTGCAAAGACCATGGCCTTTATCAGGCACACCTTAGTCTCCAGAGAGACACCGTTGCTCTTGAGTACTTTAGAGAGGCCCCTAACAGCAGACTTTCCCATCGCAATACGTTTTTTGATTTCCTGGCCGCTGGTGCCAAGAGTGTTGACCGTGGAGCCGAGTAAACTGAAGCTGTGAACAATCTCAGTCTCTTCACCATCCATCCTGATGCTACCAATTGGTCCAGTGGTGAGAATCTTTGTCTTCTTGACATTGAGCCTCAGTCCATATTGAAGGCTGCAGTCCTTGACCCTCTGCAGTAAGTGCATGAGGTCCTCCTCAATTTCAGGGAGCAGGGTTGTACCATCTGCATAACGCAGATTGTTGATAGATCGTCCACCAATCCTAACGCCAAGCTTCTCCTCATAGAGCCCAGCCTCTCAGATAATCTGCTCTGCATACAGGTTGAAAAGGTATGGAGATAGGACACATCCCTGGTGTACAACCTTCCCAATTTTGAACCATGCAGTGTTGCCCTGCTCTGTTCTGACGACTGCCCCAGGAATAGATGGTATACCAATTGACATATTTCAGCTAACAGATGCTGCACTGGATGTGCTCACCAAGTTGTGCCAAGAAATCTGGAGAACAACTTCAATCCTAATACATCATAATATGTATTTGCATAACTAAAAAACACAAAACAAACCAGCAACCAAAAAACCCCAAATTTCTCTGGCAGTTCAAATCTACCAGTGGCTCCTTGTTAAGAAAATGGACAATCTCTTCTGTAATTTAAAGCCTCAGAAAACATTCTGGAGAGTCAGCTATGAGTAGAATCTGACTCTATAGCAATGAGTTTGAGTTACAATCTCTTTAATAGTGTTTGGGGTTTTGTTTTTTAGTTTTTTTTTTTTTAGTAGTAGTAGTGTTTTATAGTTTTCATTGTGTACCACTTGGCCAACTGACTGGAAGAGATCTATATTTGTTCCCATTCCAAAGAAGGGTGACCCAACAGAGGGTGGAAACTACAGTACAATATCATTAATTTCACATGCAAGCAAGATTCTACTGAAGATTATCCAGAAATGACTGGAACAGCACATTAGCAGAGAACTGCTGGAAGTCCAGGATGGGTTTAAAAGGGGTCGTGATACTAGGGATATTGTAGCTGATGTTAGATGGATCTTAGCTGAAAGCAGGGAATATGAGAAGAATGTATATCTGTGTTTTATTGATTATGCAAAGGCATTTGACTGTGTGGATCATAACAAACTGTGGCTGACTCTGAGAAGAATGGGAATCCCAGAACTGGGCAGCATCATAATAGATGGAAAAAGGATTGAAATTGTTAACAATTTCATCTTGCTCAGATAACAATCAACAGCCTTGGCATCCATAGTCAGGAAACCAAAATACAAGTTGCATTGGGAAAATTTGCTGTCAAGGACCTTTGCAGAGTGCTAAAGAGCAATATTGTCAATCTAAAAACTAAAGTGGACCTGATCCAGGTCATGGCCTGTAATTACTTGCAGTACATCAGAGAGCTGGACAATGACTAAAGATGATGGAGAAGAATAGATCTGTTTGAGATGTAATGTTGGAGAAGAGTATTGAATATACCATGGACTGCCAAGAGAACAAGCCGGTCTGCCTGGAAAGGGTGAAACAAGGTTGCTTCTCGAAGGCAAGGATTTCAAAGCTCCATCCCACATAGTTCGGACATGTTACCAGGAGGAGGCAGACCTTGGAGAAGAACACCATGCTTGGAAGGGTAGGATATCAGCGCAGGAGAGGAAGACCCTGGGTGAGATGGATTCACACTGAGACTGTGGCACTGGGGTCAAGTGTGTTGGAGATGGTGAAGTTGGTCACTATGAGTCATAGTCAAACCAAGGGCACAGACCAACAGAGCCTTAAATGGCTTCGCTAGGATATCTTCAGAGTACTCCTTAAGTTTTAGTTCTTTCTCTTGCCAAGTAAAAATAGCAAAACAAGAATCCAGGCTTTTCTATGCAAGCCTGGGAAAAGGTTTACTAGGAAAAATACTTGATAAAGTAAAACCATATTGTGAGATTTAGGGCAACAAAACAATGCAGGCTCATGACATACAGAAGAATTGTATAGGTTTATAAAGACTGAGATGAGAAAAGGTTTGTGTTTATTCATAAGGGAAGGTAGAGGATTCTGGGACCCGTGTATTGGGTATTATGACGATTAAGGGCAGTCCTGCTGGAGCTTCGAGATGGACTCTGTTGCAAAGACTTCTGGGTCATAAGACATAACTTATTATGGGATAGTATGTATAGTCTCTGTGGGTGCCAGTTTGAGTTGAGTCGAAGACTTCCTGCTGAAGTCTATCTGTTCCTTCTAGAGGAAGGTCATATAGGATGGTAGACTGGCATGCTTAAAGAATCTGTTTAAACAGGTTCTGCCTGGAAAGCAAAGTAGCAGGAACTAAGTACTCATTGCAGTAGGGTGTGGGTGAGCATTATTATGGGGAAGCATCTGACTTGTAGTTTCCTGGCCTAACCCTGACACTCTCCTCCTGATCTGGCACTGGCTGCCCTAGCTCAATTTGTCTTAGCTGGAAACTTGTTATTTGTAAGATTTTAATACCACATTCAGTTTGGAGTAGAAGGAGTTGTTAAGGAAGAATAAAACAGCTTTTCTTTCTAGGTCATGTAAATCTTGAAAGTCAGAGTTGCAGAGAGTGAAGCCCCTTCTGCCTTGGGTTCCTATCCAGGCCAGTCATCCCGTTTAAAGGAGGGGTGACACTGTGAGAAGGGAGCTTTTTTGTGCTGAGATCACCTTCATCTTGGAGACAGAAGAGGGAAGCAGAGTTGACAGGATTTGAATCTTCAGGGTTCTTCTGGTTGCTAATCGTAAATCTATCAAATTCAGTGTAGGGCTGTGGTACATAGGGTCACTAGGAGTTGCAAGTGACTCGACGGCACATAAGAACAACAACAGCAACAACTCTGTCTAAAAGCCTTCGACCACTGTTGTATGTGAGGGACTGACCCAAGCCCTGGGAATTTAACTATGAACCATGACAAGCAGGATTTTCTGTCCTTATGTGAGAAGGATCTTACTGCTACAAATTCCTTTGCAGACATGAATATTCTTAATTTCATCCAGCATTTGTAAAACTCATGTATGTTGATCAGTGGTTTATAGTAAAGCAAAAATCTTTATTTCACGAATAAGCTACAAGCCTGAAAAGTAAAATTAACCATTCTAAGTTGTTTTTTCAGTGGAGAAAAGACAGTTTCTGATTAGAGATTCATTTGACTGTTTCCCACCTACATCCTCTCCCCTAAAATCTACTGAAATGTTTTGTTATGAAAGCGTGAGTCTTTGAAAAGTTGCGTTTACATGACTGATGGAATAATGACTGATGAAACTGTTCTGAGTTGTTTGGGAAGTATTTTCCTTTCAGAGGATTCCAAATGAAGTCTTAAGAAATTACATAATGCGCTCATTTTACATGTGAGGGTCCCTTGAAACAAAGGTGTCTTGTACCTTGTTCAGGGTTTGCCTTATTTCACGAAGAGTCCTTAACTGGCATTTTTCCTTTTAAATGATCATATAGACAGCTGGAAAAGACCCAAGCAGCTGGGCCTTTGACAGTCACAGGACTGTCAAATTCAGTTGTTTTTGGTCTGGTTTTTGAAACACAGTGAATGAATTTAAATCTCCTCTAGTGTGTACATGTTGTCATCAGCAGTTTGGTAGAGAGACAGAAATAGTGGAGAAGGTGAGCGCTGTTTTCCCCCCGGTGGTGTGGAAGGATGAGAAACTAATCAAAGTGCACCATAGCTGAGCAAGATTAAGTGTTTCTGAGATTGTAAAGGTGTGGCTGCCTCGCTCCGCCTTCTCCTGGTGTTCTGCTCTGTTCTTTGTGCCTTCCAAGTAGAGTTTCTGTGGAACACAGCCTTTTTTTTTTTAAATCATCTTTTCTTGGTGATTGAAATGTCCTTTTAAAATCATTTATCTTTAACCTGTATTACTACTTTAGGTTCTTTCTGGTTTCACTGATTAATCTCCTATATGCTGTGGTATGTTTGGGTTTTTTATAAATTTGTAAGTGGTTTTCAAGAGCCATCTAATTTATATTTTCACTTAAGCCATCACTTTCATATCAGTAACTATTGCTCTGGAGTTGGAACCCACTTACAGCTGACCTTCCATTGGGTCTCCAAGGCTGGAAATCGCAGAATAATTTGTAAACTCCTCGGAAATCCCACAGTAATTTGTAAACTCCTCTCTCTGCTCAAGAGCTGCCAGCAGATTTATTAGGAGCACCACTCCCTGCAAACAAGGCCACCAATTGTTGTTCTGTGTCGTCGAGTTGCCTGAGACGCATAGCAACCCTTTGCACAATAGCTTGGAACCCTGCCCTGTCCTGAACCAGTCTCACTGTCTGTGAAACTCCTGCCCTCGTTACCCTAGTTACCATGTCAATTCATCTCATCCGGGGTCTTCCTCTCCTGCTGTCCCTCCACCCCTCCAACCATTATGTCCTTCTCTAGGAACTGGTCCTTCCTGGCCACCTGGCCAAAGTGTGTGAGACAGATCTTCAACATTTCCTGTCTAGTGATCTATTTTATTTTCTAATTCCCAGTCTCGCTTACTTTAGCCATTTCCTCCTAGTTCCTACTTCGATCTATACAGTCTTTTCCTTCCTACTGTTGAAATCCAGCCCAACTCCTAAATCTATATTTCTCAAAGTATAGTAGGAACACCTGCCTTCAACTCTGCGTAAATGCTTATTGAAATTTCCAGTCCCTGAGGGTTTTCCTGGATGTTCTGATTCGGTAGGTATAGGCTGTGGCCTAGAAATCTCCTATGCCACATACCACCGTGGTAGACTGCCTGTGTGTCAGACATGCTTATGGTACCTGTAGCATGTGGAGTGTATTTTTATTTTTTTTCTATATTTTATTAATTTTCATAAACATTTGCAGAGATTTTGGGTTTCCATTCATTCATTGTTGCACTATTCTCTCTACCCTCCTCCCAGTTTGTTCTTGTCCAAATGCTACAGTGCTTGTCAAAGCCAGTTCTGATTAATCTTCTTTGTCAGTGTGTCCTTTGCCATTCCCTATCACTCCTCCCTGAGAGAGACTTCACCCTGAGTCATAAGGAAAAGGGGATGGCGTATTCTCTTAGCTACTTCCTGCTGAAAAGGGACGCTGTGGGTTTCAGGGTGAAGATCTTCTCTCACTACTCTAAAGGGCCCCTTTGGCAGTAGGAAACACATAGACTATTATGGAGATTGATTTTGGAATTTAGATGCACTCTTATTGATTGTGCTTGGCCGTACATGTTCATATCCTTGAAGATGTATCATGGGGGTGTTGCAACCTAGAAGACACAAATTTGACTAACAAGTTATAAATACATGAGTCCAGAAATTATGGAAAAGTAAAAGAAAAGATTCTTTCATTGTTTTACAAACCCTCCCCCAGGTCCCCTCCACCATGTGGAGTGTAGTAAAGCACTTGAAGTAGTGTGGGGTGGATAATCTGAAGAGAGGCATGAGACCCTGAGACTCTCAGACTCAGCAACTTGTGCCCTTTGTACTGATGGAACCCAGAGTCCTGTGCTTATATACAGCAGTAAACCAAACTTGCTCTCTCCAATACAAAGAACTGATATAAAGTAGCCTTCCATTACAAGTTAAGACATGCAGTGTAACTAATCTTGATCATGCTCTGAGGATACAGGGCCTTGACTTCTTCCTTATGGAGCCGCCCACAGATGTTGGTAAGTGAGTAGGAGTACAGTTGAGACGCTTGTTGGCTCTCATGGTTGGCACTGGAGCATTGGTATCAGCACTCCCTGTTTGTGATGAACTGATGGGTTGTTTGTTTTTTCTTTTTTTAATTCTGCAGAAGTAACAGTGTAATCCTTGCTGATGAAATGGGCCTGGGAAAGACCATCCAGACCATATCCTTCCTCTCCTACCTGTTCCACCAGCACCAGCTCTACGGCCCCTTTCTTATAGTCGTCCCTTTGTCCACCCTCACCTCATGGCAGAGGGAGTTTGAAGTCTGGGCACCAGAGATCAACGTAGTGGTTTACATAGGTGACCTGATGAGCAGAAATACGGTGTGTAAGCAGAAGCTGGGACTGAATCTATCTTGTAAATGTGTTTTAGAAATTGACCAAAAGCTATTATAGTCCTTAGTAAACTTGTTATTATGACACTTTTCTGTGTCTCAGATATTAGAAGATATGGTTTCAGATTCTGCATAAAAATGCGACTCACCTATTCTTTTAGAGCATATGCTTGTTACTTAAGGAAAAACAAACAACACTACTTGAGGGGAAATCTCCCTTAACTTAAATGCAAAATTAAGTTTCTCTCTGTCTTATAAATTCATGATTGCTTTATTGAGACATGATTATGAAATGGAGTCAATATCTTGGGAAACACTAATGCAATTTTTGCTATTTGAGGAGAGAGATATTATTGAAAAGAATCAAGTTCTGAGAATTTGTTTCCTAATTTCTTTTTTTCTTTTCAATGTCCTAATTTCTTAAAGCAAAGAGGCTGCTTAACTTAAAGGAAAGGAATTAAAGTAAAGCGAAACTAGTTATTTCAGGGTGGCAGAAATGAGAATAATTTGTTCCTCTTCAGACTTGAGCATCATAACCTTTAGGACATAAGGCTTCAGTTTATTAACAGCTCTTTTTTTTTAAGTTAGGCTCTGTGCTGGGGTATGTGCATTACCTGGAGGCCTCATCATAGTAGATAGTGTTCTTTTCAGCTAACTGATAGAGAAAAAATGGGCTCAGCCTGACACTTGCCCCCAGGCCAGCTAGAATGTGACAGACATGAGCGTGGAACACTGATATTTTAGGCCCAAAAGCTTTGTTCTTTCCCATTCTGTGTTAAAAGTAATACTTCCAGGGAGATTGAACATAGTAATATGAGCAAGCCATCTGGAATGCTTTAACATTTGAGCTGTATGTAGAGAACACATATTTTTATGATAATGCAAAGTTAAATCTTGGATCATGATTTGAATTTAATCCTAGCCAATTGCACTGCCTGATTTTTGACCTTCTAGGTGTGTAATAGTGCTAGATTTGTGAATTCATCTTGCTGTTTTGTGTTTTTTTTTTTTTAAAAAGAAATGGCATGAAGCATCCCTTCCAAAAGCTACAACAAAGAAAGCGAACTCTGTGAATGTGTGGAGTTAGGGATATTTTCTTTGTGGTCTCCAGCACTCTTTTTCTTGTTTTTCTTCTCACTGGCTGACCTTGAACTGCAGACATTCACTGTCTTATTCTTTAGTTCCTAACTTTACAACCAAACTGTAAATAGCTTTATCCTGAGCCATTGTGATACTGAATGCATGGCTGTTCTACTGTGTAACTCTTCACTGTTGTGTGCCTTTATATTCATTTTATTCCCATTTGTATTAAGTTACATCATCCTACAAACTTGCCTTTCCTTTTTCAAGGGAGACGGGAAAGACATATCTCCCTACTCTAAGGTTAATGGAGCTTCTTACCAAGCCCCAAGTTGTGATTTACTTGTTAATATTTTACTACTTCAAGATTAAGCAAATTCCTTTCCTTGATAAAATGTTTTTTTTTTTTCTGGGAGAGAAAAAAAATTTAGTGGGGTTAGTCCAGGTCACTAGAGTTTAATTGTTGAAGAAATGAGTTTTGTTGGTGAAATATGTCTTGTTAACAAAATTATTTGACTTCCAAATAAGGTGATTGGGCTCAGTGATCTGTCATCCCTAAGAGAATCTTTTTATTTTCTTAATGCATTCTTTGGCTACTTAGAACAATTCACAATGTATAGTATATTCATTAAAATTTCACAAGAGTTTTTTTATTTAGCATTTTAGTATAGCATCTATCCAGAGACTTGCTAGTGATAAAGCTTAAAGTACAAATTATGTCTTAATTACTGTTCTTTTCCTTATAGATACGAGAATATGAATGGATTCATTCACAAACCAAAAGGCTGAGGTTCAACGCCCTTATAACAACCTATGAAATCCTCTTAAAAGATAAGGTGTGTAAATGGTGGCTATAAGGCTAACTGCAGCGCAGTGTGATTGGTTCAAATGATAGGCTCTGTGCCATGCTATTTTTCTTTTCTTTATTAAAGACACAAATGAAAAAAACAAATCTCGTAAGACTATTGAAGTGACAAAGAAAATAGAATCTTGAATTGGAAGACCTTGAGTTACTTAGTCCAATTGATAGATTGGGGGCTATTGAGGCTAACAGCTTAGCTGACATTTTAACCTTTCTCTGGAAGCTAGGGCTTAAACACCATCATGGGTATTTCCCATCATATAATCATTAATGTTCATAACAGATGATGGGCATGATCTCTGTGAGGAAGAAAGAAAAACAAAACTATTCAAGTTTCTCCTTTCTGCAGTTACTAAGACATATATTTGGTTGACAATAAGACATATATTTAGTCCTCATTGGTGATAGTAAGTGCAAAAAAGTTTAATTTGTCGGCTCTTGACGTCTCTGTGCTTCAGGGTCAGGGTAAAGATTAGGTAAGAGAAGGATCCTGACGGGAGAGTACAAGTCATGTCCTTTTTTCTCCTTTGTTTATTTTTGCCCAGCCTATCAGTTTTTTGTTCATGTTCTGGGGCATGCAGTGGTACCTGGTGAGACACCCCTGTCTGTACCTGTCAGGTGGTGGTATGCTCTTTTGAGAAGACAACTCTAGCAGGATAAACTAGCAGAATAAACAGAGTTCTAATGTGCTTTAAGTCACTGAAGAATAAATGTGTCTGTATATGCCTTTGTGGTGGTATTTATACAGAGATAATTAACATTTACAAACTCTGCTGGCTTCCCTTCTGACTGGTGGCTTGTTTTTTTGTTTGTTTTTACTTTAGACTGTGCTGGGCAGTATTAACTGGGCCTTTCTGGGAGTGGATGAAGCCCATCGGTTGAAGAATGATGACTCTTTATTGTATAAAACTCTGATTGATTTCAAGTCCAACCATAGGCTCCTGATTACGGGGACCCCTCTTCAGAATTCCCTCAAAGAGCTCTGGTCCTTGCTGCACTTTATTATGCCAGAGAAGTAAGCTCCTTCCTGTGTCTTTCAAAAGATACTAGAATGTCTCAAATGTCAATGCTTTTTCATTTTCTTGCTAGGCCTCAGGGAAGACAGATGGGCTGGGAGGTGGGAACGAAAGGAGTAAACAAATCCTAGAGGGTGCTTGAGTCCACTTATGAAGGAGGAAAGCATACCATCGGCCAAAAGTGTGAGTCAGTTAATGCATTTGAAAGGAAACATCAGATGTTCCCAGTTATTCTAATGTAATCAATAGAATTCAAATGAAGGTACATAGTCACACAAACATTAAAAAGAATATGAATCAGTGATTAGGAATATTCTATAAAAATATTTTTCAGAAGATTTTGTATGGTAGAGATGAAATGCAGATTTTTTAAACTTGTAATTCTTTTTTGGTGCACTGTGATAGTTAAAGAAACCCAGCTTCAGTTTGTTTCTCTGCTATGGAAGACAATTACTTGTTTAACCCTTGAAGAGGCTTTGATTGGTCTCATCCCCCTGTCCATCACTTACGCCTTAGCTGGCCTGGCTGTCTTACGGTCCCTTGACACGCCAAGCCACCACTTCTCTTGGTGTCAGGAACACTCTTTCTCCTTAGCCTCACATTGTAGTTAAACAATTGCTCTGAACCCTGCCCTATCCTGAGCCAGTTTCACAGTCTTTGACATACCTGCTCCCATTTCCCCAGTCACTATGTCAGTCCATCTCCTCCAGGGTCTTCCTCTCCTGTACCGAACCTTTTATCTTTCCAAGCATTATGTCCTTCTCCAAGGACTGGTCCCTTCTGGCTAAGTGCCCAAAGTATGTGAGACAGAGCTTCCTTGTATCCAAGGAGAAATTTGGTTTCACTCTCTCTAAGACAGTCTCTTGGTGTCCATGGTATGTTCAGTACTCTTTCTCTAGCACTATAACTCAAAGGCATCCATTTTTCTTCTGTTATTGCAATCACCGTTCAGCATACTTGGCACATGGCCAGCTAGTGTTTTGTATCTTAACATTACTTCTATAACTACCTCTTCTGCGAGGCTTTCTCAGACCACTTATTTAAAATAGCCTCTTAAATATGCTTCTTTTCCTGTTAATAGCAATTAAAAAAATTTATTTCTTGTCTTCTGTCATTAAACTATACATATATATATACATCCATTGCCTACACTTGTGCTTGAGACACTTTCTCCACTCCTCCTTCCCATTGGGTGCATTCAGACTTCTAGCAACTCCATTGGGTTTTTGTGACTGGACGATTAGAATTGCCCGAGATGCACGGCCTGTAGGTTCAGCCATGCACTCACTACCTTCTGTGCCACCAGAACTGCTGGGCACACAGTATAGACACTTTACAACACTTGTTGAGTTGATGAGTAAATGCTCCATACTTCAGAATGCATATGACTGGCTATGTTGTGCCATATACTGGGTAGTCTAATGAGAAACAAAACTGATTCCTGCTCCTGGAGATTGTTAACCATTTTCTGAAACTGAAATGTGTTGATTTCCACTAATTTTAAATTTTACCTTAAAAAATTGAGATATAAGGAAATACACTGAAATACACTGCTGTAAGTGTCTCATTCTTTCCAGTAATGTAATTTCTAGAGCCGTGTCGCTGTTTCCATGTTCTAGTTTCAGAATATTTCACTCACCTCAAACAGTTCCCTCTGAACTTGATGGCCATAATCGCTGCTTTTGCCTCTAGCTACAGGTGACCAGAGGGGACCGTTTCCCAGCTGTTGTTTAGAGATTTACCTCTTATAGAAGTGCCTTCAGATGGCATGCTGCTCTGCAGTATTTATGTGTGTGACGTTTAAACTTACATGTTGTGATGCTCATGAAGTCAGTGTGTGTCATTCTCATTGACTGTGGATTGAGATTCCATTGAATGAATGTGCATTATGTAGATGATGGGCATTGGAGCTGGTCGGAATTATGTTTCTTTGTATATGTGTGTGAATGTATATTTTCACTTTCCTTCAGTAGATATTTGACAAATAATTTGGAAAGCTTCTAGTTTATTTTTAAAAACTACCAAGGTGGTGGTGTAGAAAATCAGGCTGTTTCTCCCCACTCAGAGCAGTTGTTAGCCATTTGTGTGTGGGCTTTTTTTGCATTTCTTTTAATTTTTTTACTGCATATTCTTTCCATTTTTTCCCTTGTTTATTCATTGTTGCACATTTTCCTTCCTGCCGACCCCTCCCCCCTCAGTTCACTTTTCTCTTTGAAAAGAAATTATTTCATTGTTATACAGTCCCCTACCCCCTCAGGTCCACAGTCCACTTTACTATGCATTCCTTTTTCTGGAATCTTGTCTTGAAAATAATACATAGTGATATATTCCTTTTAAACAGTTCTCTCTCCCTCATCTGTTTCAATGCAGTATACCTTATTTATCCCCTCCTTTCTTAGTTTTCCCCCAACCCCGATGTCAGTCCTGTTTTAAAACAGTGGCACTATGCAGTATTTGTCCTTTTGTGACCGAGATATTTCACTCAGCATAATGTCTTCCAGGGTCACCCATTTTGTATAATATTTCATGAGTTTCTTGTTTTTCAGTGCAGCTTAGTATACCATTGTGTGAATACACCAGAGCTTCTCTGTCCATTTGTTTGTTGATGGGCACTTGAGCTGTTTACAACTCTTTGCTATTGTGAACAAAGCAGCAGTAAATATGGGTGTGCATATATCTCCTTGGGTGGCAGATCTGTTTCTTTAGGGTAAATTCCTAGTAGTGGAATTGCTGGGTCAAATGGTATTTCTATTTCCAACTTTTTGAGAAAGCGCCATACCGCTTTTCATAGTGGTTGTACCATTTTACACTCCCACCAACAATGAATAAGGGTTCCATTTTCTCCACAACTTCGCTAGCATTTGTTGTTTGCTACTCTGTTGAATTTTGCTATTTTTAATGGGATGAAATACCATCTCATAGTTATTTTGATTTGCATCTCTCTTAGAGCTAGGGATATTGACCACTTCTTCATGTGTTTCCTGCTGTGCTGGTCTTGATTTTACAAACTCCCTTAGGTTCTGTTTTTCTTGGAATATCTTGATCTCTCCTTCATATTTCATGGACAATTTTGCTGAGTACAGTATTCTTGTTTGACAGTTGTATTCTTTGAGTGTTTGCTATATGTCATTCCACTGTGTTCTTGCTCACATGCTTTCTGCTGAGAAATCAGCATTTAATTTTATCTGTTTTACCTTATAGGTCACTCTTTGTTTCTCCCTTGCTGCTTTCAGGATTCTCTCCTTATCTTAGGTTCTGGCAAAATTGGCTATGATATGCCTTGGTGTTTTTCTTTTGGGGTCTACTCTATATGGTGTTTTTTCAGTTTCTTGAATATATGTTCTCTCATTCTTCATTATGCCTGGGAACTTTTCCACTAGTAATTCTTCCACAACTTTTTTGGTGTCTTTATTTGCTTCTTCCTGTTCTGGAATTCCAATGGTGCACATGTTATTTCTCTTGATGGTGTCCCATTTTATTCTTAGGTTTTCTTCTTTTTCCTTCCTTTTTGATTCTGCTTTTGTTCTAGTGGATCAGTGGTGACAATTTTGTCTTCTATTTAACGGGTTCAGCGTTCCATCTCTTCAAATTATGTTGACAGTATCTGAGACACTGGACCTCATACTTTGGATTGTGATTTCTTTTTTTTTTCAGAGCCTCTAACCCCTTCTTTGTTTTATCTGCATTGTTTTGGATTGTTTTTTGGGTTTTTTTAAAGCTCTTCCTGTTTTTTGCTTTCATTGTCATGTAATTCTTCAAGTTTGTCTTTTACTCATTAAATATTCAATCATTGTTTTTTTGAATTTGGTGTCAGAAAGTTCCATTAGACTTTCTGATTTCAGGAAATCCATTGATACTGTGTCACTTTCTGGGGTGACATCTTGCTTTGGGCTTGTTTGATGTAGCCTGCTTTCTTTTGTGACATTGCTGTGGTAGAGTTTTCCATGCCTGAGGCAATGAATGGTTGGTTCTTGATTTGAAGCAAATGCTCCAGAAGAGGGTAGGGCCGGAAAGTTTCAGTTTAGGACCTGTGAAAGCACCCTCTTCTGTTTATAACTGTTGCAGACCAAGGCTTTCTGGACTAAAGGCAGTTAGCTGTTCAAGTTCCAGCTGTCAGGCCTGCTTTCAGTGGCCCACCACTTTCGCTATCATCTGTCCTCACTCTGGTCCATCCTCATCTGGTCTGTCCTTGCGCCAGTCCATCCTCCCATTTGTGTGTTTTTGTGCAGTGTCTGTTTCATCTTTTTATCATTGTAGAATTGGATTTAGTTTAATGAATATTGTATTGAAAAGAGTTTAAAAGATGTTCTAGGGTTAAGTTCTTTATGATTTTTAAGTTTTTCATCCTTTTCTGTGACTTGTTTTCATTTTCTTCATCTTTTCCATTTAAGAATGAAACTTTTGATATTGAAGGAGTATTCTTTCTACTTTAGATGTATCTATAACATTATTGTCTTAATTTGAGGTTACAGAGATCATCTCTTTTATTTTCTGTTAGAAATTTTGTGGGTTTAGGTCTTAGATTTAAGTCTGTGGTGATTTTGAATTAATTTTTGTTTATCATGTGAGGTGAGAGCCTAGGTCTGTTTTTCAACAGGGTGTTCTGGAACTTAAACTCACACCAATTGCTGAAGACTATCCTTTCTCCATTGGACTGTCTTGTCACCTTTAGTAAAAATCAGTGCAACAATAAATGTGAAGTTCTCTTTCTTGACAAGTTGTTTTACTTCACTGTGTTAACTATGATGATACTACAGTCTTTTTTTTAAATTTTTTAATTTTATTTCATTATTTTTTGTGTATACCGTCAAATCAGATCTGACTGATACAGGAGGAGATTGTTCCTCTTTCTCCTGCAGAGCATCTGGTGGATTTGAACCGTGTACCTCCGAGAAGCTGCAGTGCAGCTTCTTGCCACTAGGCCACCAGAGCTCACCGATACTACAGTCTTGATTAGTATACCTTTATACTATGTTTTGGTCATTCTAGATCTTTTTTCATGTTAATTTTAGGATTAGTTTGTTAATTTCTACCAAAAAACTTGCCGGAATTCTGATAAGCATTTAGTACGAGTTGCCATTTTGAGGTTGGTGAGATTTTTAATCCATGATCAATGCCATCTTCATAATCTCTGATATAGTTAAGCCCATTGTTGTAGCTGCATCAGTCCGTCTTGTTGGGGGTCTTTGTCTCTTTCTCTGAACTTTGCCATTCCTGGGATGATGTCCTTTTCCAGGGACTGGCCCCTCTCTTTACAATATGTCAAGAGTACATGAGAAGAAGTGTTCACTATCCTTGCCTTTAAGCAACATCCTGCTTGTCCTCATCCAGGACAGACTTGTTTGTTCTTTTAGCAGTCTATAGGGTATTCCGTCTTCTTCTCCAATACTGCAATTCAAAGGCATAGGTTCTTCTTCTCTTGCATGTATAGGAAGAAACTTTTCCTTAGGTCAGTAAATTCTTTAGGGAGTGATAAGTTTGAGTTAGATATAAAGTGGAAAAAAATGTATTTTTAAAAATATTGTTCTTAGGGAGCTCTAGTGGCCTAGTGATAAGAAGCTCCACTGCAATCCCAGAGGCGTGTGGATCAAATCCACCAGATGCTCTGCTGAAGAAGGAGGGACATTTTCCTCTTGTACCAGTCAAATCTGATTTGACAGTACACACACAAAAAACAGTAAAATTTTTTAAAAAATTAAAAAGAAACCAACCTCCCCCAAACACACCATTCTTCTTTTTAGTTTTGAAACAGACTCTGAGTGGACTGCATTTTCCACATCCAACCTTTTCATTAGTAGCTGAACCATGAACACCACCAAGTGAGGATTCCTAGATTAGTGTGTTGTTGTTAGGTGCCGTAGAGTTGTAGATGACTCATAGTGACCCTGTGAATGAAAGGCCTGAGCACTGTTCATAGAGTTTCTGGAGGCAAGTCATTTCGGAAGTGGATGCCACTCCTGCTTCCAAGCTTGTTTTAGTCGGGGAGCTCCACCAGACACTGTCCACCATAGGTAACCATTATCACATTTGGCACATCAGTGTCACAGTGGTTAGCATCACAGCAACCACGAATTACTGCTGTACTGCAATGAACAGACAGACCAGTGCTATACCACCTAAATGAATGTTTGACAGAAAAATAATTAGATTATTGTCGTTTTAATGAATTTTTACATATATTAAGTAATAAAAACAGTCTCTTGAAATTATCTCCAGGTGTTGAGAAAAGGCACTCAACCCTATAGTTAGTCTTATTGACTTCTACTTCACATGTTTTGAATGTGAGGTTCAGCATTAATAAGGCTCAGTTTACATGGTTCTTTTTAATGCTCTTATAGTTTTAATTCCTCATTTATTTTATTTTTTGCTTTTAAAGTGTTTGTGCATTAGCCTAACCATACAGCAAAATACAGTTTACCTCATATATCAGGCTGTAATTGATAATTAATTATCTCTACTCCCCCAACAGCTTTTTGTCTGTCAAGGGCAGTGCTGGTCTTCCTGCTGGTACATAATGAAATGCTTAGCACATGACAGCTGGTTCTGTGGATATTGTATCTGTCAACACAATGCTCTATGACATTCTGTTTTGCCAGGGAGCACATGCATATCTGACTGCAAACTCATTGCTGTCAAGCCAGTTCTGATTTTGGAGGCTGAATCTTAGCAGGAAGGTGGGACTGCCCATAGAGTTTCTGGTGAATTTGAGCTGTCAAAAATAAATGGCCTTTTAGTTAGTGTAATGCACTCCATAGACTACACTTACACCACTGAGCTCCTTTATGCTGAATGTTGTTGTTAGTGACTGTTTAATTGAGCCATAGCTGACCCACCAGCAGATTTTCAGAAGCAGTAAATTACATGGGAGTTTACCCATTTTTCTCCTGTGGAGCTGCTGGTAGATTCAAACCACATACCTTTCTTTGAGTTGACAGCACAATTCCTTTCCCCTAAGCCACTGACCTCTCTAGGTAACACAGAGTCACTTGGGTTGATTAGTCTAAGATTCAATTAGACTTACAGACTAAGGCTGGACAGGAACAGCTGTACCACAGAGCAGACCAGGGCCAGTGATAAGGTTTTAATTTCTTACCTCAGTTAATATAATGCTCTCGTCAAACAAAGTATTTGCACAAAAAAATAAGTCTTCCAATTTCATTGTCCTCTTAATGGCAAAACCTGCACATTTTCTTAATCTTCATGAAATTAATTTCCTTCCTCCTTAAATTTTTTAGTAGCATGATCTAAATATTCTTTTCTGCCACAGATCTCTTAGTTCACTACAAATGGTTAAGTGAGATTATTATTGGAAAGTTTGTTCTGTTGAATTTTGGCAGATTCATTATAAAAGGCAAGTTTGGAAATAAATGAGGTTTTTATTCTCAAATTCTATGAATAGTACATTTATATCACTTTTATTAACCCTCTTGCCAGCCTGTAATCTTACTTTCTATGTTTATAAGCCCATTACATTTCAAAATGATGAACAAAGGTGATTATTGGTAGAAATTAGTCTTTTATCTCTGAATTTAGTTTTTACAAAAAATTAACACTCTTTCATGAGCAAACCTATTATGTTTATTTTTGTTCTAATTGCATGATACATTCAAATGTTTAATAAACTCCTCATCCAATCTCTGAAATGCAAACCTGCTGTTAACCAGTGTAAATTGGGCAGCATTGATTCAGATGGTACCCATTCTCTTACTCAAGAAGTAGAAGCTGCTTCATTTATTCTACGACCCTTATAGGAAAGATGAACTTTCATAGCCTCCCATTATCCCCAATTAAATATGTTTTTAAAACATGTTTTTATTGGAAAAGTGCTCTTCTCCTCTGTGTGGCTCAGTGGTCATGTTTTATCCTTAGGTTTGAGTTCTGGGAAGATTTTGAGGAAGACCATGGCAAAGGGAGAGAGAATGGCTACCAGAGTCTTCACAAGGTGCTAGAGCCTTTCCTTCTCCGGAGAGTCAAGAAGGATGTAGAGAAATCCCTGCCAGCCAAAGTGGAGCAGATCCTCAGGGTGGAAATGTCGGCGCTACAGAAACAGTATTACAAGTAAGGACACTGCGTGTGCTGGCCAGGCCCGAGTGAACTTGCAGTCAGGACCGTTTGATAGATACTTGAAGCCTCAACTTAAAATTAAAGAATAATTTATTCAGGATTAGAAAGAGAGGACTCTCTTGCTTTTTTTCTGTGAGTAAGTGAGAAGATGGTTGGTAGCATTTTCACCTGTCTGAAATATATGTTAACTCTTAGGGCTCATCCTGCTACCTACAGATAGGCCTATTTCATTTATGTATAAATTTATTCTTTCCCATTCCTTTGATCATTTGTTAAGCTTTTCAGCATATCAGATGTTCTGTTAGATAAACGTTATACTCATCTTTGTATTCCCAGGGAGTCTCAGCCCTGCTAAAAGCCTTGTTGTGGAGTGGGGAAGATAAGCTATAGACAAAGAATTAAGAGTATACTATTTAATAACTGAGGCATTAAAAAAGTGGGAGCTGTAGAAGGACTCAAGTGTATGCTGATGAGTGAATATCCATCCCTTCCTAGCACTCTGTATTTAGTGTTTTCTGTTAAAATATAAGGAGGAAGGGAAAAAGGGAAGTAGGCAGAAAAAGGGGAAGGGTGGCAATCACTAGGCTAACAAATGTTGTGGGTGGGTTGGGAGGATGTAAAGGGAAGAGGAAAGAGTAATTGGAGACTTGAAAAGATAGTGTAATTATAGGCATAGATCAATGGTAATTGATTATATGTGATACACTATATATGAATGATTGTATGAAACACAATGTGAACGAGGGATCATGTAGAAAACAATATATATGAATGAAAAAATGTAAATAAATTATTGTATGAAAACCAATTAGAAAAAATTTAGTAGGGCCTTTATTTAAAAGACTGGAGTAATCGGCATAGATCAGTACTAATTTGTAAAATACAGTGTATATGAATGATTGTATGAAACACAATATAAATCAAAGATTGCATTTAAAAGAATTTAAAAATATTGAAATAGCGAATTTGAGACAGGATGATTTAGAACATGCTTATCATGAATTTTAGTTTTACTGATTTAAAGTTAGATGTAGAATAAGTGGAACAAATTATATCTTCATGAAGATCATAGTCCTTTAAGATAGGGGTTCTACTAATCTTTCTACTACTGTTCCCTTGCTTGTTATTAATAAAACATATATATATTTTTTCCTTTTTTTTCTATAATTATATTTTATTAATTTTCATAAACATTTACAGAGATTTTGGGCTTCCACTCATTCATTGTTGCACTATTCTCTCTACCCTCCTCCCAGTTTGTTCTTGTCCAAATGCCACAGTGCTTGTCAAAGCCAGTTCTGATCAATCTTCTTTGTCAGTGTATCCTTTGCCATTCCCTATCACTCCTCCCTGAGAGAGACTTCACCCTGAGTCATAAGGAAAAGGGCACGGCGTATTCTCTTAGCTACTTCCTGCTGAAAAGGGACGCTGTGGGTTTCAGGGTGAAGATCTTCTCTCACTACTCTAAAGGGCCCCTTTGGCAGTAGGAAACACATAGACTATTATGGAGATTGATTTTGGAATTCAGATGCACTCTTATTGATTGTGCTTGGCCATACATGTTCATATCCTTGAAGATGTATCATGGGGGTGTTGCAACCTAGAAGGCACAAATTTGACTAACAAGTTATAAGTACATGAGTCCAAAAATTATGGAAAAGTAAAAGAAAAGATTCTTTCATTGTTTTACAAACCCTCCCCCAGGTCCCCTCCACCATGCAGCCCTCGCTCTAGTCTCCTGTGATGACAGAAATACCCAGTTACATGTCTCTTTTAAACGGTTCTCTCCCTCCTCTGTTTCAGTGCAGTACACATTATTGAACCCATCTTACTCAGTCTCTCCCCAGCCTCAAGGACAGTCCCATTCTACAACAGTGGCATCATGTAATATTTGTCCTTTTGTGACTGGGATATTTCACTCAGCATAATGTTCTCCAGAGTCAACCATTTTGAATAATATTGCATGAGTTCCTTGTTTTTTAATGCAGCATAGTATTCCATTGTGCGAATATACCACAGCTTCTCTAGCCATTCGTTTGTTGATGGGCACTTAGGTTGTTTCCAACTCCTTGCTATTGTGAACAAAGCTGCAATAAACATGGGTGTGCATATATCTGCTTGGATGTCAGCTATGGTCTCTTCAGGGTATATTCCCAGTAGTGGAATTGCTGGGTCAAATGGTATCTCTATTTGCAACTTTTTGAGAAAGCGCCATACTGCTTTCCACAGGGGTTGCACCATTTTACACTCCCACCAACAGTGAATCAGGGTTCCAGTTTCTCCACAACCTCGCCAGCATTTGTTGCTTGCTGTTCTGTTAAATTTTGCTATTTTGACTGGGGTGAAATGATATCTCATAGTTGTTTTAATTTGCATCTCTCTTAGGGCTAGGGATTTTGAGCATTTCTTCATGTGTTTGTTAGCCATCTGAATGTCGTCTTTGGTGAAGTGCCTGTTCATATCCTGTGCCCATTTTTCTATTGGATTATTTACCTTTATCTTGTTGTGGTGCTCAAGTATTTCATAAATTCTGGATATAAGTCCCTTATCTGATATGTTATTACCGAATACTTTTTCCCAGTCAGTGGCTTCCCTTTTTACCCTACTGGAGAAGTTTTTGGATGTGCATAGGGATTTGAGTCTTAGAAGGTCCCATTCATCTATGTTATCTTCTCCTGGTTGTAGCTAAAACATATATATTATTGCTGTATTTATTTAGCCAATCTACTCAACTGTTAGCTTATTTCCAATTTTATTTTGCAATAAAGAGTACTTCAATGTGGGTATATATCTATATCCATATAGTTCTATCTCTCTCTATTTGTCCATCTGTCTGTCCATCCATTATCTATCTATCTATCTATCTATCCATCCATCCATCCATCCATCCATCCATCCATCCTTCCTTCCTTCCTTACTGTACTGTTACTTTTTTTCTTGTAATTATTCTGAGGGCCATGCTGTTGAAACAGTCAGTAATGGAAATATTTATATGTGCTGAATGTGACTAGAGACAAGAAGGATCCTGGCTAGGTTACAGAAGCTGCAAAATAAAATAGCCCTTCTTCCTCTTAAGTTTTATATTTGGTTTTCTAATAACTCTGCTGTTTCTTAGAATCTTGTAGTACCACCCTCAATTCCCTTCTTCTCTGAGTACATTGATATCAGTGTTGTGTTCATTGGCAGGTGGATTCTGACAAGGAATTACAAGGCTCTTGCCAAAGGAACCCGAGGCAGCACGTCGGGCTTCCTCAACATCGTGATGGAGCTGAAGAAGTGCTGCAACCACTGCTATCTGATCAAGCCGCCTGAGGAAAACGAGAGGGAAAATGGGCAGGAGGTTCTGCTGGTGTGTCCTCATTCTTAACTACCTTTAAAAAAATAGTTGCTAGGAAATGGCTTTGATGAAGATGTTCCTTTTCCTTCTTGATGTGATTCTTCAAGGAATATTTTTTAAAAAGAAGGAGTTACTCAGTTTGGTGGGAGGATAGAGGGGATAAAGGAAATGGGAAAGATCCGATGGGAATCTGGAAAGACGGGGTAATAGGCATAGTTCAGTGATGTTTAGTTTTATAAAGCGTAATGAATGGGTGTGACTGTATGAAACACAATGTAAATGAAGGACAATGTGAAACACAATGTATATAAACTTTTATGCAAACCAGTATTAAAAAAAAGGCACTTGGAGGTAAAAAAACCCAAACAAAAACACAATAACAAAACACTCTCCAGGTAAACAAAATAAAGAAAAGAAGAAGCTGTAAAGAAGCAGTTAGAAAGACTTGAGTAACCTGAAAAGTTCAGAGGGGTCAGTATCACAGGGACCTGTAAAATGAGCATTTCACAGAGCTGTGGGTAAGGGGGCCTATGTGGGCTTCATCAAGCCCTAGTGTGAATTTGGCATAGCGGCTCTTTGAGATGAAGGGCAGGCTAAAGTGTGGGTTTGAGCATATTGACTGAGAATGGCTTCCTTTTTAGTCCCTGATCAGGAGCAGTGGGAAGCTGATTCTCTTAGATAAACTGCTGACAAGACTTCGAGAAAGGGGCAACAGAGTCCTTATTTTCTCCCAGATGGTACGAATGTTGGACATCTTGGCTGAGTACCTAACCATTAAGCACTATCCTTTCCAGGTAAGAATGTTCAGTCATTTCTCAGGGTTGTATGCTTTCTTTGTATGAAACAAGAGTTTGCTTTTTTGACAAAAAATTGAGCCTAGGTTTCTACTCCCTTGTATTTTTCCTCCCAAGCCCACTGCTGTCAGATTGATTCTTTCTCATAGTGGCCAAATAGGACATAGTTGGGTCCTCAGAGGGTTTCCAAGGCAGGGACTCTGCAGGGTGGCAGAATTTTTTTTTTCAGTGAGGAAAAAAGAAAATTGAACGTGAGAATAGCTCGTCAGTAACGTTAGACAGATGTTGTACATCTTTAAGTCTGTGGTAAAAGTGGAAGGATGAAGTACGAACCTGATTTTAGAATCTCAAATCCTAGAAGGAAAGAAGGTCAGAGGTGCCAGTGTTGTGTATTCACCATCCTGGACACTGACCTTGACTGTGGGCTTGGGAAAAAGTAGGACAGGGCTACTAACGCCTGGCCTTTGAGCCGGGAGAGTGTCTCTCCTTCTCCCGCAGGACTTTCATAATCATTCAGTTATTTTTATGGGCTAAAAATAAAAGGATATCTTCAGCATAGAGATTTTTAAAAAAATTTTGGTATGTTAGAATCTGACATATTTACAAGTATGTGTGTAATTTATTTACCTTGAGTCATGCAGTAAAGTTGTGATCATCTCCTATAATTTATAAGTATTAAAACTTGAAGGCCTTTATTATCATCTGGAAAGGCCAAGCTTTAAAACTCATTAATAGTGTCCTTCAGAATGTGATGAAAGGCATTACTCTAACCACAGTACATAAGATGGTCAGTCAGAAGCTTGGTTCTTGTGAAAACCTGTGGTTATTATAAAAAAAGTATTGTTGTTATTAAATGCCATCAAGTTGAGTACAACTCATTGAGACCCTATGAACAACAGATCTGAAGTCTGTCCTTTCCTGTGTGAACCTCTGACACATTTGAGCCCGTCATTAAACCAATTATTTGTCAGTGCACCTGGTCCTTGTGAATATTCAATTCTGGCTCATCGTTCATACGAGAATAACAAGAATGTACCACTCTCTCAGCTGTAACGAGTCATACACAGGCACCTCCTTCTCACTGTCGAGTCTTCTCAGAGCTTTTAAATTGGACACATGCTTAAATGAGAGTCTGACAGTATGTGTTTGAAATCTGGAAATGGCTTTCTTTTAATAATCACATTACCAGCACATATTATGTCACTGATTAGACATATCTAAGAAGAAAGGAGGTTCCTGTGTCTGATAGGACGAGTCTTCAGGAAGCCATGGACCTGATGGCCAGAGCTCTGGGGTGAGGAGACATAGATCCTTCCAGACTCTGTCACTAGCCTGTTATTGATCTTTGGCCAGTCTTGTCTCAAGTTAGTTTTGTCTTCTGCACACTGAGATATGTTGTTGTTGCTTGTTGTCATGTGCCGTTGAGTCGCTTGTGACTCATAGCAACCCTATGTATAACAGCTCCAAACTCTGCTCTGTCCTGTGCCAGTCTCATTGTCTCCGACACACTCATCCCGATTGCGCCAGTCACCGAATCAATCCACCTCCCAGAGGGCTTTCCCCTCCTGCGCCTGCCTTCCACCCTCCCAAGCATGATGTCCTTCTCCAAGGACCGGTCCCTCCTTAAAACATGACCAGAGTATGTCAGACAAAGTCTCAGAATCCTTGCCTCCATGGAGCATTCCGATTTAACCCTCTCCAGGATGAATCTGTCCATGGTACCCTTAGCACTCTTCTCCAGCACCACAGCTCAAAAGCATAATTTCTCCTTCTATCCTCCTTAGTCATTGTCCAGCTCTCTAATGCATAACAAGTGATTGCAAAGACCATGGCCTGTACCAGACACACCTTAGTCTCCAGAGACACACCGTTGCTCTTGAGTACTTTAGAGAGGTCCCTAATAGCAGACTTTCCCATCGCAATAAGTCTTTTAATTTCTTACCATCGCAATAAGTCTTTTAATTTCCTGGCTGCTGGTGCCAAGAGTGTTGATTGTGGAGCCAAGCAGACTAAAGCTGTGAACAATCTCAATCTCTAATGAGATATATTACTCAGTAGTTTTAGGTGCAGTAAATGTGCAAGTTAGAAAGAGTTAGAAAGCTTTTATATGTACAACTTGTGGGCAATAAGTCTTCAGAATTTGCTTTACCTATTATGTATTTTAACTTTAGTGACATTGCTTTTGGTATCTGTAGGTGACATCTAAGGATCTCTGGTTGTTTAGTGGTAAGGAGTTTCTCTGCCAACCCAAAGGCAGGCAGTTTGAATCTACCAGCTTTCTGAGGGAGAAGGGTGGGCAGTCTCCTCTTACGTCGTTTACAGCCTCTGAAACCCATTGGGGGTTCTGCTGTGAGTCACTTCTGACTCAATGGCAATGACTTTGGCTTTGAATTGACATATGCTGTAGTAAAAGAATTGTGAGTTAATTATTGAGCTGCTAATGTGGTATCAAGATTGGAGAAAGAATCACCAACAACCTGCATTAGCTGATGACACAGCTTTGCTTACTGAATGTGAGGAGTACTTGAAGCACTTGTTGCAAAAGACCAAAGCATACAGCCTTCAATATGGATTGCTTCTCAACATCAAGAAAACAAAAATCCTGCCTAATGGACCAAGAGGCAGCATCATGAGAGATGGAGAAGAGATTGAAGTTGTTAAAGATCTCTGGACATCCACAGTCAACACCTATGGTAACAGCTGTCATGAAATAAAAGGCATGTTGAACTGGGAAAATCTTCAAGTGCCTTCCTCTCCAAAGTGCTAAAGATAAAAAATGTAAGGGATGAGGATGTGCAGGGGGAGGGAGGGATTAATCATGGAGTTGTATAATTTGATGGGGAGGGGTGAGGGAAATTGGAAGAATCTCTTCTCAAAAATAATGTATTCGAATTTTGTAAATAAACTAGTATAAATTGACATAAAAATTTTTATTACTTAAAAGTTTAAAGATAGCATGCACCTGACCTAAACCATGGTGTTTTCAGTCACTTGCTATGTATCTGTCTGAAAGTTGGCCAGTGAATAAGGATGAGAAGAATGCATGCCTTTGAATTGTGGTTTTGGAGAAGAGTACTGAATATCCCATTGGCTTCTGAAAGAACAAAGTAATCTGTCTTGGTGAAAGTACAACCAGTGTAAGGCTCTGGCCTTAGAGGCAAGGAGGGTGACCCAAGGGTGACAGGTTGTTTCTGGAGCACTTCTGGACTAAGACTAAGAAGCAGGTCTGCCTATCCACTACTGAAATAACAGGACTTAAAAACCCTATGAAGAAAAAACTCTATGGTGCTAATGAACGAGTCTGTCATGTTGGAAAGCACTCAAAAAATGAGGAGAAACAGCTACAAACAGCCACTAATAATTAGAACATGGAGTGCACAAAGTATTAATCTAGGAAAATGGAAATTTGTCAGAAATGGAATTGGATAAAACTCGACATCATGTACGCTAGGCAGATTTTCAGGAAGGGCTAGTCTTTGGAAAGACATACTCTACTGTCCAGGTGGAGAGTCAGGGGAAGAGATGGTACTGAACGAGGTGGCCTGGCAGAGACTAACAGTGGCTCGAGCGTGTCGAAGATGATGAGAATGGCACAGGTAGTTCAGGTCGTTGTTCATGGGTTGTGATGGGTCGATGGCACCTAACCACAACACGGTTGGCATTTTTAATCCATCAGCCACTCCTTGAAATAAAGATGTGGTAGTTTATTATTACTACGATTTACAGCCTCTGAAACCTGATGGAGCAGTTCTACTTTGACCTACATAGTCACTGTGAGCCAGAATCTACCAGATGACAATAAGTGACGAAATGCCAGACACTCAGTTGAAGACAGGGCCTGGCTGTTAGATAGAATTCCCCAGTATACTTTGCTCTGTTTTCACAGTTTAATCCTAGGGAAAGCTGAGAAATATGATCAACTTCATTTTGACATATTTTCCAAACAAAATTATATTTTGTGTGTGTGTGTGTGTGTGTGTGTGT
>NW_006399791.1:18983317-19006760 GCF_000299155.1 Elephantulus edwardii
ATTGTTTGACCTAGATACTTTTAATACATTTGTTAGGAAGTGCAGTTTTCTGCAGGAGCTAATTGTTAGATAGCTTCAGATGGAGAAACAGATGCTCTAAGCAGTGGTTGGCTTATGTCTTTCTCCTCATGGGTCTGCACAGCCATTCTGCTCCTTGGGTAAACCTAAGACGACTCTCTGAATCTGAAGCATCTGACCCTGAGTCTGTAACCAGAGAGCTTCGGTCCCGCAGTGTGTGCTGCTTAAACCCAGCCCTTTGCCAGCGTGTTCTGGTTATTTTTACTCACGGAGTGTTGTAGGCATAAAAGGTTGCAGGTCTGGTGTTCCATTTTCATGTCGCTGACCTTTCTACCTTATGATTTTCTTGTGGTGTATTTTTACAGCGCCTGGATGGTTCCATCAAGGGAGAAATCCGAAAACAGGCCCTGGATCACTTCAATGCAGATGGGTCTGAGGTACACTATGCATGGCTTTCTTACTTTGGAGGTGGGCTCTGTGTCAAGGGGAAAGTCCTTTCCAACTTAATGCATTCTGTCTCAGAAACAGTTTGCAGAGCATTTCTTCTGCCTTGAGAAAGGAATGAGGAATCCTATTCATTGTTTATTACCCCAGAAAATGTACGCGTGCTTGTTTATCTTTCTGTTCTTTCTTTCATGAAGAGTAGTTCTATGATCAGCTACTTTCTCTGATGGCTTCTAGATTCCAAATTGCTGGTCTTGGGAGATAGGAGGTGGGAAGAGGGTTGACTGTTAGTGTTAATTTTGACATGTGTGTTACATGAAGAGTTCTAATCTGTGCTCTTGTTGATTGAGGCTGGAAAAATCTCTTTGCTCTGTATCATATTTTTTGACTCTGAGTTCCATGAGGTTTAATGTTCTTGTTTAGTGTCATTGCTACATTTTCCAGCTTGGATTTGGTGTTCTATATTTTCTGTTTGGTGTATTTATTGTAAAGTATTACAAAAGATAATTGGAAAGTGTAATGTTTTTATTTGTATATACCAGAAATATTAAATGCCTTGGGATTTGATCGAAGTAGGGAGAGAAGAGGGTGAAGCATTAATATAGACTGTACTTGTGGCAGTATAGAGACAGAGCTACAAGTGTTTCAAAGTGTTAGCATTTTGGGCCATGGTCTATGTTATGTAGGTAAAACAACTTGACTTTCTACTTAAGACCTTTACCCACTTTAATGTCTGTGTCTGTTGATTTATCCATTGTCTCTATAGACCCAAAATAAATTTAGACTCATTGCTGTGAAGTCAGTTCTGACTTATGACTCATTGGGTTTCCTAGGCTCTAAATCTCAATGGAGGAGACTTCTCATCTTTCTCCCTTGAGGGCCCTGGTGGTTTTAAAGCCCTGTCGACACATGACATTTTAATTAGCAGTGCACCAGACTACCAGACTATGGTCTATGCTGCCAGGGCTCCTTTCTTCTAGCCTATAGAGTCTTAATTAGATTCTAATATTCTGGCTGTGTCTATAACCTAAAATTTTCATTCTCCTTGGGCACTTTGGGCACTGTGCTATTCAGAACCAGGGCTCCGAATGTTGTTTTTGATTGCCATCATTTTGAGCACGACTCATAAGCGGCCCTATGAACAAAAGAACTGAAGTCTTTCTTTAACTATCGTTAATTCTCAAAGTCCATAGAGTTTCCAGAGGCACGTTGTTTAGGAAGTGGATGCCAGTCCTGCATCCAAAAAGGCTAAGAGGAATGAAATTACTAATTTCTATCCCTTCTTTTCCTCCTCTTTAAGTTTCTTCAACTGTAAGATCAAAATAATTTTTACACCAACTTCATATCATTACTGGGAGGATTAAATGTGTGTAATAATATGACGCACCTAGCACATTCTCTACCATATTGTACTGTTGCTGGTGGTGTTTTGTGCTGTGAAGTTGGAACTGACTCACAGCTGACCTTTCAGTGGGTTTTCAGAAGTAAAGCACCTGGGAGGAGAGTGCCCATTTTTGTCCCAAAGAGCAACTGGTGGATTTGAGCCTTTGGCTTTGCGTTGGCAGAATAGCACTTTACTCACTAGGCCACCAGCACTCCATCAATGTTAGATACTTTATAAAATATTAGTTGGAATTAGTTTGTTCCTTTCATAATTTAGGAATAAAAAGTACAAGTTGAATATTTCATATTGCCCTTTCTCAGGAAAACCTAGTTACATTTGATTTAGCTTTCAAATGAGCAGCTGCTTGCTCTTGTATTGCTTTATATGGAATACAGATTTTCTACTGTTTTCTCCAAATCTAGGTAAGTTTTTCAATTAATGAAAAGATTCTTTCTTTAATTAATTAATTTTAATGAAAGTTTACAGAGACTTTGGATTTCCATTCATTCATTGTTACACTTTTTCCCTTGCCCAACCTCCCCCCTCAGTTCGCTCTTCTCTTTGAAAAGTAAAAGAAAAATTCTTTCTTTGTTATACAGTATCTCCCCCCAAGTCTAATTCACTGTGCAGCCTTTGTTCTGGACTCCTGTCATGACAGTAATACCTAATCATATATCCCTTTTAAACAGTTCTTTCCCTCATCTGTTGCAATGCAGTATACATAATTTAGCGTATCTTTCCCAGTCTCCCTTCAACCCCGATGTCAGTCCCGTTTTACAACCGTGGCCCTATGAAGTATTTGTCCTTTTGTAAGTGAGATATTTCACTCAGCGTAATGGCCTCCAGGATCACCCATTTTGTATATTTCATGACTTCCTTGTTTTTCAATGCAGAGTAGTATTCCATTGTGTGAATATACCACAACTTCTCTATCCATTCATTTGTTGATGGGCACTTAGGTTGTTTCCAACTCTTTGCTACTGTAAACAAAGCCATGATAAGCATGAGTGTGCATATATCTGCTTGGGTTGCAATTATGGTTTCCTGTAGTAATGTTTTGTAACTTTCTTTGAATAGATCCTTTGTGCTTCTGGCACTCCCAAGTATTTAAACGTGTGATTAGCTATTGTGAAGGGTATTGATTTTCTTAGTTCTGGCTCTGTATTCTCTTTGTCACTGTAGAGAAATCCAACTTATTTTTGTATGTTGATCTTGTATCCTGCTACTTTGCTGAATTGGTCAACTATGTCCAGTAGTTTTCTTGCTGAGTCTTTAGGGTTTTCTAAGTATACTATCATATCATTGGCATCTAGAGATAATTTTACCTCCTTTTTGCCAATTGGATACCTCTTATTTCCTTCTCTTATTGCTATCGCTAAGACTTCCAATACAACATTGAATAAGAGAGGTGATAGTGGGCATCCTTACCTAGTTCCTGTTCTTAAAGTGAATGCCTTTAATCTCTCTCCATTGAGAACAATGTTGGCTCTTGGATTTGCGTATATACTTTTTACTATGTTGAAGAAATTCCCCTCTAATCCTATTTTATTGAGAGTTTTACTCAGGAAAGGTTGTTGGATTCTGTCACAAACCTTTTCTGCATCAATTGATAGAATCATGTGGGTCTTGTTCTTTGCTTTATTAATGTGATGAATTATATTAATTGTTTTTCTTATGTTGAATCATCCTTGCATACCTGTTATGAATCCCACTTGGTCATGGTGAATTATTTCTTTGATGTATTGTTGTATTCTGATTGCCAGGATTTTTTTTTTATTCAGGGTTTTTGCATCTGTGTTCATAGGAGATATTGGCCTATAGTTTTCTATTTTGGTGGTGTCCTTTTCAGGGTTTTTTTAGAGGGTGTCGGGTTTTCTTGCTGTTCTTTTTCAGTTTGTTGGAGATGTTGGGTTAGAGAGTCAAAGGTCATTTTTTCCTGACTTTTGATATGTTTGCTTATTGCTATAAATTGACCTCTGATAACTTTTGGCTGTTTCCCAGAGATTTTTGGTAAGTTGTGTTTTCATTGTCATTTGTTTCAAGAAACTTTTTAATTTCATTTTTTCTAGTACCCACTCATGTTCAAACAAGGTATTGTTCAGCTTTTATATGTATGGGGTTTTTTTCTCCTTTATCCTCTTGTTATTAATTTCTGATTTTGTAGCATTGTAGTCTGAGAAGATGCTTTGTATTATTTCTATGTTTTTGAATTTTTTAATGCTTGCCTTGTGACCGAAAATGTGATCTATTCTGGAGAACATTCCATGCACATTGGAAAAGAAGGTATACTGTGCTTTTTGAGGGTGCTTTAGCCTATAAATATCTGTGAGATCGAATGGTTTATTGTGTGGTTTAATTCTCCAGTATCTTTGCTGAGTTTCTTTTTGGTAGTTCTATCCTTTCTTGAGAATGGTGTATTGACGTCTTCAACTACTATAGTAGTGTTGTATATTTCCTTTTTCAGTTTTGTTAATGTTTTATATATTTTTCAGGTCTTTCATTTGGTGCATAGAAAAGATACTTTACTATTGGGGAAAAAGTATATGCTCATCTAGAAAAGTCAGAGGATGGTGAACATAAAACAGTCCCCACCACGGAGGCACTTAATTTACGTCATTTGGGTTTCTTTCCTTCCATATAGTGGAAGAACTTATTTCTTTATGTTCAGAAAATTGGAATCATGCTCAATACCATTTTTTATCTTTAGTTAAATTAAATGTTGAACATTTTTCTTATGTCAATAACAATTTTTAATTTCTAGTATTTTCTCAGCCTGTAGCAGTGTATATTTAACAATTATTAGTGGATGTTTATTTAGAAAATATGAGTGTTTTTAAGAGACTTCTAAAGCAAAGTCTCTAAGAGAGTTATAGTCAATACTGTTTATGGGTGAACATTTCTATTATATTTCATCCTCAGTAACTTTTGAGCTTTATAATTTTTAAAGTTTTTATTTTAGGTAAGCATAGCATAATTCCTAATATTTTTTAGTGAAGAGTAACATTAAAAATTATTTATATTATCATTCAGACGTGAGGTAATTATGTGTCTTGGGCATGTCATCCACAAGGGCACATTCCTTACCTGCAGGTTTCTGCAGGGCCCCTGTAGACTATGTTTTTGTTTGGCATTTCCACCAAAAGGATCATGGATATGTGCTTACTAGACCCATCTACTCTTTAGTTTTTAAGAAATACTCCTTTGTTGTGTTTTGGTAAAAATTCACACAACAAATTAGGTTCCTGGTGGATGAATTCTTCACAGATTGTTCAGTGACATTAGTTTTGCTCTGATTTTTCCATTTCCTATTAAGGACTTTTTATTATAGTTTATCATATATTCAGCAATATATAGACTGGTGGAACAGTTTGGGTAGGTAGAACTTACTACATTCTGTGAGCCATACAATCAATCATTCTTACCTTTTCTGGGTTGTTATCCCCTCATTAACATAAACTTAGTGCTCTCTCTGTAAATATTTCTGTTTCTATTGTCCCTTTGATCTTATATAGATATTTCTTGGAAGAGCACAATGCTCATGGCAGGCCTTTTTTCACTAATCTAAACTATATTTGGTTTTAAAAGTATTTTAAAGGATATTTTGATTTAAGGGTTAAAGATTACTTCAGGGCAGTGGCTTCAGAGATTCATCCAATCTCCATAGCTATTTAAATTTTAGGTTTCTTCATAAACATAAATTCTGTACTATATTTTCTCCCTTTTGATAAACATTCACGATAGTATCTTTGATCAGAATGTTCTGTAATGATAACTGAGCACCATCCAGTTTTTCTGGTCTCAATGCAAAGGAGGCAGTTAACCAACTACCCTATCCATGTCCTCCTGTCCGTGACTCTCCTTTCTCTGTTGCTCTAGAGGAAAATAACCCAGCTATTATTCCTTAGGCTTTAAGAGCACTAAACATATTATTAGGCCATTTAACCAGAAATGTCACATGAAACCTTGGCCCTAAACCTCTGAACAAGGAGCCGGATCTCAGGAGGTACACAGAAGCAGCCTTAGCATTTTATTGCTGTTGTTGCCATTGTTCTGACTTCTCCATATCCTTGTTAACATTTGTTGTTTTCTGTTTGTGGTTTTGTTTTTCTTTTTTATTAGTTCTGTTGTTACTGCTGTTATTATTAGAGCCAATTCACAGCTGACCTTGCAGGTTTTAAGAGCCTGTAAACCACACTGGAGGAGATTGTTTCTCTTTCTCTGGCAGAGCAGCTTGTGATTAATCTTTGTCAGTGTGTCCTTTGCCATTCCCTATCACTCCTCCCTGAGAGAGACTTCACCCTGACTCATAAGGAAAAGGGGATGGCGTATTCTCTTAGCTACTTCCTGCTGAAAAGGGACGCTGTGGGTTTCAGGGTGAAGATCTTCTCTCACTACTCTAAAGGGCCCCTTTGGCAGTAGGAAACACATAGACTATTATGGAGATTGATTTTGGAATTTAGATGCACTGTTATTAATTGTGCTTAGCCGTACATGTTCATATCCTTGAAGATGTATCATGGAAGTGTTGCAGCCTAGAAGACACAAATTTAACTAACAAGTTAAAAGTACATGAGTCAAAAATTAAAAAGCAATAATATTGAGAAGGGTCTGAGAAGGACCCCGCATAAAGTAGTGTATTGCATTGTGTACAGGACTTCTGCTTCCTGCTGTCGACGAGGGCTGGTGGCCTGGGAATCAATTTGGCTTCTGCGGACACAGTTGTCATCTTTGACTCTGATTGGAACCCCCAGAACGACTTGCAGGCACAAGCCCGTGCCCATAGAATTGGTCAGAAGAAGCAGGTCAGTGGGCAAAAGCTCTACACGTGACTCACCGTAGGGGAGAATTCAGCCCGTTTAGGGTGTTTATAAAGGTATTTCCCTCCATTTTGCTTTTATTTTCCCAAGGGAAGATTTCTGTTTGTTTAATAGAATATAGGAGTGATGTTTTTATATCTGAGATGAACTCCTTCCTTGGTGTTTGTCAAAGCAAAGTACACTGTTAGTAACTTTCTATGAGTTTGCCTCCAAAATGGATATATGATGAATAGGTTGAACTTTAAAAGTTTTTTTTTAATATGAAGTTGCTAAGTATTTGAATATTGTTCAAGATGGTCTGTGTTTTAGTCTGTTAGCATTAAGGTACATTAGAAAATATATATTTGCTTCCTTCATATATGTATCTTTAAATCTACTCATTATGCATTGGTTAAGTTTGAAAGTTTAACACTTGACCAGAGATTCTATGTTGGTGAAAATTTTTGTCAATGAAACAGATTATGTTGTTGTTTGTTGTTATGTGCTGCCGGGTCACCTGCAGTTCATAGCGACCCTACTTAAAACAGCTCTGGAGCCTGTCCTGTCCTGAACCAGTCCTACTGACTAAGACACACCTACCCCATTGCCCTAGTTACTGTATTTAGTGAAATTTGTATTGGTAGAACAGACTCAGATTCATTGGTACAGACGGTCTAGTGGACCTGTAAATGACCTGAATGGAGATCTCCTCTACAGTGTCACTGGTGGATTTGAACTGCCAGAGAGGCCTGACCTTTAAATTAGCAGTGCAGGTCCTCCCTGACTGTGCCAGCCGAGCACCTTGTATTGTTGGAGAAATGCTGTAACAATTCTTAGAGACTATTTAAGAGTATGACCTACTGTACATAGTAAAATACTTGCTTAAGTGACTTACCTGAGCCCATCACCTTCAGTAGTGCACAAGTCTTTTTTATTGTCCTCTCCAGGATTTTGGGAAGAGGATGATTTTATTTATTTTTTTTAAAAAATCATGCCTTAGTATAACAGTTGTTTTTCCTGCAGGTAAATATTTACCGCTTGGTTACAAAGGGGACTGTGGAAGAGGAGATCATAGAACGAGCCAAAAAGAAGATGGTATTGGACCATCTTGTGATTCAGCGTATGGATACCACTGGCCGGACAGTTCTGGAAAACAACTCGGGAAGGTCAAAGTAAGTTGTCAGAAAGATGGCAGCAAGAAGATGCAAATTGGTTTTTCATCAGTGACTGGTTAAATAGAATTCTCTGCAGCAGACGTCTATTGTTGTGGACTGTCCAGACAGAACCAGCCCAGGGATGACCCACGAGTGGATTTTCAGAGGCAGCAAATTGCATGGAGGAGATTACCCATCTTTACCCCTAGAAATAGCTACTAGAGTCAAACTGCATACCTTTGTGTTGCCAATGGAGTTCCTTACCACTAAGCTGCCAGAGCTCCCTGCACCAGACAGTAGTCTCCTGATGACTTGGCACATGCTTAGTTATGACTTTGAGGAGACTGCATTTTCATTTCATTTTGCTTTTATGATTTTCTTGCCCCTCCACCCCAGTCACCTTTATTTATATGTTTATTTCTTGCTTATCTGCCCTCTCTGCATAGACTTTCTCTGGCCGTATCATTTTTTTCCCTTTCTGGCACGTCACCCTTGTTTTCCGTCTCTGCATGTGGCATGTGACATGGCACCGGCTGGTGGCTGGGTGCCCCACAGCAGGCTTTCCCTTAGCACAGCGATGCCTTTGACTTTTCAGCAGAGAAAGTCAATCCAGTTGAGTTATCAGCTGTTTTCTTGCTGTTTGCAAAAATGCTTATGTGTGTATCAGTTTGTTTGCTTTCTTGAAGATAGAGAGGGGTCTAGAAGGAAAGTAGCAAACTTTCAATTAAATTTCAAAAGGATAGTCATTTTTTCTCCTATAGAATTTAAATTTTGATCAGATTATTGAGACCTGAAGGTAAATGCACATTAGTCGTTTGTTCGTTCCTCACCAGTTATTTTCAGGTATTTCCCATTCTAGAGAACTAGGAGAGGGAAGCCTGGCTCTTCTGTGTGCAGCAGACATGAGGCAAACTTTTCTCACTCAGAGGACAGAGACTCTCTTCCTTCTCTTAGTTAATAGATGAACTCACAGGAACAGTTTTGCTTTCTTTTTTGCTTGGTTAAGTTTACCACCACGGACTCATTCTCTGGATTAAAAAGAAAAATGTGAAAGGTCCATTTTCTTGGGGGTTGACATTACATTTTCACTAGTTATTTGATGGCTTTATAAAACATAAGTATTCTGAAGTGGAACTTCCTAGAGATGATTTGATAATCCTGTGACAACAATTGCAATTTACTTCTACAGTTCAAACCCTTTCAATAAAGAAGAGCTGACAGCTATTTTGAAATTTGGAGCAGAGGATCTCTTCAAGGAACTTGAAGGGGAGGAGTCAGAACCTCAGGTAATTAATAATGAGGGAAATCATTGTTTTTGAGAGAAACCGAGAGTCTCAGCCTTCCTTGGAAGTAGATTCTAAGACTCTGTTGTTGTTAAGTGCTGTTGAGTCAAGTATGACTCAATAATTACAGGAAGGTTACAGTTTCTTATTTATTCAATGAAGTTTTAAAAACTCCCTCAAACTCATTGCTTTACGGTCAGAGCTAATTTGTAGCTGTCTTTCCAGGAAGTTTTCAGAGGCTGTTAATTTAAGGGCAGAATTGCCCATGTTTGTCCTGAGGAGCTGCTGATGGATTCGAACCCCCGACAAAACACTGCCTTTGGGCTGGCAGGGCAGTTTCCCATAGACCAAATCACCAAAGCTTGTTATAGGAAGTTTAAAGCTCTTACTAAATCAGTTAAGAAAGAATAAGAAAAGTATTTGAGGGTTCTTTTCTTTAATTCCACTATCTTTATTGTGATTTCTGAGTTTCTTATTATTTCTGTAAGTAATAGCTTGAAACTTTAGAAGTAAAAAATATAGTGTGCAAGTATAAAGTTAAATGGGATGCCAGAGAGGAAAATTGATTATTTGTACTAAAGATTTTAAGTGACTACTGATTACTTTTGCCTTCTCATCGTAATGGTGGTGGTTTTGATCCTTTAGGAAATGGATATAGATGAAATTCTGCGTTTGGCGGAGACTAGAGAGAATGAAGTATCCACCAGTGCCACAGATGAGCTTCTGTCTCAGTTTAAGGTATGACTGACACTGTGGAGGGGAGGCCTCGACATTGATTCGTAACTAGTCATACTCTCTGTGTGAACTTTCAGCTTTGCCCTGCGGTCGTTGTTGCTCTCTGGGTAATGATGATGTTGAGTGCGTAGACACCAGTCCTCCCTATGAAAGTAACTGCCAGGCGTTTGGGAAGGACCTTGATAGGGAGTCAGCTGAATAGATGGTGCGGCTTTGAAAGGAACCGGTCAGTAGGCTTATGTGGGTTTCTCAGCAATACTCGACCTCAGGAAAGTTTCCTTAGTTGGCAGGCCCCCAGGTTGGAGGCACGGGATTTCAAGATTGGCTTAAAAACAGTTGAAAGGATCAAGGGTGGGCTGGTTCTGTGCATTGCAGGGAAGCAGGGCGTAGCTGGAAGTTACAGTGATAGTCAAGGGCAGTGACCCTCTCAGGACTGAGGGAGAAGCGAGTGAAGTGGCTGGAAGGGAACGGTCCTGTCTGATGAGAGGCATGGTCAGCCACAGGTCTTAACGGGAGGACAGAGGAGTTGGATGGGTCAGAAAGCTCTTGGACCAGAGTAACACACCTGAGGATGTGGAGGAGAGGGTACAGAAGGACAGAGGGTGTGTTGCTGTTCCTCCAGCATTCCACTTTTATGACCACTGCACCCTTTTTAAACAGTGTCGGGACACTGAATGATAATCGAATATAAAAATTTTAGATGTTACAGGTTAGTTTAAAGCAGTGAGCACATTGCAGTTTACTCTGCCTTTTGGAAGCCCTTTTGGCCATTATGCTTTAAGTGTTTAGTGATTTGCTGAATAGTAGGAGTCTACATGTCCTAGAGGTTATATCTGAAGGGCTTGACCTAAATCGCTGTTGTTTTCCTGATAATCCACTTGTTTGTTTTAATTTAATTTCATGGGTAGAAATACAAGGAACACTTTGGTATAAGATTCCCTTGTTGTTGTTGTGTACCAGCAAGTTGGAACTGACTCCAAGCTTACCCTCCAGCAGGTTATTCAGAAGCAGCAAATTGCACGGGAGGAGATTGCCCACCTTTCTCCTGCAGAGCAGCTGGTGGATTTGAACTGTGTACCTTTGCTTTGGCAGTGCAGTTCCTTACTACTAAGCCACCAGAGCTCCCTAAGATTTTCTTAGGTAATATTAATAACACTGAAATGACTCTTTGTTCTGAGCACTATTTCCAGTGCTTTACATATACTGACTCCTTTATTCTTTTTACAACAGTCTGATGATTGCATAGCTATAGTTATTTCCACTTACAGAGGAAGGAACTGAGGCACTTAACTGACAGGTTCAGAAAGTTTCCTAAAATCACACAAAGTGGTGAAGCCATGATTTCGTCCTACCTAGGTGGTCTGACCTCCAGAGTCTAGCCCTTGGCCTTACATTACCTTTGGGAACGTTAAATTCTCATGTACATATTCAAATATTGATATGCATATCCATTTGCATTATTCTCATTTGTTTCAAAAGTAAAATTTGAAGTTGTTGTTGTTGTTGTATACCGTTGAGTCAGAACCAACCCATGGCTGGCCCTCCAGCTGTAAATCACAAAGAAGATTGCCCAGCCTTTGGGATTGCATTGCAGCATTTGCTGATATAAGAGCCTTCTTATAAAAATATCTTAATATTCATGCTTAGATAAAAACCCCTCAATGGGTTAGTGTGTTGGTGTTTGAAGAAGTAGGGATCAGTCAATGAGAAAATGGGTTGTGCATTTGTTTTAAGGTTGCCAACTTTGCAACCATGGAAGATGAAGAAGAGCTGGAAGAACGGCCCCACAAGGACTGGGATGAGATCATTCCAGAAGAGCAAAGGAAGAAAGTGGAAGAGGAGGAGCGGCAGAAGGAGCTCGAAGAGATTTATATGCTGCCCCGGATCCGGAGCTCCACTAAAAAGGTGAACGAATGAGATGACAGATAGGGCCGTACCCCCTACATATAGGTGTGTGCTAATTATTTAAGGAAGAGGCTCTAGGGCAGAGTTTTTCCACAGGACACCTAGCCCTGGAGAATGAAAAAACAAATGCACAGGGCTTGGGAGCTCAGCTGGAAGCCTTCGGTCTTTGCACGTCGACTTGATGTGAAATGGCTGAACTGCTGCTGGACGTGACAGAAGTGTTATTTTGCTTATGCTATTAGAATCTGTTATCCTAACACTTTGGTTCTAATTGACACTGCCATCTATTCTTTGATAGCCAAGTTTTTTATTTCCCCTGTAAGTGTTCAAAGCACCTAGTACAGATGTTTATTTCATAAATTATTCTGTAACATCTATAAATAAGGAGCACCCACTTTTTGCAATTTATAGAACTCCATTAGAGGCACTAATGTGACTTTTTAAAAACAACTTTGAGATGGTAGAACAAGTTTTATTAGCCAATACTTGCTACCATGCATTGAGCACTTGCTGTGCGCCAGCATAATTCTAAGTGCTTTTACATTTGTTATTGTTGTTGTGTACCATCGAGTCAGAACATAGCTGATCCTCTGGTGGGTTTTCAGAGGCAGTAAATTGTGCAGGAAGAGATTGCCCATCTTTCTCCTGTGGGGTAGCTGGTAGATTCAAACCATGTGCCTTCAGGATTGCAGTGCAATTTCTTAACACTAGGCCACCAGAGCTTTTCCATTTAAGTGATACATTTAATCCTTGTGCAAAGTCTTCTGGTAAGCCCTATTCATCATTTTACAAATGAGAAAACAAAGGCACAAAGAGGGAAGTAAAGTAACTTGCCCAAGTAAATAAACAGTAATCTAAAACACAGCTATTTTTATTCTAGCTCAGTGGTCATTTTATTATAATACATACTTAGAAGTAGGAATATCCCAAGCAAGTTTCCCTTCACTCCATGGCAACTGCCCTGTTATATGTTGGCAGAAAATTGATGTATCTGAAGTAACAGGAAGTTTTGAGTACTCAAAGTGGAGGCTAACCTTAGTCCCTAGGCCTTTTGGACATGGAATGATTTTTCTTTTCTTTTTTCTTTCAGGCTCAGACAAATGACAGTGACTCTGACACTGAGTCTAAGAGGCAGGCTCAGAGGTCCTCTGCCTCAGAGAGTGAAACCGATGACTCCGATGATGACAAGAAGCCGAAGCGCAGAGGGCGCCCCCGAAGTGTGCGGAAGGACCTCGTGGAGGGCTTTACGGATGCTGAGATCCGAAGGTTGGTGAGGTTCTGTCTCACTTGACCTTGTTTAGAAAGACAAGCTCTCAGGCCTAGACTCACCCTCACCAAAAAACACAAGAGAAGCTCAGTCTACCCCCAAATTTCTAAGAAAATTTGTCCTCTTTTAAGATTTTTTTTTTTCAGTTCAGATCTCTCTTGAATTTTACTCATGACTTCTTCCCCCTTACTATTTTCACAAAGAAATGCAGCCAGAGAAAAGAAGCAACTGGAGATTACAGGTGGTCTCTGATTTACAATGTGTTAGCGTTAACCACAGACCACATTGAAGGTCGTCAAGTTGGTGTGTCTTTTGCACATGTTGTCATTAGTGCTGTGTGCTGCATCTGGAGTTGTAGAGGGTAGTTTGATGACTCTTGTCATTCTTCAGTGTTCATTTGCTGATGCTCAGCTTTATGATTTACTTTTCAAAACACTGACATGTAGCAGCGCCAGCGTTAGCAATTGTGGCAGAGTGCTGGGCAGTGTTTAGCTCTAGACATATGATAGCTGAGCTGTGGCCATGCCTGACAGCCTTTGCAGCTCCAGCCTCATTGTAAGGACCTGGACTCTGCTGGCTCGCGTAGACCAATGACCTTAGTGTTCCCTGCCAGAAGAAGCTCACTGGCTGAGTTACTCAGGTTTTCTCTGACGGTAACACCTGCACTGCTAATCTCCTCCTCCACAGTATATCTAGCAGAGACAGCCCACTGAAAGCTGTGATTGAATAAAGGAAGATGAGGCAGGCTCTAGACGTGGATATAAAGGCCCAAGATAATGGAGAGAAAGTTGATGAAACAGTACTTGAAGAAGAACTCATTCAGCTGTCAGCAGTCATCATAAGGATAGGATTTTGGAGATATTTAATGGAGCAAATGGCACGAAACTGACGCTTTAAACAAAGAAGAAACAATACCGCTCCATGAGAAGAAAAAGCTATTGCCAGCTTACAAAGAAAACTTGCATTCTGCCTTCCTGTGAGTTACTCACAATTCAAACAAAAGCATGCAGCCTTCTTTAAAACTTGAAGGAACAGCAAGGAGACTACCATGAGCACTTTAATGCCAACAAGGTCTGGTTTCATTGCTTCACATGCAGACTTGGCTTACATAATGTGGGTGCAACTGGAGAAGCAGGAAGTGCCAGTTCACCAGAACTGCCAAAGAATTCACGACAGAGCTGGGCAAGGCTGTGATAGGTTACCTTGAAATAAATAAAGGAAAAAAGAGAAGGACAATATAAACAAACCTTGTTAAGCTTTACATAGAAATACCATCTGAGAATTTCAGATCTTTGCAGGTCCAGATACCAAATGCTGGCAATTATCCAGCTTTTCATTAGGGCAATAGTTAGGGTATTTAAATGTATGTATTACTAAAATATATGTCAGAGAGCAGGGTAATGACTAAGGACAACAGAAGAATGTGGTGCTGGAGAAGAGAACATACCATGGGCCGCCAAGAAAACAAATAGTCTGTCTTGGAGAGGGTGAAACCAAGTTTCTCTTTTGTTTTTGTTGTTAGGTTCCATTGAGTTTTGCACAACTCATAACAACCTTATGAACAAAAGATCTGAACCCTGTTCTATCTTGTGCCATCCTCACACTTCCTGACACACAACAGCCCATTGCAGCAACCACCATGTCAGTTTACTTGGCTGAGGGTCTTCCTCTTCTTTGCTGACCCTCCACCCTTCCCTTTCTCTTTGGAGACTATGATTTTGCAACTTCTGTCTCACATACTTTGGGCACATGGGCATGAGGAACTGATCTTTGGAGAATGACATCATGCTTGGAAGGGTGGAGGGATGGTGCAGGAGAGGAAGACCCCAGAAGAGATGGATTGACACAGTAACTGGGGCAATAGGGGTAGGTGTGCCGGGCTCAGTGATGTTGGCTCAGAACAGGGCAGTCTCCAAAGCTATTGTACATAGGGTCACTATAAGTCACAGCCAACTCGATGGCACAACAGCATATAGTAAAAGATTATTTATAGGTTTGTATGCTATGTTTCCAATCTCTAAAGGAAAAGATGGAATGTAGAGATGTTGATAAAAAAGGCAATAGGAATTTAAAAAAAAGACTTGTTTGACTTAATGTTAGAAATGACTTGGGACATTCAAGGACTACCTGTATTCTGAGCCAGAACTTTGTTGTTTTTTATTTAAGACTGATCATACATATATGTACATGGCTGTGATTATGCATATACTTAAATATATCAATGTGTGTGTGTCTGTAAGTAAATATAATTATTGTTATGTGCCATTGAGTCAAATACAACTCATAGTGACCCTATTAACAGCAGACCAGAACTTTGTCCTGTCCTTAGACACTTGAGCCCATTGCTTCAGTCGTTGTGTCAATTTACCTCATTGGGGTTCTTCCTCTTTCTAGCTGTTCCTCCTCCCTTCCATGCATGATGTTCTTTTCCAAGGAATATCCTCTCCTAGCAACATGTCTGAAGCATAAGAGATGAAGCTTTGTCATCCTTGCTTTGAGACTATTCTGTCTGTCCTTTTGGCAGTTCAGGGCATATTCAGTGCTCTTCTTGAACAATACAGTTGAAAGGCATCAGTTGTTTTCCTGTCACCCTTATTCATTGTCCAGCTCTCAGATATATTGAAAGTGATTGAAAAGACCATGAACCAGGTGCACCTCAGTCATTAGGCTGACATCATTACTCTTCAGAATTTTGGAGAACCATTCTCAACACTAGCTCCCCTCCACCCCACATTTCAGTCCATTTCCCAACAGTGTTGGTGCTCATATCAGTTTAATAATAGTTTGATATGGGATGTTGTATGGATTTTTTAAAAAAATAATGGAACAACACATTGTTAATTTCTAAAATAGTAAAATAACATTTATAAAATAGTAAATAACATAAATTAATGTTTTTTTATGTGATCCATGTTAGACGTCTTTCTTACTTTAGACATCATTACTTACCTCATCTTTGTTGGTACATGGTACACAAGCCTCTTTCTCCTAAAAATTAGAATCTAAAATTGCTCTTTCCAAATAATTTTTCTCCAATTCACCATTATTTTTTGAAGTCTGAAGAAAATAAAATTTGAGAATAGTTAATTTTATGACTACTCAGTATTCTATCAAATAATCTTAGGTTACTCTATTTGTAGACTTGAGGACTGTATTTCCCCCTGAATGTTGTGTCTATCCTTTTTTTTAAATTTATTATGGAAAAATGTAAATATTTGCAAATCGTGACAGGTTAAAGTTTGGCATTTCTGTAATTATCACTTAATCATTTTCAGTTTGTTTTAAAATAGACATCCTATTTCCTCTCTTCCCTAGTAGGTGTCCCCCCACCCTTTTACTATGTTGAGAAAAATGTGTATTCTACTATTGGACATGGTGGGGTTTAGATACTTGTTGGTTATTTGAATGTTGTTTGCTATCTTCTTATTGCTATTGTATCTAATTGCTCTTTCCCTTTTTCAGAGTGAGATGTTGAAGTCTCTAGTTAACATTATTTAATTATTAATTCTATCAGGATCTTTTTACTATTTTTTGGGGGCTCTTCTGTAAGAAGAAAATATATATTTTTATCCTGATAAAATAATTTTACATTTTCTTCTAGTAACAACTTTTGTCTTCAATTTTATTTTATCTGATAAATAGTAATCCAGCTGTATTTTAGGTACTGTACCCTCAATGAGATTAATTGATTTAGTGACTAGAGTAATGGGGGAAGGTGTGTCAAAGACAATAAGATTGGCACAGGATAGAACAGGGTTAGGACTGTTGTACATAGGGTCGCTATAAGTCACAGGTGACTCGACAGTACATAACAACAACATCATCTAGAATTATTGTATATCCTTTTTCTCTACCCTTTTAGTAACTATCTTTTATTTGAATCTGTAATCAGCATATACTTAGACTACAAAATAAGAGTGAGTGAGTGTGTGTGTGTGTGTTTGTGTGTGTGTGTGTGTGTGTGTGTATAGAGAGAGAGCGAGAGACAGAACTGTGGTGATGTAGCAGTAAGGTGATGAGCTGTTAACCCAAAGGCTGGCAATTCAAATCCACTAGCAGTTCTATAAGAGAAAGATGGCAGTTTACTCCTGTGCAGTTTATATAGCCTTACAGTAATTTACAAATTACTATTGTGCAGTTTATAGCAATATATATTACACACATAAAAATATGTACATATAATTCCATCCATTCTGTGAATCCCTTCCTTTTGATTAGATTGTGTAACCATTTATATTTTGTGTAAATAGATATTGATAAAGTACAATTTAAACCTGTTTATGCTACTGGTTTTCTACATGGTTTAGGATTTTCTTGTTTCTTTATTGTCAGTACTTCCTTCTTTAGTGTTGAAGTGTTTTCTAATATACCATTTTAATTCCCATGTTATTTTCTTTTACAGTGGTTTTTATTCTTTTTCTTGGTTAATGCCTTTGAGATTAAATTTAGCATTTTATTTTACAGCAGTTTAGTTTGTACTAATACCAAGATAATTTCAAGCATATAGACAGTCTTTGACTTCACTGTGGCCCTGTTCCCCAATTCCTCTTTGTATTGTTCTAGACATACAGATTATATGTTTACCACATAGGTAATAATTATTTCTCTAGCAGTTGTCCGTGAAATCAAACTGAGAAGAAAAGAATTGAAAATACATTTATACTGGGTTTTTGTGTTTATTTATCTTGTTACCTTTATTGGTGCTTTTTATTTCTTCATGTGGGTTTGAATTCTTTTCAACAGTCCTTTGCTTTCTGCTGAACGGACTCTTAATATTTCTTTTAGGGCAGCTCACTGTCAATCTGAATTAGCTCATTGACAACCAGCCACAACATCATGCTTGCAGTGAATTTTCTGTGTTCCTTATCTGGCAATCTCTTTTTCTTAGTATCTGAAGAATCGAGTTCTTGATTGGTGATTGTTTTCTTTCAGTATCTTGCATATCATCTCATGGCCTTCTGGCCTCCCAGAAAATCAGCTGTTAATCTTCTTAAGACTGCCTTTTATGTGAAGAGCTGCTTTTCTTTGGTTTTAGATTTTGACAGCTTGTGATGTGAGTAGATGTGGCTGTCTTTGAGTTTATTTTGTTTGAAATTCTTTGAGCTGCTTCGGTGTGCAGATAAATGTCTTTTTACCAGATTTGTGAAGATTTTGGCCATTACTTCTTCAATATTCTTTCTTCTTGAAGGCATTCCTTAAGTCTTTGAGCCTGTTTCTTTTTTATCCATTCTTTTCTCTTTCTGCTTCATAGACTGATCTCAGTTGACATATCTCCAGGTTTACTGACTCTTTTTTCCCCCCTAGCCATTAAAATTGAGTAAATTTTTCCATTTTATTGTATTTCTCAGTGCCACAATTTATATTTGGTTCTTTTTTATAATTTTTATCTATTGATAATATCTACTTGAGAAATTGAGCTCATATTTTCTTTTATGTCTTCAGATATGAATTTCTTTAATCCTTTGGATGTATTTATAGTAGCGTATTTGTTTCATTAATCTAACTGCTGGGTCTCCTTGGGAATGAGTTTGTTGAATTTTTTTCCCTTGCGAATGGACTAACTATATTCTCTGTGTGTTATAATTTTAATTTGGACACTAGACATTCTATAAAGATCATAATCTGCCAATTCTAGAAATCAGTTTCTGCCTCTCCGCCTCTCCTTTCCTTGTTGGCTGGCCAGACTCTGTGATGCATGCTGGCTGCTGCTGGTGTTACTGTTGCTGTGTATTTGGTAAGTGCCTCTATGGACACACTTTGTTAAGTATGCTTTCCCTCAAGGCATTTGAAGACTCTGCTCGGCTTAGCTTGTTGTGTGCGGTTGAGTGGGAACTAACTCAGAGCTGACCCTCCACCTGATTTTCAGAGGCTTTCAGTGGCTTGGGAGCTGATTGCTCATCTTTCTCCTGGTGAATTTGAATCGTGTGTCTTAGAGTTGGCAGCACATCTTCTTACCACTGTGCCACCAGGGCTTACAGGCCAGCTAGTGATCAGACATTTCCTTGAGTGCTTCACAGCTGTAGGTCAGCGGCTTTGCTGATGGCTGTGTATGTGCGGGTTGCACCAGCTGCCAGCGCTCTGACAGGCAGTTTACAGCGCTGCCCTTAGCCTTTTCTTCCTGTTTCTGCACAGCTTCAGGCTCAGCCATGTGAGGGTCAGTCCTGCACATGTATGACCTTCTAGATTCTTGGGAATATGTCACAGCTTTCCCAACTTTCCTGTTCATGGCTTTTTGTGCATGTTTAAAAAAAAAGCGTATGTCAAATGAACCAGCTGGCCTCAGTTTAGATGATCCCAGTTTTGTTGGCAATACCCAGTGCATCATGATCAGGGGAGATAGAACACATGCTTCTCTCCATCACAGCTGATCAAGGTGCTGACCTTGGCCTCCTCTGTGCCGAAGAGCACCTTCACAGCTTGTTTGATTTGGTTCTTGTTGGCCTGGACATCGACAGTGAACACTAGTGTGTCTTCTTCACGGCTTACTCAGTGCAAAGGAGACACTTGATGTTGGCACAGTGATCAGGTTGCTTTCTCTTAGGGGTCTCTTTTGGAGGTTGTTTGTGCTACCTTGAGAGTCTCGGTGTCTTGCGCCACCAGAAGGTGGGTAACATGTGGATCTTTGTCTGTTGATGTCTTAATGTCTTAGTTCCACCTTTTCCATTTTATTTTGCTTCTTGTTAGCATAGCTGGAAGCATTGCTTTGGGCAGCTGTGATAGTTAATGCTTGCTACTTTTGTTTCTCCATTTTTATCCATAGGCAATGTGGATAGAGTAGTTGTCGAAGAGCAAGTGCTGAGTCAAGTCAATAAAGACATGCCTTGGGAAGGGAGCTTCTCAGTGAGCTGCTGAGGTCGTAGTTCTCTTGAGATGGGACTTGCGGAGTTTCAGATGTGCTCTGCCCCATCCAGTGGGACAGTGGACTGTGGACTGCCACAGTGGTGGTTTCCCCAGGTATTGTAGTTGTGAATGTGCTGTTGAGGCTGACACTGAGTTGAAGAGAACATAGTCTGGCAAGGTAAAATATCAGAACACTTTCCACTCTGACCTGGAGTTTACGTTAAAAAAAAAATCCTTAGAATGCCGTAGGCTTTTGGTTGCTTTTCAGAATTCTGACAAAGCTGAAGCAGACTTTTGGAGATTTCTTTTCCTCTACTGTAGAAGTGCTTCACCTTCCCTGTATTGTTTTGAAGGTATCCCAGACATTGTATTTCAGACCTAAAATTGTTTTCATATATATTAGAAAGGAGGAATGTAGAGTTAGTCCTTGTGTTCACTTTCCTAATTCTTGTATCCAGATTGTTCCTTTAATATCTGTTCCTCAGCAGTTGTCCTACTCAGTGCTATTTCTTTCTGTCTCCATGTACTCTATCTTCATGTTTTCCTATTATCTCTTCTTATATTATCACCTAACAAGATTGCTGTATTGACTTGGTATATTAAATGATACTTGTGTTGTCGCCTAGCATCCTGCTTTTTAGTGAAGGTCCTAGTTACTAGGATGCAGGACTGGCAGATTTAACACATGAGTTAACTTCAGCATGGCTTAGTGTAGGGATGTGTGGAAATCTAGATGTAATTTTGGTTGGAGACAAAGTTGGGTGGAAGGAGTCAGTGGAATTTTTAAAAACAGTTTGTCCAATAATTTTTTTTCTTTGTCTAGGAATTCTTTTTTTTTTAATCTTTTTTTTTATTTCATTATTTTTTGTGTGTACCGTCAAATCAGATCTGACTGGTACAGGAGGACATTGTTTCTCCTTTTCGAGCAGAGCATCTGGTAGATTTGAACTGTGCACTTCTGAACTTGCAGTTGCAGCTTCTTGCCATGTCTAGGAATTCTTAAATCTTACGTTTTACTTTGCCTCATTCCTAAAGGGATTTATAGCCATCTTGAAAATCTTACAGCTATATTATTGGGCAAATAAATAATGAAAAATATTACAGCATATGATTAAAACTAGCCGTGGATTGGCTGATCACATTGTCCTGTCAGATTTCTACAACAAAATTGTGAAAAATGTGTAAATTTCTACTACAAGAATCATCTCTTTCATATTTAATTCCAAAACTTAAACTTTCTGAAGATCATGTCAGGTCTCTATTATGTGTCTAGGCAATTTCTTGGGAGTGTGATGAGTCATTGAGGATAAAGTAGATCTTTGATTTGAATAGACTTTTATTTTGAATAGCACTTGTTATTTTAAATATACTAGTTTCAAAACATGTATCACTCATTGTGTGACAATGGAAAGGATGAGCCTAATCTGTTTTTTACCATTTACAAGATTTATTTCCTCATGACCATGTTGACTTTAACTAATGTCTCTGTTTTTAATATATTATTTTCTGTCATATTCTTAGGTTCATCAAGGCTTATAAGAAGTTTGGTCTCCCTCTTGAACGGTAAGCTCAGTAATAGTTTCTTACCATTCTTTTTAGTTTTATCCTCTAAAATTATTTTTATTTTATCTTGATTTGCATATAAAATTCATATACATTGTGTTTTGTTTGTAGATATTGTTTAAGCATTCTTCTATTCATAATTGTGTTTCATTGTATCATTCCCATACATTATGTTTTATAAAATTAATCACCATTGACCCATGTGCACCAGTACCCAGCCTTTTTAGGTCCCCACTAGATCTTTCCTAACTTCTTCACTCCCTCACTCTGATGATATAACCCGGTTTTGTTAAGGTCCACCCACTTTCATCTTTAGCCTCCTTCCTCCTTCCCCTTCCCTCTTTGGACTTTCATATACATCTTACTAGTAATCCTGCTGTTTTTACAATAATGGTCTTATGCAGTATTTTTCCTTATGAGACTGAGTTAACTTAGTATAATGCTCTCCAACGTGTCCTATGTTCTATAGTATTTTTCAAAATCTTTGCTCCTGAGTTTTGCATACTATTCCATCACATGAATGAACCAGTTTCTCAATCCATTCCTTTGTTTATGGACATTTTGGCTGCCTCTTTTGTCTTGCTATTGTGAATAATGCTGCTATGAACATCAGTTTAAATCTTTGTGTCTTTGTTATATTTTCCTTGGTGTGTATTCCTAGAAGTGGAATAGCTGAAATTTCTAAGTTCAGCTTTTGAGGAAACACTAAACTGCCTTCCAGAGTGATTGTACCATTTTACAATACCACCAGCAGTGTATAAGAGTTCCTGTCTCTCCTCATCCTTTCCAATATTTATTGCTTTCCATCCTATTAAACTTTGTCTTTGCTACTGAGGTAAGATGGTATCTCATTGTGGTTTTGATTTGCATCTCTCCTGTTGCCAGTGATTTTGATTCATCTGAATGTCTTCCTCTGTGAAGAGTCTTCATTTCTTTTGCCCATTTTGTAATTGGGTTATTGGTCTTTTTCATGTGGAGGCCCTGTATGATCTGTAAACTTTCATTTTGAGACCCTTGTGTAAGATGGCTTTGCTAAATGATTTTTCCCAGTCAGTAGGTTTTCTAATTACCCTTTTGTAGAAAGTTTTCGATGCACACAGGAGAAGGGTGGTAGATCATTCCTAAGGAACTGTTACTTCGGTGAGGAAGCTGTCTGGAATGTATTCAGCATTGTAGTACAAAGAGATAATTTTCAGAAGTGATGCTTGGATAACTTGTGCTGGAAAGACTATAGTTAGTATTTGCAAACTAGATCTTAGATTTAATAATCAAAGTTAAAAGGATTTTTGAATCTTCTAGTTAACAAGACTCTCATCAGAATTAACTGCAAAGAGTTTATGATGCTTGGCCAAGAGTAATTTAAAAAGATTTAGCTGTTGTTACTGTTCTGCAAGCATTCAGAAAATGAATGCAGAGGAAGTCTAATTTTAAGTGAGCTCTTATTGCAACTAGTTTGGTGTTTTGATTTGTCCATTTCCACAGTCCCATCTCTAAATATTGTTACTGATTTAAAGGAAATGTCAGATCCCTTTTTGTACTGCTGAAAAACTCTGTGTGTGGAAGAAAATTCCGAGCCTGTGTGTTTTGTTTTGCCTTTTCTCTCCTTTGGAGAGGTCATGTGTAAGCCACACAGAAGCCAGGAAAGTGGTATGTGTCTTTGTGGGACTGTTGCTGACTCTGTGATAGAATGTCCTTAAGAGAGTAACACTAAGAAGAGTGATGACTAGCAGAGCTGGCATCTTATGGCAGTAAAATTTCTAGACATTAGCTTTGGAGTGGCCAGCAAGGAAGGCAGAGACACGTGTCCTTGTAGGATCAAGTTTGTATGTGACGTGGTGGTGGTGGTGCCATCAAGTCAACCATGACTCATAGGGACCCATGAATAATAGATCTGAACTGTGCCCTGTCCTGTGCCATCCTTATCATCTCTGAGGCCCTTGAGTGCACTGTTTTTTGTTTTTTTAATTTAGGTTGTTTATTTTTCATTTCAATGAACATCTACAGAGATTTTGGGATTCCATTCATTCATTGTTGCACCCTTCTCCCCACACAAA